>NC_071481.1:9693250-9993250 GCF_028500815.1 Rissa tridactyla | reverse complement strand
AGGCATAGTTTTCCCTGTTGGCTCTTTGGGCGTGGCATCAATCTCCAGCCGTATGGCCATTTTTGGGCCTGGCGCGGCACCAAGTGGGAAAGGGTGGTGTCGAGGCTGAAGGCAGCAGCAAAGCCCGCAGCCCCCAGGTCTGTGGGGCTACGCAAGCGGTTCCCAAAGAACTTTAGAACAAGGCATAATTTTTCCTGCTGGCTCTTTGGGCAGGGGACCCATCTCCAGCCGTAAGGCCAATTTTGTGCCTGGCGCGGCACCAAGTATGAAAGGGTGGTTTTGAGGCTGAAGGCAGCAGGAAAGCCCGCAGCCCCCAGGTCTGTGGGACAATGCAAGCGGTTCCCAAAGAGCTTTAGAACAAGGCATAGTTTTCCCTGCTGGCTCTTTGGGCATGGGACCCATCTCCAGCCGTATGGCCATTTTTGTGCCTGGTGCGGCGCCAAGTGGGAAAGGGTGGTGTCGAGGCTGAAGTCAGCAGGAAAGCCCGCAGCCCCCAGGTCTGTGGGACAATGCAAGCGGTTCCCAAAGAGCTTTAGAACAAGGCATAGTTTTCCCTGCTGGCTCTTTGGCCGTGGCACCCATCTCCAGCCGTATGGCGATTTTTGTGCCTGGCGCGGCGCCAAGTGGGAAAGGGTGTTGTCGAGGCTGAAGGCAGCAGCAAAGCCCGCAGCCCCCAGATCTGTGGGGCTACACAAGCGGTTCCCAAAGAGCTTTAGAACAAGGCATAGTTTTCCCTGCTGGCTCCTTGGGCGGGGGACCCATTGCCTGCCGTATGGCCATTTTTGTGCCTGGCGCGGTGCCCAGTGGGAAAGCGTGGTGTCGAGGCTGAAGGCAGCAGGAAAGCCTGCAGCCCCCAGGTCTGTGGGGCTACGCAAGCGGTTCCCAAAGAGCTTTAGAACAAGGTCTAGTTTTCCCTGCTGGCTCTTTGGGCCGGAGACCCATCTCCAGCCATAGGCCATTTTTGAGTCTGTCCCGGCGCCCAGAGGGAAAGGGTGGTTTTGAGGCTGAAGGCAGCAGGAAAGCCTGCAGCCCCCAGGTCTGTGGGGCTACGCAAGCGGTTCCCAAAGAGCTTTAGAACAAGGCATAGTTTTCCCTGCTGGCTCTTTGGGCTTGGGACCCATCTCCAGCCGTATGGCCATTTTTGTGCCTGGCGCGGCGCCAAGTGGGAAAGGGTGGTGTCGAGGCTGAAGGCAGCAGCAAACCCTGCAGCCCCCAGGTCTGTGGGGCTACGGAAGCAGTTCCCAAAGAGCTTTAGAACAAGGCATAGTTTTCCCTGCTGGCTCTTTGGGCGTGAGACCCATCTCCAGCCGAATGGCCATTTTTGTGCCTGGCGCGGGTCCCAGTGGGAAAGGGTGGTTTTGAGGCTGAAGGCAGCAGGAAAGCCCGTAGCCCCCAGGGCTGTGGGGCTACGCAAGCAGCTCCCTTGAGCTTTAGAACAAGGCATAGTTTTCCCTGCTGACTCTTTGGGCGTGGCACCCATCTGCAGCCGTATGGCCATTTTTGGGCCTGGCGCGACGCCAAGTGTGAAACGGTGGTGTCGAGGCTGAAGGCAGCAGGAAGGCCCGCAGCTCCGAGGTCTGTGGGGCTACGCAAGCGGTTCCCAAAGAGCTTTAGAACAAGGCATAGTTTTCCCTGCTGGCTCTTTGGGCGGGAAACCCGTCTCCAGCCGTATGGCCATTTTTGTGCCTGGCGCGGTTCGCAGTGGGAAAGGGTGGCTTTGAGGCTGAAGGCAGCAGGAAAGCCTGCAGCCCCCAGGTCTGTGGGGCTACGCAAGTGGTTCCCAAAGAGCTTTAGAACAAGGCATAGTTTTCCCTGTTGGCTCTTTGGGCGTGGCATCAATCTCCAGCCGTATGGCCATTTTTGGGCCTGGCGCGGCACCAAGTGGGAAAGGGTGGTGTCGAGGCTGAAGGCAGCAGCAAAGCCCGCAGCCCCCAGGTCTGTGGGGCTACGCAAGCGGTTCCCAAAGAACTTTAGAACAAGGCATAATTTTTCCTGCTGGCTCTTTGGGCAGGGGACCCATCTCCAGCCATAGGCCTTTTTTCTGTCTGTCGCGGCGCCAAGTGTGAAAGGGTGGTTTTGAGGCTGAAGGCAGCAGGAAAGCCTGCAGCCCCCAGGTCTGTGGGACAATGCAAGCGGTTCCCAAAGAGCTTTAGAACAAGGCATAGTTTTCCCTGCTGGCTCTTTGGGCATGGGACCCATCTCCAGCCGTATGGCCATTTTTGTGCCTGGTGCGGCGCCAAGTGGGAAAGGGTGGTGTCGAGGCTGAAGGCAGCAGGAAAGCCCGCAGCCCCCAGGTCTGTGGGGCTACGCAAGCGTTTCCCAAAGAGCTTTAGAACAAGGCATAGTTTTCCCTGCTGGCTCTTAGGGCGTGGGACCCATCTCCAGCCATAGGCCTTTTTTGTGCCTGTCCTGGCGCCCAGAGGGAATTGGTGGTGTCGAGGCTGAAGGCAGCAGGAAAGCCTGCAGCCCCCAGGTCTGTGGGGCTACGCAAGCGGTTCCCAAAGAGCTTTAGAACAAGGCAGAGTTTTCCCTGCTGGCTGTTTGGGCGGGGGATCCATCTCCATCCATATGTCCATTTTTGTGCATGGTGCGGCGCCAAGTGGGAAAGGGTTGTTTTGAGGCTGAAGGCAGCAGGAAAGCCCGCAGCCCCCAGATCTGTTGGGCTACGCAAGCGGTTCCCAAAGAGCCTTAGAACAAGGCATAGTTTTCCCTGCTGACTCCTTGGGCGTGGGACCCATCTCCAGCCGTATGGCCATTTTTGTGCATGGCGCGGCGCCAAGTGGGAAAAGGTGGTGTCGAGGCTGAAGGCAGCAGGAAAGCCCGCAGCCCCCAGGTCTGTGGGGCTACGCAAGTGGTTCCCAAAGAGCTTTAGAACAAGGCAGAGTTTTCCCTGCTGGCTGTTTGGGCGGGGGATCCATCTCCATCCATATGTCCATTTTTGTGCTTGGCGCAGCGCCAATTCGGAAAGGCTGGTGTCGAGGCTGAAGGCAGCAGGAAAGCCCGCAGCCCCCAGGTCTGTGGGGCTACGCAAGCGGTTCCCAAAGAGCTTTAGAACAAGGCATAGTTTTCCCTGCTGGCTCCTTGGGCGGGGGACCCATTGCCTGCCTTATGGCCATTATTGTGGCTGGCGCGGTGCCAAGTGGGAAAGGGTGGTGTCGACGCTGAAGGCAGCAGGAAAGCCCGCAGCCCCCAGGTCTGTGGGGCTACGCAAGCGGTTCCCAAAGAGCTTTAGAACAAGGCATAGTTTTCCCTGCTGGCTCCTTGGGCGGGGGACCCATCTCCAGCCGTATGGCCATTTTTGTGCCTGGCGTGGCGCCAAGTGGGAAAGGGTGGTGTCGAGGCTGAAGGCAGCAGGAAGGCCCGCAGCCCCCAGGTCTGTGGGGCTACGCAAGCGGTTCCCAAAGAGCTTTAGAACAAGGCATAGTTTTCCCTGCTGGCTCCTTGGGCAGGGTACCAACCTCCAGCTGTATGGCCATTTTTGTGCCTGGCGCGGCGCCAAGTTGGAAAGGGTGGTGTCGAGGCTGAAGGCAGCAGGAAAGCCCGCAGCTCCCAGGTCTGTGCGGCTACGCAAGCGGTTCCCAAAGAGCTTTAGAACAAGGCATAGTTTTCCCTGCTGGCTCTTTGGGCGTGAGACCCATCTCCAGCCGTATGGCCATTTTTGTGCCTGGCGCGGTTCCCAGTGGGAAAGGGCGGTTTTGAGGCTGAAGGCAGCAGGAAGGCCCGCAGCCCCCAGGTCTGTGGGGCTACGCAAGCGGTTCCAAAAGAGCTTTAGAACAAGGCACAGTTTTCCGTGCTGGCTCCTTGGGCGGGGGACCCATCTCCAGCCGTATGGCCATTTTTGTGCCTGGCGCGGCGCCAAGTGGGAAAGGGTGGTTTTGAGGCTGAAGGCAGCAGGAAAGCCCGTAGCCCCCAGGTCTGTGGGGCTACGCAAGCAGCTCCCTAGAGCTTTAGAACAAGGCATAGTTTTCCCTGCTGGCTCCTTGGGCAGGGGACCCATCTCCAGCCGTATGGCCATTTTTGTGCCTGGCGCAGTGCCCAGAGGGAAAGGGTGGTGTCGAGGCTGAAGGCAGCAGGAAGGCCCGCAGCCCCCAGGTCTGTGCGGCTACGCAAGCAGTTCCCAAAGAGCTTTAGAACAAGGCATAGTTTTCCCTGTTGGCTCTTTGGGCGTGGCATCAATCTCCAGCCGTATGGCCATTTTTGGGCCTGGCGCGGCACCAAGTGGGAAAGGGTGGTGTCGAGGCTGAAGGCAGCAGCAAAGCCCGCAGCCCCCAGGTCTGTGGGGCTACGCAAGCGGTTCCCAAAGAACTTTAGAACAAGGCATAATTTTTCCTGCTGGCTCTTTGGGCAGGGGACCCATCTCCAGCCGTAAGGCCAATTTTGTGCCTGGCGCGGCACCAAGTATGAAAGGGTGGTTTTGAGGCTGAAGGCAGCAGGAAAGCCCGCAGCCCCCAGGTCTGTGGGACAATGCAAGCGGTTCCCAAAGAGCTTTAGAACAAGGCATAGTTTTCCCTGCTGGCTCTTTGGGCATGGGACCCATCTCCAGCCGTATGGCCATTTTTGTGCCTGGTGCGGCGCCAAGTGGGAAAGGGTGGTGTCGAGGCTGAAGGCAGCAGGAAAGCCCGCAGCCCCCAAGTCTGTGGGTCTACGCAAGCGGTTCCCAAAGAGCTTTAGAACAAGGCATAGTTTTCCCTGCTGGCTCTTTGGGCATGGGACCCATCTCCAGCCGTATGGCCATTTTTGGGCCTGTCCTGGCGCCAAGTGGGAAAGGGTGGTTTTGAGGCTGAAGGCAGCAGGAAAGCCCGCAGCCCCCAGGTCTGTGGGACAATGCAAGCGGTTCCCAAAGAGCTTTAGAACAAGGCATAGTTTTCCCTGCTGGCTCCTTGGGCGGGGGACCCATCTCCAGCCGTATGGCGAATTTTGTGCCTGGCGCGGCGCCAAGTGGGAAAGGGTGTTGTCGAGGCTGAAGGCAGCAGCAAAGCCCGCAGCCCCCAGGTCTGTGGGGCTACACAAGCGGTTCCCAAAGAGCTTTAGAACAAGGCATAGTTTTCCCTGCTGGCTCCTTGGGCGGGGGACCCATTGCCTGCCGTATGGCCATTTTTGTGCCTGGCGCGGTGCCCAGTGGGAAAGCGTGGTGTCGAGGCTGAAGGCAGCAGGAAAGCCCGCAGCTCCCAGGTCTGTGCGGCTACGCAAGCGGTTCCCAAAGAGCTTTAGAACAAGGCATAGTTTTCCCTGCTGGCTCTTTGGGCCGGAGACCCATCTCCAGCCATAGGCCATTTTTGAGTCTGTCCCGGCGCCCAGAGGGAAAGGGTGGTTTTGAGGCTGAAGGCAGCAGGAAAGCCTGCAGCCCCCAGGTCTGTGGGACAATTCAAGCGGTTCCCAAAGAGCTTTAGAACAAGGCATAGTTTTCCCTGCTGGCTCTTTGGGCGGGGGACCCATCTCCAGCCGTATGGCCATTTTTGTGCCTGGCGCGGCGCCAAGTGTGAAAGGGTGGTGTCGAGGCTGAAGGCAGCAGCAAAGCCTGCAGCCCCCAGTTCTGTGGGGCTACGCAAGCGTTTCCCAAAGAGCTTTAGAACAAGGCATAGTTTTCCCTGCTGGCTCTTTGGGCGTGAGACCCATCTCCAGCCGTATGGCCATTTTTGTGCCTGGCGCGGTTCCCAGGGGGAAAGGGCGGTTTTGAGGCTGAAGGCAGCAGGAAAGCCCGTAGCCCCCAGGGCTGTGGGGCTACGCAAGCAGCTCCCTAGAGCTTTAGAACAAGGCATAGTTTTCCCTGCTGGCTCCTTGGGCAGGGGACCCATCTCCAGCCGTATGGCCATTTTTGTGCCTGGCGCAGCGCTCAGTGGGAAAGGGTGGTTTTGAGGCTGAAGGCAGCAGGAAGGCCCGCAGCTCCGAGGTCTGTGGGGCTACGCAAGCGGTTCCCAAAGAGCTTTAGAACAAGGCATAGTTTTCCCTGCTGGCTCTTTGGGCGGGAAACCCGTCTCCAGCCGTATGGCCATTTTTGTGCCTGGCGCGGTTCGCAGTGGGAAAGGGTGGCTTTGAGGCTGAAGGCAGCAGGAAAGCCTGCAGCCCCCAGGTCTGTGGGGCTACAGAAGCGGTTCCCAAAGAGCATTAGATCAAGGCATAGTTTTCCCTGTTGGCTCTTTGGGCGTGGCATCAATCTCCAGCCGTATGGCCATTTTTGGGCCTGGCGCGGCACCAAGTGGGAAAGGGTGGTGTCGAGGCTGAAGGCAGCAGCAAAGCCCGCAGCCCCCAGGTCTGTGCGGCTACGCAAGCGGTTCCCAAAGAACTTTAGAACAAGGCATAATTTTTCCTGCTGGCTCTTTGGGCAGGGGACCCATCTCCAGCCATAGGCCTTTTTTCTGTCTGTCGCGGCGCCAAGTGTGAAAGGGTGGTTTTGAGGCTGAAGGCAGCAGGAAAGCCCGCAGCCCCCAGGTCTGTGGGACAATGCAAGCGGTTCCCAAAGAGCTTTAGAACAAGGCATAGTTTTCCCTGCTGGCTCTTTGGGCATGGGACCCATCTCCAGCCGTATGGCCATTTTTGTGCCTGGCGCGGCGCCAAGTGGGAAAGGGTGGTGTCGAGGCTGAAGGCAGCAGGAAAGCCTGCAGCCCCCAAGTCTGTGGGTCTACGCAAGCGGTTCCCAAAGAGCTTTAGAACAAGGCATAGTTTTCCCTGCTGGCTCTTTGGGCATGGGAGCCATCTCCAGCCGTATGGCCATTTTTGGGCCTGGCGCGGCACCAAGTGTGAAAGGGTGGTGTCGAGGCTGAAGGCAGCAGGAAAGCCCGCAGCCCCCAGGTCTGTGGGGCTACGCAAGCGTTTCCCAAAGAGCTTTAGAACAAGGCATAGTTTTCCCTGCTGGCTCTTAGGGCGTGGGACCCATCTCCAGCCATAGGCCTTTTTTGTGCCTGTCCTGGCGCCCAGAGGGAAATGGTGGTTTTGAGGCTGAAGGCAGCAGGAAAGCCTGCAGCCCCCAGGTCTGTGGGGCTACACAAGCGGTTCCCAAAGAGCATTAGAACAAGGCATAGTTTTCCCTGTTGGCTCTTTGGGCGTGGCATCAATCTCCAGCCGTATGGCTATTTTTGTGCCTGGCGCGGCACCTAGTGGGAAAGGGTGGTGTCGAGGCTGAAGGCAGCAGGAAAGCCTGCAGCCCCCAGGTCTGTGGGGCTACGCAAGCGGTTCCCAAAGAGCTTTAGAACAAGGCATAGTTTTCTCTGCTGACTCCTTGGGCGGGGGACCCATCTCCAACCGTATGGCCATTTTTGTGCATGGTGCGGCGCCAAGTGGGAAAGGGTTGTTTTGAGGCTGAAGGCAGCAGGAAAGCCCGCAGCCCCCAGATCTGTTGGGCTACGCAAGCGGTTCCCAAAGAGCCTTAGAACAAGGCATAGTTTTCCCTGCTGACTCCTTGGGCGTGGGACCCATCTCCAGCCGTACGGCCATTTTTGTGCATGGCGCGGCGCCAAGTGGGAAAGGGTGGTGTCGAGGCTGAAGGCAGCAGGAAAGCCCGCAGCCCCCAGGTCTGTGGGGCTACGCAAGTGGTTCCCAAAGAGCTTTAGAACAAGGCAGAGTTTTCCCTGCTGGCTGTTTGGGCGGGGGATCCATCTCCATCCATATGTCCATTTTTGTGTTTGGCGCGACGCCAAGGGGGAAAGGCTGGTGTCGAGGCTGAAGGCAGCAGGAAAGCCCGCAGCCCCCAGGTCTGTGCGGCTACGCAAGCGGTTCCCAAAGAGCTTTAGATCAAGGCATAGTTTTCCCTGCTGGCTCTTTGGGCGGGAGACCCATCTCCAGCCGTATGGCCATTTTTGTGCCTGGCGCGGTGCCCAGTGGGAAAGCGTGGTGTCGAGGCTGAAGTCAGCAGGAAGGCCCGCAGCTCCCAGGTCTGTGCGGCTACGCAAGCGGTTCCCAAAGAGCTTTAGAACAAGGCATAGTTTTCCCTGCTGGCTCTTTGGGAGTGAGACCCATCTCCAGCCGTATGGCCATTTTTGTGCCTGGCGCGGTTCCCAGTGGGAAAGGGCGGTTTTGAGGCTGAAGGCAGCAGGAAGGCCCGCAGCCCCCAGGTCTGTGGGGCTACGCAAGCGGTTCCAAAAGAGCTTTAGAACAAGGCACAGTTTTCCGTGCTGGCTCCTTGGGCGGGGGACCCATCTCCAGCCGTATGGCCATTTTTGTGCCTGGCGCGGCGCCAAGTGGGAAAGGGTGGTTTTGAGGCTGAAGGCAGCAGGAAAGCCCGTAGCCCCCAGGTCTGTGGGGCTACGCAAGCAGCTCCCTAGAGCTTTAGAACAAGGCATAGTTTTCCCTGCTGGCTCCTTGGGCAGGGGACCCATCTCCAGCCGTATGGCCATTTTTGTGCCTGGCGCAGCGCCCAGAGGGAAACGGTGGTGTCGAGGCTGAAGGCAGCAGGAAGGCCCGCAGCCCCCAGGTCTGTGCGGCTACGCAAGCAGTTCCCAAAGAGCTTTAGAACAAGGCATAGTTTTCCCTGTTGGCTCTTTGGGCGTGGCATCAATCTCCAGCCGTATGGCCATTTTTGGGCCTGGCGCGGCACCAAGTGGGAAAGGGTGGTGTCGAGGCTGAAGGCAGCAGCAAAGCCCGCAGCCCCCAGGTCTGTGGGGCTACGCAAGCGGTTCCCAAAGAACTTTAGAACAAGGCATAATTTTTCCTGCTGGCTCTTTGGGCAGGGGACCCATCTCCAGCCGTAAGGCCAATTTTGTGCCTGGCGC
The DNA here is from genome assembly GCF_028500815.1 of Rissa tridactyla. Lineage (NCBI taxonomy): Eukaryota > Metazoa > Chordata > Aves > Charadriiformes > Laridae > Rissa > Rissa tridactyla. Next base: position 9,984,545 of record NC_071481.1, on the reverse strand, counting down.
GGCACCAAGTATGAAAGGGTGGTTTTGAGGCTGAAGGCAGCAGGAAAGCCCGCAGCCCCCAGGTCTGTGGGACAATGCAAGCGGTTCCCAAAGAGCTTTAGAACAAGGCATAGTTTTCCCTGCTGGCTCTTTGGGCATGGGACCCATCTCCAGCCGTATGGCCATTTTTGTGCCTGGTGCGGCGCCAAGTGGGAAAGGGTGGTGTCGAGGCTGAAGGCAGCAGGAAAGCCCGCAGCTCCCAGGTCTGTGCGGCTACGCAAGCGGTTCCCAAAGAGCTTTAGAACAAGGCATAGTTTTCCCTGCTGGCTCTTTGGGCCGGAGACCCATCTCCAGCCATAGGCCATTTTTGAGTCTGTCCCGGCGCCCAGAGGGAAAGGGTGGTTTTGAGGCTGAAGGCAGCAGGAAAGCCTGCAGCCCCCAGGTCTGTGGGACAATTCAAGCGGTTCCCAAAGAGCTTTAGAACAAGGCATAGTTTTCCCTGCTGGCTCTTTGGGCGGGGGACCCATCTCCAGCCGTATGGCCATTTTTGTGCCTGGCGCGGCGCCAAGTGTGAAAGGGTGGTGTCGAGGCTGAAGGCAGCAGCAAAGCCTGCAGCCCCCAGTTCTGTGGGGCTACGGAAGCAGTTCCCAAAGAGCTTTAGAACAAGGCATAGTTTTCCCTGCTGGCTCTTTGGGCGTGAGACCCATCTCCAGCCGTATGGCCATTTTTGTGCCTGGCGCGGTTCCCAGTGGGAAAGGGCGGTTTTGAGGCTGAAGGCAGCAGGAAAGCCCGTAGCCCCCAGGGCTGTGGGGCTACGCAAGCAGCTCCCTAGAGCTTTAGAACAAGGCATAGTTTTCCCTGCTGGCTCCTTGGGCAGGGGACCCATCTCCAGCCGTATGGCCATTTTTGTGCCTGGCGCAGCGCTCAGTGGGAAAGGGTGGTTTTGAGGCTGAAGGCAGCAGGAAGGCCCGCAGCTCCGAGGTCTGTGGGGCTACGCAAGCGGTTCCCAAAGAGCTTTAGAACAAGGCATAGTTTTCCCTGCTGGCTCTTTGGGCGGGAAACCCGTCTCCAGCCGTATGGCCATTTTTGTGCCTGGCGCGGTTCGCAGTGGGAAAGGGTGGCTTTGAGGCTGAAGGCAGCAGGAAAGCCTGCAGCCCCCAGGTCTGTGGGGCTACAGAAGCGGTTCCCAAAGAGCATTAGATCAAGGCATAGTTTTCCCTGTTGGCTCTTTGGGCGTGGCATCAATCTCCAGCCGTATGGCCATTTTTGGGCCTGGCGCGGCACCAAGTGGGAAAGGGTGGTGTCGAGGCTGAAGGCAGCAGCAAAGCCCGCAGCCCCCAGGTCTGTGCGGCTACGCAAGCGGTTCCCAAAGAACTTTAGAACAAGGCATAATTTTTCCTGCTGGCTCTTTGGGCAGGGGACCCATCTCCAGCCATAGGCCTTTTTTCTGTCTGTCGCGGCGCCAAGTGTGAAAGGGTGGTTTTGAGGCTGAAGGCAGCAGGAAAGCCCGCAGCCCCCAGGTCTGTGGGACAATGCAAGCGGTTCCCAAAGAGCTTTAGAACAAGGCATAGTTTTCCCTGCTGGCTCTTTGGGCATGGGACCCATCTCCAGCCGTATGGCCATTTTTGTGCCTGGTGCGGCGCCAAGTGGGAAAGGGTGGTGTCGAGGCTGAAGGCAGCAGGAAAGCCTGCAGCCCCCAAGTCTGTGGGTCTACGCAAGCGGTTCCCAAAGAGCTTTAGAACAAGGCATAGTTTTCCCTGCTGGCTCTTTGGGCATGGGAGCCATCTCCAGCCGTATGGCCATTTTTGGGCCTGGCGCGGCACCAAGTGTGAAAGGGTGGTGTCGAGGCTGAAGGCAGCAGGAAAGCCCGCAGCCCCCAGGTCTGTGGGGCTACGCAAGCGTTTCCCAAAGAGCTTTAGAACAAGGCATAGTTTTCCCTGCTGGCTCTTAGGGCGTGGGACCCATCTCCAGCCATAGGCCTTTTTTGTGCCTGTCCTGGCGCCCAGAGGGAAATGGTGGTTTTGAGGCTGAAGGCAGCAGGAAAGCCTGCAGCCCCCAGGTCTGTGGGGCTACACAAGCGGTTCCCAAAGAGCATTAGAACAAGGCATAGTTTTCCCTGTTGGCTCTTTGGGCGTGGCATCAATCTCCAGCCGTATGGCTATTTTTGTGCCTGGCGCGGCACCTAGTGGGAAAGGGTGGTGTCGAGGCTGAAGGCAGCAGGAAAGCCTGCAGCCCCCAGGTCTGTGGGGCTACGCAAGCGGTTCCCAAAGAGCTTTAGAACAAGGCATAGTTTTCTCTGCTGACTCCTTGGGCGGGGGACCCATCTCCAACCGTATGGCCATTTTTGTGCATGGTGCGGCGCCAAGTGGGAAAGGGTTGTTTTGAGGCTGAAGGCAGCAGGAAAGCCCGCAGCCCCCAGATCTGTTGGGCTACGCAAGCGGTTCCCAAAGAGCCTTAGAACAAGGCATAGTTTTCCCTGCTGACTCCTTGGGCGTGGGACCCATCTCCAGCCGTACGGCCATTTTTGTGCATGGCGCGGCGCCAAGTGGGAAAGGGTGGTGTCGAGGCTGAAGGCAGCAGGAAAGCCCGCAGCCCCCAGGTCTGTGGGGCTACGCAAGTGGTTCCCAAAGAGCTTTAGAACAAGGCAGAGTTTTCCCTGCTGGCTGTTTGGGCGGGGGATCCATCTCCATCCATATGTCCATTTTTGTGTTTGGCGCGACGCCAAGGGGGAAAGGCTGGTGTCGAGGCTGAAGGCAGCAGGAAAGCCCGCAGCCCCCAGGTCTGTGCGGCTACGCAAGCGGTTCCCAAAGAGCTTTAGATCAAGGCATAGTTTTCCCTGCTGGCTCTTTGGGCGGGAGACCCATCTCCAGCCGTATGGCCATTTTTGTGCCTGGCGCGGTGCCCAGTGGGAAAGCGTGGTGTCGAGGCTGAAGTCAGCAGGAAGGCCCGCAGCTCCCAGGTCTGTGCGGCTACGCAAGCGGTTCCCAAAGAGCTTTAGAACAAGGCATAGTTTTCCCTGCTGGCTCTTTGGGAGTGAGACCCATCTCCAGCCGTATGGCCATTTTTGTGCCTGGCGCGGTTCCCAGTGGGAAAGGGCGGTTTTGAGGCTGAAGGCAGCAGGAAGGCCCGCAGCCCCCAGGTCTGTGGGGCTACGCAAGCGGTTCCAAAAGAGCTTTAGAACAAGGCACAGTTTTCCGTGCTGGCTCCTTGGGCGGGGGACCCATCTCCAGCCGTATGGCCATTTTTGTGCCTGGCGCGGCGCCAAGTGGGAAAGGGTGGTTTTGAGGCTGAAGGCAGCAGGAAAGCCCGTAGCCCCCAGGTCTGTGGGGCTACGCAAGCAGCTCCCTAGAGCTTTAGAACAAGGCATAGTTTTCCCTGCTGGCTCCTTGGGCAGGGGACCCATCTCCAGCCGTATGGCCATTTTTGTGCCTGGCGCAGCGCCCAGAGGGAAACGGTGGTGTCGAGGCTGAAGGCAGCAGGAAGGCCCGCAGCCCCCAGGTCTGTGCGGCTACGCAAGCAGTTCCCAAAGAGCTTTAGAACAAGGCATAGTTTTCCCTGTTGGCTCTTTGGGCGTGGCATCAATCTCCAGCCGTATGGCCATTTTTGTGCCTGGCGCGGCACCAAGTGGGAAAGGGTGGTGTCGAGGCTGAAGGCAGCAGCAAAGCCCGCAGCCCCCAGGTCTGTGGGGCTACGCAAGCGGTTCCCAAAGAACTTTAGAACAAGGCATAATTTTTCCTGCTGGCTCTTTGGGCAGGGGACCCATCTCCAGCCGTAAGGCCAATTTTGTGCCTGGCGCGGCACCAAGTATGAAAGGGTGGTTTTGAGGCTGAAGGCAGCAGGAAAGCCCGCAGCCCCCAGGTCTGTGGGACAATGCAAGCGGTTCCCAAAGAGCTTTAGAACAAGGCATAGTTTTCCCTGCTGGCTCTTTGGGCATGGGACCCATCTCCAGCCGTATGGCCATTTTTGTGCCTGGTGCGGCGCCAAGTGGGAAAGGGTGGTGTCGAGGCTGAAGGCAGCAGGAAAGCCCGCAGCCCCCAAGTCTGTGGGTCTACGCAAGCGGTTCCCAAAGAGCTTTAGAACAAGGCATAGTTTTCCCTGATGGCTCTTTGGGCATGGGACCCATCTCCAGCCGTATGGCCATTTTTGGGCCTGGCACGGCACCAAGTGGGAAAGGGTGTTGTCGAGGCTGAAGGCAGCAGGAAAGCCCGCAGCCCCCAGGTCTGTGGGGCTACGCAAGTGGTTCCCAAAGAGCTTTAGAACAAGGCATAGTTTTCCCTGCTGGCTCTTAGGGCGTAGGACCCATCTCCAGCCATAGGCCTTTTTTGTGCCTGTCCTGGCGCCAAGTGGGAAAGGGTGGTTTTGAGGCTGAAGTCAGCAGGAAAGCCCGCAGCCCCCAGGTCTGTGGGACAATGCAAGCGGTTCCCAAAGAGCTTTAGAACAAGGCATAGTTTTCCCTGCTGGCTCTTTGGCCGTGGCACCCATCTCCAGCCGTATGGCGATTTTTGTGCCTGGCGCGGTGCCAAGTGGGAAAGGGTGTTGTCGAGGCTGAAGGCAGCAGCAAAGCCCGCAGCCCCCAGATCTGTGGGGCTACACAAGCGGTTCCCAAAGAGCTTTAGAACAAGGCATAGTTTTCCCTGCTGGCTCCTTGGGCGGGGGACCCATTGCCTGCCGTATGGCCATTTTTGTGCCTGGCGCGGTGCCCAGTGGGAAAGCGTGGTGTCGAGGCTGAAGGCAGCAGGAAAGCCTGCAGCCCCCAGGTCTGTGGGGCTACGCAAGCGGTTCCCAAAGAGCTTTAGAACAAGGTCTAGTTTTCCCTGCTGGCTCTTTGGGCCGGAGACCCATCTCCAGCCATAGGCCATTTTTGAGTCTGTCCCGGCGCCCAGAGGGAAAGGGTGGTTTTGAGGCTGAAGGCAGCAGGAAAGCCTGCAGCCCCCAGGTCTGTGGGGCTACGCAAGCGGTTCCCAAATACCTTTAGAACAAGGCATAGTTTTCCCTGCTGGCTCTTTGGGCTTGGGACCCATCTCCAGCCGTATGGCCATTTTTGTGCCTGGCGCGGCGCCAAGTGGGAAAGGGTGGTGTCGAGGCTGAAGGCAGCAGCAAACCCTGCAGCCCCCAGGTCTGTGGGGCTACGGAAGCAGTTCCCAAAGAGCTTTAGAACAAGGCATAGTTTTCCCTGCTGGCTCTTTGGGCGTGAGACCCATCTCCAGCCGAATGGCCATTTTTGTGCCTGGCGCGGGTCCCAGTGGGAAAGGGTGGTTTTGAGGCTGAAGGCAGCAGGAAAGCCCGTAGCCCCCAGGGCTGTGGGGCTACGCAAGCAGCTCCCTTGAGCTTTAGAACAAGGCATAGTTTTCCCTGCTGACTCTTTGGGCGTGGCACCCATCTGCAGCCGTATGGCCATTTTTGGGCCTGGCGCGACGCCAAGTGTGAAACGGTGGTGTCGAGGCTGAAGGCAGCAGGAAGGCCCGCAGCTCCGAGGTCTGTGGGGCTACGCAAGCGGTTCCCAAAGAGCTTTAGAACAAGGCATAGTTTTCCCTGCTGGCTCTTTGGGCGGGAAACCCGTCTCCAGCCGTATGGCCATTTTTGTGCCTGGCGCGGTTCGCAGTGGGAAAGGGTGGCTTTGAGGCTGAAGGCAGCAGGAAAGCCTGCAGCCCCCAGGTCTGTGGGGCTACACAAGCGGTTCCCAAAGAGCATTAGAACAAGGCATAGTTTTCCCTGTTGGCTCTTTGGGCGTGGCATCAATCTCCAGCCGTATGGCTATTTTTGTGCCTGGCGCGGCACCTAGTGGGAAAGGGTGGTGTCGAGGCTGAAGGCAGCAGGAAAGCCTGCAGCCCCCAGGTCTGTGGGGCTACGCAAGCGGTTCCCAAAGAGCTTTAGAACAAGGCATAGTTTTCTCTGCTGACTCCTTGGGCGGGGGACCCATCTCCAACCGTATGGCCATTTTTGTGCATGGTGCGGCGCCAAGTGGGAAAGGGTTGTTTTGAGGCTGAAGGCAGCAGGAAAGCCCGCAGCCCCCAGATCTGTTGGGCTACGCAAGCGGTTCCCAAAGAGCCTTAGAACAAGGCATAGTTTTCCCTGCTGACTCCTTGGGCGTGGGACCCATCTCCAGCCGTACGGCCATTTTTGTGCATGGCGCGGCGCCAAGTGGGAAAGGGTGGTGTCGAGGCTGAAGGCAGCAGGAAAGCCCGCAGCCCCCAGGTCTGTGGGGCTACGCAAGTGGTTCCCAAAGAGCTTTAGAAAAAGGCAGAGTTTTCCCTGCTGGCTGTTTGGGCGGGGGATCCATCTCCATCCATATGTCCATTTTTGTGTTTGGCGCGACGCCAAGGGGGAAAGGCTGGTGTCGAGGCTGAAGGCAGCAGGAAAGCCCGCAGCCCCCAGGTCTGTGCGGCTACGCAAGCGGTTCCCAAAGAGCTTTAGATCAAGGCATAGTTTTCCCTGCTGGCTCTTTGGGCGGGAGACCCATCTCCAGCCGTATGGCCATTTTTGTGCCTGGCGCGGTGCCCAGTGGGAAAGCGTGGTGTCGAGGCTGAAGTCAGCAGGAAGGCCCGCAGCTCCCAGGTCTGTGCGGCTACGCAAGCGGTTCCCAAAGAGCTTTAGAACAAGGCATAGTTTTCCCTGCTGGCTCTTTGGGAGTGAGACCCATCTCCAGCCGTATGGCCATTTTTGTGCCTGGCGCGGTTCCCAGTGGGAAAGGGCGGTTTTGAGGCTGAAGGCAGCAGGAAGGCCCGCAGCCCCCAGGTCTGTGGGGCTACGCAAGCGGTTCCAAAAGAGCTTTAGAACAAGGCACAGTTTTCCGTGCTGGCTCCTTGGGCGGGGGACCCATCTCCAGCCGTATGGCCATTTTTGTGCCTGGCGCGGCGCCAAGTGGGAAAGGGTGGTTTTGAGGCTGAAGGCAGCAGGAAAGCCCGTAGCCCCCAGGTCTGTGGGGCTACGCAAGCAGCTCCCTAGAGCTTTAGAACAAGGCATAGTTTTCCCTGCTGGCTCCTTGGGCAGGGGACCCATCTCCAGCCGTATGGCCATTTTTGTGCCTGGCGCAGCGCCCAGAGGGAAACGGTGGTGTCGAGGCTGAAGGCAGCAGGAAGGCCCGCAGCCCCCAGGTCTGTGGGGCTACGCAAGCAGTTCCCAAAGAGCTTTAGAACAAGGCATAGTTTTCCCTGTTGGCTCTTTGGGCGTGGCATCAATCTCCAGCCGTATGGCCATTTTTGGGCCTGGCGCGGCACCAAGTGGGAAAGGGTGGTGTCGAGGCTGAAGGCAGCAGCAAAGCCCGCAGCCCCCAGGTCTGTGGGGCTACGCAAGCGGTTCCCAAAGAACTTTAGAACAAGGCATAATTTTTCCTGCTGGCTCTTTGGGCAGGGGACCCATCTCCAGCCGTAAGGCCAATTTTGTGCCTGGCGCGGCACCAAGTATGAAAGGGTGGTTTTGAGGCTGAAGGCAGCAGGAAAGCCCGCAGCCCCCAGGTCTGTGGGACAATGCAAGCGGTTCCCAAAGAGCTTTAGAACAAGGCATAGTTTTCCCTGCTGGCTCTTTGGGCATGGGACCCATCTCCAGCCGTATGGCCATTTTTGTGCCTGGTGCGGCGCCAAGTGGGAAAGGGTGGTGTCGAGGCTGAAGGCAGCAGGAAAGCCCGCAGCCCCCAAGTCTGTGGGTCTACGCAAGCGGTTCCCAAAGAGCTTTAGAACAAGGCATAGTTTTCCCTGCTGGCTCTTTGGGCATGGGACCCATCTCCAGCCGTATGGCCATTTTTGGGCCTGGCACGGCACCAAGTGGGAAAGGGTGTTGTCGAGGCTGAAGGCAGCAGGAAAGCCCGCAGCCCCCAGGTCTGTGGGGCTACGCAAGTGGTTCCCAAAGAGCTTTAGAACAAGGCATAGTTTTCCCTGCTGGCTCTTAGGGCGTAGGACCCATCTCCAGCCATAGGCCTTTTTTGTGCCTGTCCTGGCGCCAAGTGGGAAAGGGTGGTTTTGAGGCTGAAGTCAGCAGGAAAGCCCGCAGCCCCCCAGGTCTGTGGGACAATGCAAGCGGTTCCCAAAGAGCTTTAGAACAAGGCATAGTTTTCCCTGCTGGCTCTTTGGCCGTGGCACCCATCTCCAGCCGTATGGCGATTTTTGTGCCTGGCGCGGCGCCAAGTGGGAAAGGGTGTTGTCGAGGCTGAAGGCAGCAGCAAAGCCCGCAGCCCCCAGATCTGTGGGGCTACACAAGCGGTTCCCAAAGAGCTTTAGAACAAGGCATAGTTTTCCCTGCTGGCTCCTTGGGCGGGGGACCCATTGCCTGCCGTATGGCCATTTTTGTGCCTGGCGCGGTGCCCAGTGGGAAAGCGTGGTGTCGAGGCTGAAGGCAGCAGGAAAGCCTGCAGCCCCCAGGTCTGTGGGGCTACGCAAGCGGTTCCCAAAGAGCTTTAGAACAAGGTCTAGTTTTCCCTGCTGGCTCTTTGGGCCGGAGACCCATCTCCAGCCATAGGCCATTTTTGAGTCTGTCCCGGCGCCCAGAGGGAAAGGGTGGTTTTGAGGCTGAAGGCAGCAGGAAAGCCTGCAGCCCCCAGGTCTGTGGGGCTACGCAAGCGGTTCCCAAATACCTTTAGAACAAGGCATAGTTTTCCCTGCTGGCTCTTTGGGCTTGGGACCCATCTCCAGCCGTATGGCCATTTTTGTGCCTGGCGCGGCGCCAAGTGGGAAAGGGTGGTGTCGAGGCTGAAGGCAGCAGCAAACCCTGCAGCCCCCAGGTCTGTGGGGCTACGGAAGCAGTTCCCAAAGAGCTTTAGAACAAGGCATAGTTTTCCCTGCTGGCTCTTTGGGCCGGAGACCCATCTCCAGCCGAATGGCCATTTTTGTGCCTGGCGCGGGTCCCAGTGGGAAAGGGTGGTTTTGAGGCTGAAGGCAGCAGGAAAGCCCGTAGCCCCCAGGGCTGTGGGGCTACGCAAGCAGCTCCCTTGAGCTTTAGAACAAGGCATAGTTTTCCCTGCTGACTCTTTGGGCGTGGCACCCATCTGCAGCCGTATGGCCATTTTTGGGCCTGGCGCGACACCAAGTGTGAAACGGTGGTGTCGAGGCTGAAGGCAGCAGGAAGGCCCGCAGCTCCGAGGTCTGTGGGGCTACGCAAGCGGTTCCCAAAGAGCTTTAGAACAAGGCATAGTTTTCCCTGCTGGCTCTTTGGGCGGGAAACCCGTCTCCAGCCGTATGGCCATTTTTGTGCCTGGCGCGGTTCGCAGTGGGAAAGGGTGGCTTTGAGGCTGAAGGCAGCAGGAAAGCCTGCAGCCCCCAGGTCTGTGGGGCTACACAAGCGGTTCCCAAAGAGCATTAGAACAAGGCATAGTTTTCCCTGTTGGCTCTTTGGGCGTGGCATCAATCTCCAGCCGTATGGCCATTTTTGGGCCTGGCGCGGCACCAAGTGGGAAAGGGTGGTGTCGAGGCTGAAGGCAGCAGGAAAGCCCGCAGCCCCCAGGTCTGTGGGGCTACGCAAGCGGTTCACAAAGAACTTTAGAACAAGGCATAATTTTTCCTGCTGGCTCTTTGGGCAGGGGACCCATCTCCAGCCATAGGCCTTTTTTCTGTCTGTCGCGGCGCCAAGTGTGAAAGGGTGGTTTTGAGGCTGAAGGCAGCAGGAAAGCCTGCAGCCCCCAGGTCTGTGGGACAATGCAAGCGGTTCCCAAAGAGCTTTAGAACAAGGCATAGTTTTCCCTGCTGGCTCTTTGGGCATGGGACCCATCTCCAGCCGTATGGCCATTTTTGTGCCTGGTGCGGCGCCAAGTGGGAAAGGGTGGTGTCGAGGCTGAAGGCAGCAGGAAAGCCCGCAGCCCCCAGGTCTGTGGGGCTACGCAAGCGTTTCCCAAAGAGCTTTAGAACAAGGCATAGTTTTCCCTGCTGGCTCTTAGGGCGTGGGACCCATCTCCAGCCATAGGCCTTTTTTGTGCCTGTCCTGGCGCCCAGAGGGAATTGGTGGTTTTGAGGCTGAAGGCAGCAGGAAAGCCCGCAGCCCCCAGTTCTGTGGGACAATGCAAGCGGTTCACAAAGAGCTTTAGAACAAGGCATAGTTTTCCCTGCTGGCTCTTTGGCCGTGGCACCCATCTCCAGCCGTATGGCCATTTTTGTGCCTGGCGCGGCGTCAAGTGGGAAAGGGTGTTGTCGAGGCTGAAGGCAGCAGGAAAGCCCGCAGCCCCCAGGTCTGTGGGGCTACGCAAGCGGTTCCCAAAGAGCTTTAGAACAAGGCATAGTTTTCCCTGCTGGCTCCTTGGGCGGGGGACCCATCTCCAACCGTATGGCCATTTTTGTGCATGGTGCGGCGCCAAGTGGGAAAGGGTTGTTTTGAGGCTGAAGGCAGCAGGAAAGCCCGCAGCCCCCAGATCTGTTGGGCTACGCAAGCGGTTCCCAAAGAGCCTTAGAACAAGGCATAGTTTTCCCTGCTGACTCCTTGGGCGTGGGACCCATCTCCAGCCGTATGGCCATTTTTGTGCATGGCGCGGCGCCAAGTGGGAAAAGCTGGTGTCGAGGCTGAAGGCAGCAGGAAAGCCCGCAGCCCCCAGGTCTGTGGGGTTACGCAAGTGGTTCCCAAAGAGCTTTAGAACAAGGCAGAGTTTTCCCTGCTGGCTGTTTGGGCGGGGGATCCATCTCCATCCATATGTCCATTTTTGTGCTTGGCGCAGCGCCAAGTCGGAAAGGCTGGTGTCGAGGCTGAAGGCAGCAGGAAAGCCCGCAGCCCCCAGGTCTGTGGGGCTACGCAAGCGGTTCCCAAAGAGCTTTAGAACAAGGCATAGTTTTCCCTGCTGGCTCCTTGGGCGGGGGACCCATTGCCTGCCTTATGGCCATTATTGTGGCTGGCGCGGCGCCAAGTGGGAAAGGGTGGTGTCGACGCTGAAGGCAGCAGGAAAGCCCGCAGCCCCCAGGTCTGTGGGGCTACGCAAGCGGTTCCCAAAGAGCTTTAGAACAAGGCATAGTTTTCCCTGCTGGCTCCTTGGGCGGGGGACCCATCTCCAGCCGTATGGCCATTTTTGTGCCTGGCGTGGCGCCAAGTGGGAAAGGGTGGTGTCGAGGCTGAAGGCAGCAGGAAGGCCCGCAGCCCCCAGGTCTGTGGGGCTACGCAAGCGGTTCCCAAAGAGCTTTAGAACAAGGCATAGTTTTCCCTGCTGGCTCCTTGGGCAGGGTACCAACCTCCAGCTGTATGGCCATTTTTGTGCCTGGCGCGGCGCCAAGTTGGAAAGGGTGGTGTCGAGGCTGAAGGCAGCAGGAAAGCCCGCAGCCCCCAGGTCTGTGGGACAATTCAAGCGGTTCCCAAAGAGCTTTAGAACAAGGCATAATTTTCCCTGCTGGCTCTTTGGGCGGGTGACCCATCTCCAGCCGTATGGCCATTTTTGGGCCTGGCGCGGCACCAAGTGTGAAAGGGTGGTGTCGAGGCTGAAGGCAGCAGGAAAGCCCGCAGCCCCCAGGTCTGTGGGGCTACGCAAGCGGTTCCCAAAGAGCTTTAGAACAAGGCATAGTTTTCCCTGCTGGCTCCTTGGGCGGGGGACCCATCTCCAGCCGTATGGCCATTTTTGTGCCTGGCGTGGGGCCAAGTGGGAAAGGGTGGTGTCGAGGCTGAAGGCAGCAGGAAGGCCCGCAGCCCCCAGGTCTGTGGGGCTACGCAAGCGGTTCCCAAAGAGCTTTAGAACAAGGCATAGTTTTCCCTGCTGGCTTCTTGGGCGGGGGACCCATTGCCTGCCGTATGGCCATTATTGTGCCTGGCGTGGCACCAAGTGGGAAAGTGTGGTGTCAAGGCTGAAGCTAGCAGGAAAGCCTGCAGCCCCCAGGTCTATGTGGCTACGCAAGCGGTTCCCAAAGACCTTTAGAACAAGGCATAGTTTTCCCTGCTGGCTCTTTGGGCGGGGGACCTATCTCCAGCCGTACGGCCATTTTTACTCCTGGCACGGCGCCAAGTGGGAAAGGGTGGTTTTGTGGCTGAAGGCAGCAGGAAAGCCCGCAGCCCCCAGGTCTGTGGGGCTACGCAAGCGTTTCCCAAAGAGCTTTAGAACAAGGCATAGTTTTCCCTGCTGGTTCTTTGGGCGTGGCAAACATCTCCAGCCATATGGCCATTTTTGTGCCTGGCGCGGCGCCAAGTGGGAAAGGGTGGTGTCGAGGCTGAAGGCAGCAGGAAAGCCTGCAGCCCCCAGGTCTGTGCGGATACGCAAGCAGTTCCCAAAGAGCTTTAGAACAAGGCATAATTTTCCCTGCTGGCTCCTTGGGCAGGGGACCCATCTCCAACTGTATGGCCATTTTTCTGCCTAGTGTGGCGCCAAGTGGAAAAGGGTGGTTTTGTGGCTGAAGGCAGCAGGAAAGCCCGCAGCCCTCAGGTCTGTGGGGCTACGCAAGCGGTTCCCAAAGAGCTTTAGAACAAGGCATAGTTTTCCCTGCTGGCTCTTTGGGCGGGGGAACCATCTCCAGCCGTACGGCCATTTTTGTGCCTGGCGTGGCGCCAAGTGGGAAAGGGTGGTGTCGAGGCTGAAGGCAGTAGCAAAGCCCGCAGCCCCCAGGTCTGTGGGTCTACGCAGGCGGTTCCCAAAGAGCTTTAGAACAAGGCATAGTTTTCCCTGCTGGCTCTTTGGGCGGGGGACCCATCTCCAGCCGTAGGCCTTTTTTATGCCTGGCCCGGCGCCCAGAGGGAAAGGGTGGTTTTGAGGCTGAAGGCAGCAGGAAAGCCTGCAGCCCCCAGGTCTGTGGGGCTACGCAAGCGGTTCCCAAAGAGCTTTAGAACAAGGCATAGTTTTCCCTGCTGGCTCTTTGGGCGGGGGACCCATCTCCAGCCGTATAGCCATTTTTGTGCCTGGCGCGGCGCCAAGTGGGAAAGGGTGGTGTCGAGGCTGAAGGCAGCAGCAAAGTCTGCAGCCCCCAGGTCTGTGGGGCTACGCAAGTGTTTCCCAAAGAGCTTTAGAACAAGGCATAGTTTTCCCTGCTGGCTCTTTGGGCGGGGGAACCATCTCCAGCCGTACGGCCATTTTTGTGCCTGGCGTGGCGCCAAGTGGGAAAGGGTGGTGTCGAGGCTGAAGGCAGCAGGAAATCCTGCAGCCCCCAGGTCTGTGGGACTACGCAAGTGGTTCCCAAAGAGCTTTAGACAAAGGCATAGTTTTCCCTGCTGGCTCTTTGGGCATGGGACCTATCTCCAGCCATATGGCCATTTTTGTGCCTGGCGCGGCACCAAGTGAGAAAGGGTGGTGTTGAGGCTGAAGGCAGCAGGAAAGCCTGCAGGCCCCAGGTCTGTGGGGCTACGCAAGCGGTTCCCAAAGAGCTTTAGAACAAGGCATAATTTTCCCTGCTGGCTCTTTGGGCGTGGGACCCATCTCCAGCCCTACGGCCATTATTACTCCTGGCACGGCGCCAAGTTGGAAAGGGTGGTGTCGAGGCTGAAGGCAGCAGGAAGGCCCACAGCCCCCAGGTCTGTGGGGCTACGCAAGCGGTTCCCAAAGAGCTTTAGAACAAGGCATAATATTCCCTGCTGGCTCTTTGGGCGTGGCACCCATCTCCAGCCGTATGGCCATTTTTGGGCCTGGCGCGGCGCCAAGTGGGAAAGGGTGGTTTGAGGCTGAAGGCAGCAAGAAGGCCCGCAGCTCCCAGGTCTGTGGGGCTACGCAAGTGGTTCCCAAAGAGCTTTAGAACAAGGCATAGTTTTCCCTGCTGGCTCCTTGGGCGGGGGACCCATCTCCAGCCGTAAGGCCATTTTTACTCCTGGCGCGGCGCCAAGTGGGAAAGGGTGGTTTCGAGGCTGAAGGCAGCAGGAAGGCCCGCAGCCCCCAGGTCTGTGGGGCTACGCAAGCGGTTCCCAAAGAGCTTTAGAACAAGGCATAGTTTTCCCTGCTGGCTTCTTTGGCGGGGGACCTATCTCCAGCCATAAGGCCCTTTATGTGCCTGGCGCGGCGCCAAGTGGGAAAGGGTAGATTTGCACCTGAAGGCAGCAGGAAAGCCTGCAGCCCCCAGGTCTGTGGGGCTACGCAAGCGGTTCCCAAAGAGCTTTAGAACAAGGGATAATTTTCCCTGCTGGCTCCTTGGGCAGGGGACCCATCTCCAGCCGTATGGCCATTTTTCTGCCTGGTGTGGCGCCAAGTGTGAAAGGGTGGCTTTGAGGCTGAAGGCAGCAGGAAAGCCTGCATCCCCCAGGTCTGTGGGGCTACACAAGCAGTTCCCAAAGAGCTTTAGAACAAGGCATAGTTTTCCCTGCTGGCTCTTTGGGCGGGGGACCCATCTCCACCCATATGGCCATTTTTGTGCCTGGCGCGGCACCAAGTGGGAAAGGGTGGTGTTGAGGCTGAAGGCAGCAGGAAAGCCCGCAACCCCAAGGACTGTTGGGCTACACAAGCGGTTCCCAAAGAGCTTTAGAACAAGGCATAATTTTTCCTGCTGGCTCTTTGGGCAGGGGACCCATCTCCAGCCGTATGGCCATTTTTGGGCCTGGCGTGGTGCCCAGAGGGAAAAGGTGGTTTTGAGGCTGAAGGCAGCAGGAAAGCCTGCAGCCCCCAGGTCTGTGGGACAACACAAGCGGTTCCCAAAGAGCTTTAGAACAAGGCATAGTTTTCCCTGTTGGCTCTTTGGGCGTGGCACCCATGTCCAGCCGTATGGCCATTTTTGTGTCTGGCGCGGCGCCAAGTTCTAGAGGGTGCCTTTGAGGCTGAAGGCAGCAGGAAAGCCTGGAGCCCCCAGGTCTGTGGGGCTACGCAAGTGGTTACCAAAGAGCTTTAGAACAAGGCATATTTTTCCCTGATGGCTCTTTGGGCGGTGGACCCATCTCCAGCCATAGGCCTTTTTTGTGCCTGGCGCGGCGCCAAGTTGGAAAGGGTGGTTTTGAGGCTGAAGGGAGCAGGAAAGCCCGCAGCCCCCAGGTCTGTGGGGCTACGCAAGTGGTTCCCAAAGAGCTTTAGAACAAGGCAGAGTTTTCCCTGCTGGCTGTTTGGGCGCGGGATCCATCTCCATCCATATGTCCATTTTTGTGCTTGGCGCAGCGCCAAGTCGGAAAGGCTGGTGTCGAGGCTGAAGGCAGCAGGAAAGCCCGCAGCCCCCAGGTCTGTGGGGCTACGCAAGCGGTTCCCAAAGAGCTTTAGAACAAGGCATAGTTTTCCCTGCTGGCTCCTTGGGCGGGGGACCCATTGCCTGCCTTATGGCCATTATTGTGGCTGGCGCGGCGCCAAGTGGGAAAGGGTGGTGTCGACGCTGAAGGCAGCAGGAAAGCCCGCAGCCCCCAGGTCTGTGGGGCTACGCAAGCGGTTCCCAAAGAGCTTTAGAACAAGGCATAGTTTTCCCTGCTGGCTCCTTGGGCGGGGGACCCTCTCCAGCCGTATGGCCATTTTTGTGCCTGGCGTGGCGCCAAGTGGGAAAGGGTGGTGTCGAGGCTGAAGGCAGCAGGAAGGCCCGCAGCCCCCAGGTCTGTGGGGCTACGCAAGCGGTTCCCAAAGAGCTTTAGAACAAGGCATAGTTTTCCCTGCTGGCTCCTTGGGCAGGGTACCAACCTCCAGCTGTATGGCCATTTTTGTGCCTGGCGCGGCGCCAAGTTGGAAAGGGTGGTGTCGAGGCTGAAGGCAGCAGGAAAGCCCGCAGCTCCCAGGTCTGTGCGGCTACGCAAGCGGTTCCCAAAGAGCTTTAGAACAAGGCATAGTTTTCCCTGCTGGCTCTTTGGGCGGGAGACCCATCTCCAGCCATAGGCCATTTTTGTGTCTGTCCCGGCGCCCAGAGGGAAAGGGTGGTTTTGAGGCTGAAGACAGCAGGAAAGCCTGCAGCCCCCAGGTCTGTGGGGCTACACAAGCGGTTCCCAAAGAGCTTTAGAACAAGGCATAATTTTCCCTGCTGGCTCTTTGGGCGGGTGACCCATCTCCAGCCGTATGGCCATTTTTGGGCCTGGCGCGGCACCAAGTGTGAAAGGGTGGTGTCGAGGCTGAAGGCAGCAGGAAAGCCCGCAGCCCCCAGGTCTGTGGGGCTACGCAAGCGGTTCCCAAAGAGCTTTAGAACAAGGCATAGTTTTCCCTGCTGGCTCCTTGGGCGGGGGACCCATCTCCAGCCGTATGGCCATTTTTGTGCCTGGCGTGGGGCCAAGTGGGAAAGGGTGGTGTCGAGGCTGAAGGCAGCAGGAAGGCCCGCAGCCCCCAGGTCTGTGGGGCTACGCAAGCGGTTCCCAAAGAGCTTTAGAACAAGGCATAGTTTTCCCTGCTGGCTTCTTGGGCGGGGGACCCATTGCCTGCCGTATGGCCATTATTGTGCCTGGCGTGGCACCAAGTGGGAAAGTGTGGTGTCAAGGCTGAAGCTAGCAGGAAAGCCTGCAGCCCCCAGGTCTATGTGGCTACGCAAGCGGTTCCCAAAGACCTTTAGAACAAGGCATAGTTTTCCCTGCTGGCTCTTTGGGCGGGGGACCTATCTCCAGCCGTACGGCCATTTTTACTCCTGGCACGGCGCCAAGTGGGAAAGGGTGGTTTTGTGGCTGAAGGCAGCAGGAAAGCCCGCAGCCCCCAGGTCTGTGGGGCTACGCAAGCGTTTCCCAAAGAGCTTTAGAACAAGGCATAGTTTTCCCTGCTGGTTCTTTGGGCGTGGCAAACATCTCCAGCCATATGGCCATTTTTGTGCCTGGCGCGGCGCCAAGTGGGAAAGGGTGGTGTCGAGGCTGAAGGCAGCAGGAAAGCCTGCAGCCCCCAGGTCTGTGCGGATACGCAAGCAGTTCCCAAAGAGCTTTAGAACAAGGCATAATTTTCCCTGCTGGCTCCTTGGGCAGGGGACCCATCTCCAACTGTATGGCCATTTTTCTGCCTAGTGTGGCGCCAAGTGGAAAAGGGTGGTTTTGTGGCTGAAGGCAGCAGGAAAGCCCGCAGCCCCCAGGTCTGTGGGGCTACGCAAGCGGTTCCCAAAGAGCTTTAGAACAAGGCATAGTTTTCCCTGCTGGCTCTTTGGGCATGGGACCCATATCCAGCCATAGGCTTTTTAGAGCCTGGCGCGGCGCCAAGTGCGAAAGGGTGGTTTTGACGCTGAAGGCAGCAGGAAGGCCCGCAGCCCCCAGGTCTGTGGGGCTACGCAAGCGGTTCCCAAAGAGCTTTAGAACAAGGCATAGTTTTCCCTGCTGGCTCTTTGGGCGGGGGACCCATCTCCAGCCATAGGCCTTTTTTGGGCCCGGCGCGACGCCCAGATGGAAAGGGTGGTGTCGAGGCTGAAGGCAGCAGGAAAGCCCGCAGCCCCCAGGTCTGTGGGGCTACGCAAGCGGTTCCCAAAGAGGTTTAGAACAAGGCATAGTTTTCCCTGCTGGCTCTTTGGGCGGGGGACCCATCTCCAGCCGTATGGCCATTTTTGGGCCTGGCGCGGCGCCAAGTGGGAAACGGTGGTTTTGAGGCTGAAGGCAGCAGGAAATCCTGCAGCCCCCAGGTCTGTGGGACTACGCAAGTGGTTCCCAAAGAGCTTTAGACAAAGGCATAGTTTTCCCTGCTGGCTCTTTGGGCATGGGACCTATCTCCAGCCATATGGCCATTTTTGTGCCTGGCGCGGCACCAAGTGAGAAAGGGTGGTGTTGAGGCTGAAGGCAGCAGGAAAGCCTGCAGGCCCCAGGTCTGTGGGGCTACGCAAGCGGTTCCCAAAGAGCTTTAGAACAAGGCATAATTTTCCCTGCTGGCTCTTTGGGCGTGGGACCCATCTCCAGCCCTACGGCCATTATTACTCCTGGCACGGCGCCAAGTTGGAAAGGGTGGTGTCGAGGCTGAAGGCAGCAGGAAGGCCCACAGCCCCCAGGTCTGTGGGGCTACGCAAGCGGTTCCCAAAGAGCTTTAGAACAAGGCATAATATTCCCTGCTGGCTCTTTGGGCGTGGCACCCATCTCCAGCCGTATGGCCATTTTTGGGCCTGGCGCGGCGCCAAGTGGGAAAGGGTGGTTTGAGGCTGAAGGCAGCAAGAAGGCCCGCAGCTCCCAGGTCTGTGGGGCTACGCAAGTGGTTCCCAAAGAGCTTTAGAACAAGGCATAGTTTTCCCTGCTGGCTCCTTGGGCGGGGGACCCATCTCCAGCCGTAAGGCCATTTTTACTCCTGGCGCGGCGCCAAGTGGGAAAGGGTGGTTTCGAGGCTGAAGGCAGCAGGAAGGCCCGCAGCCCCCAGGTCTGTGGGGCTACGCAAGCGGTTCCCAAAGAGCTTTAGAACAAGGCATAGTTTTCCCTGCTGGCTTCTTTGGCGGGGGACCTATCTCCAGCCATAAGGCCCTTTATGTGCCTGGCGCGGCGCCAAGTGGGAAAGGGTAGATTTGCACCTGAAGGCAGCAGGAAAGCCTGCAGCCCCCAGGTCTGTGGGGCTACGCAAGCGGTTCCCAAAGAGCTTTAGAACAAGGGATAATTTTCCCTGCTGGCTCCTTGGGCAGGGGACCCATCTCCAGCCGTATGGCCATTTTTCTGCCTGGTGTGGCGCCAAGTGTGAAAGGGTGGCTTTGAGGCTGAAGGCAGCAGGAAAGCCTGCATCCCCCAGGTCTGTGGGGCTACACAAGCAGTTCCCAAAGAGCTTTAGAACAAGGCATAGTTTTCCCTGCTGGCTCTTTGGGCGGGGGACCCATCTCCACCCATATGGCCATTTTTGTGCCTGGCGCGGCACCAAGTGGGAAAGGGTGGTGTTGAGGCTGAAGGCAGCAGGAAAGCCCGCAACCCCAAGGACTGTTGGGCTACACAAGCGGTTCCCAAAGAGCTTTAGAACAAGGCATAATTTTTCCTGCTGGCTCTTTGGGCAGGGGACCCATCTCCAGCCGTATGGCCATTTTTGGGCCTGGCGTGGTGCCCAGAGGGAAAAGGTGGTTTTGAGGCTGAAGGCAGCAGGAAAGCCTGCAGCCCCCAGGTCTGTGGGACAACACAAGCGGTTCCCAAAGAGCTTTAGAACAAGGCATAGTTTTCCCTGTTGGCTCTTTGGGCGTGGCACCCATGTCCAGCCGTATGGCCATTTTTGTGTCTGGCGCGGCGCCAAGTTCTAGAGGGTGCCTTTGAGGCTGAAGGCAGCAGGAAAGCCTGGAGCCCCCAGGTCTGTGGGGCTACGCAAGTGGTTACCAAAGAGCTTTAGAACAAGGCATATTTTTCCCTGATGGCTCTTTGGGCGGTGGACCCATCTCCAGCCATAGGCCTTTTTTGTGCCTGGCGCGGCGCCAAGTTGGAAAGGGTGGTTTTGAGGCTGAAGGGAGCAGGAAAGCCCGCAGCCCCCAGGTCTGTGGGGCTACGCAAGTGGTTCCCAAAGAGCTTTAGAACAAGGCAGAGTTTTCCCTGCTGGCTGTTTGGGCGCGGGATCCATCTCCATCCATATGTCCATTTTTGTGCTTGGCGCAGCGCCAAGTCGGAAAGGCTGGTGTCGAGGCTGAAGGCAGCAGGAAAGCCCGCAGCCCCCAGGTCTGTGGGGCTACGCAAGCGGTTCCCAAAGAGCTTTAGAACAAGGCATAGTTTTCCCTGCTGGCTCCTTGGGCGGGGGACCCATTGCCTGCCTTATGGCCATTATTGTGGCTGGCGCGGCGCCAAGTGGGAAAGGGTGGTGTCGACGCTGAAGGCAGCAGGAAAGCCCGCAGCCCCCAGGTCTGTGGGGCTACGCAAGCGGTTCCCAAAGAGCTTTAGAACAAGGCATAGTTTTCCCTGCTGGCTCCTTGGGCGGGGGACCCTCTCCAGCCGTATGGCCATTTTTGTGCCTGGCGTGGCGCCAAGTGGGAAAGGGTGGTGTCGAGGCTGAAGGCAGCAGGAAGGCCCGCAGCCCCCAGGTCTGTGGGGCTACGCAAGCGGTTCCCAAAGAGCTTTAGAACAAGGCATAGTTTTCCCTGCTGGCTCCTTGGGCAGGGTACCAACCTCCAGCTGTATGGCCATTTTTGTGCCTGGCGCGGCGCCAAGTTGGAAAGGGTGGTGTCGAGGCTGAAGGCAGCAGGAAAGCCCGCAGCTCCCAGGTCTGTGCGGCTACGCAAGCGGTTCCCAAAGAGCTTTAGAACAAGGCATAGTTTTCCCTGCTGGCTCTTTGGGCGGGAGACCCATCTCCAGCCATAGGCCATTTTTGTGTCTGTCCCGGCGCCCAGAGGGAAAGGGTGGTTTTGAGGCTGAAGACAGCAGGAAAGCCTGCAGCCCCCAGGTCTGTGGGGCTACACAAGCGGTTCCCAAAGAGCTTTAGAACAAGGCATAATTTTCCCTGCTGGCTCTTTGGGCGGGTGACCCATCTCCAGCCGTATGGCCATTTTTGGGCCTGGCGCGGCACCAAGTGTGAAAGGGTGGTGTCGAGGCTGAAGGCAGCAGGAAAGCCCGCAGCCCCCAGGTCTGTGGGGCTACGCAAGCGGTTCCCAAAGAGCTTTAGAACAAGGCATAGTTTTCCCTGCTGGCTCCTTGGGCGGGGGACCCATCTCCAGCCGTATGGCCATTTTTGTGCCTGGCGTGGGGCCAAGTGGGAAAGGGTGGTGTCGAGGCTGAAGGCAGCAGGAAGGCCCGCAGCCCCCAGGTCTGTGGGGCTACGCAAGCGGTTCCCAAAGAGCTTTAGAACAAGGCATAGTTTTCCCTGCTGGCTTCTTGGGCGGGGGACCCATTGCCTGCCGTATGGCCATTATTGTGCCTGGCGTGGCACCAAGTGGGAAAGTGTGGTGTCAAGGCTGAAGCTAGCAGGAAAGCCTGCAGCCCCCAGGTCTATGTGGCTACGCAAGCGGTTCCCAAAGACCTTTAGAACAAGGCATAGTTTTCCCTGCTGGCTCTTTGGGCGGGGGACCTATCTCCAGCCGTACGGCCATTTTTACTCCTGGCACGGCGCCAAGTGGGAAAGGGTGGTTTTGTGGCTGAAGGCAGCAGGAAAGCCCGCAGCCCCCAGGTCTGTGGGGCTACGCAAGCGTTTCCCAAAGAGCTTTAGAACAAGGCATAGTTTTCCCTGCTGGTTCTTTGGGCGTGGCAAACATCTCCAGCCATATGGCCATTTTTGTGCCTGGCGCGGCGCCAAGTGGGAAAGGGTGGTGTCGAGGCTGAAGGCAGCAGGAAAGCCTGCAGCCCCCAGGTCTGTGCGGATACGCAAGCAGTTCCCAAAGAGCTTTAGAACAAGGCATAATTTTCCCTGCTGGCTCCTTGGGCAGGGGACCCATCTCCAACTGTATGGCCATTTTTCTGCCTAGTGTGGCGCCAAGTGGAAAAGGGTGGTTTTGTGGCTGAAGGCAGCAGGAAAGCCCGCAGCCCCCAGGTCTGTGGGGCTACGCAAGCGGTTCCCAAAGAGCTTTAGAACAAGGCATAGTTTTCCCTGCTGGCTCTTTGGGCATGGGACCCATATCCAGCCATAGGCTTTTTAGAGCCTGGCGCGGCGCCAAGTGCGAAAGGGTGGTTTTGACGCTGAAGGCAGCAGGAAGGCCCGCAGCCCCCAGGTCTGTGGGGCTACGCAAGCGGTTCCCAAAGAGCTTTAGAACAAGGCATAGTTTTCCCTGCTGGCTCTTTGGGCGGGGGACCCATCTCCAGCCATAGGCCTTTTTTGGGCCCGGCGCGACGCCCAGATGGAAAGGGTGGTGTCGAGGCTGAAGGCAGCAGGAAAGCCCGCAGCCCCCAGGTCTGTGGGGCTACGCAAGCGGTTCCCAAAGAGGTTTAGAACAAGGCATAGTTTTCCCTGCTGGCTCTTTGGGCGGCGGACCCATCTCCAGCCGTATGGCCATTTTTGGGCCTGGCGCGGCGCCAAGTGGGAAACGGTGGTTTTGAGGCTGAAGGCAGCAGGAAAGCCCGCAGCCCTCAGGTCTGTGGGGCTACACAAGCGGTTCCCAAAGAGCTTTAGAACAAGGCATAGTTTTCCCTGCTTGTTCTTTGGGCGGGGGACCCATCTCCAGCCATATGCCCATTTTTGTGCCTGGCGCGGCGCCAAGTGGGAAAGAGTGGTGTCGAGGCTGAAGGCAGTAGCAAAGCCCGCAGCCCCCAGGTCTGTGGGTCTACGCAGGCGGTTCCCAAAGAGCTTTAGAACAAGGCATAGTTTTCCCTGCTGGCTCTTTGGGCGGGGGACCCATCTCCAGCCGTAGGCCTTTTTTATGCCTGGCCCGGCGCCCAGAGGGAAAGGGTGGTTTTGAGGCTGAAGGCAGCAGGAAAGCCTGCAGCCCCCAGGTCTGTGGGGCTACGCAAGCGGTTCCCAAAGAGCTTTAGAACAAGGCATAGTTTTCCCTGCTGGCTCTTTGGGCGGGGGACCCATCTCCAGCCGTATAGCCATTTTTGTGCCTGGCGCGGCGCCAAGTGGGAAAGGGTGGTGTCGAGGCTGAAGGCAGCAGCAAAGTCTGCAGCCCCCAGGTCTGTGGGGCTACGCAAGTGTTTCCCAAAGAGCTTTAGAACAAGGCATAGTTTTCCCTGCTGGCTCTTTGGGCGGGGGAACCATCTCCAGCCGTACGGCCATTTTTGTGCCTGGCGTGGCGCCAAGTGGGAAAGGGTGGTGTCGAGGCTGAAGGCAGCAGGAAATCCTGCAGCCCCCAGGTCTGTGGGACTACGCAAGTGGTTCCCAAAGAGCTTTAGACAAAGGCATAGTTTTCCCTGCTGGCTCTTTGGGCATGGGACCTATCTCCAGCTGTATGGCCATTTTTGTGCCTGGCGCGGCACCAAGTGAGAAAGGGTGTTGTTGAGGCTGAAGGCAGCAGGAAAGCCTGCAGGCCCCAGGTCTGTGGGGCTACGCAAGCGGTTCCCAAAGAGCTTTAGAACAAGGCATAGTTTTCCCTGCTGGCTCTTTGGGCGTGGGACCCATCTCCAGCCCTACGGCCATTATTACTCCTGGCACGGCGCCAAGTTGGAAAGGGTGGTGTCGAGGCTGAAGGCAGCAGGAAGGCCCACAGCCCCCAGGTCTGTGGGGCTACGCAAGCGGTTCCCAAAGAGCTTTAGAACAAGGCATAATATTCCCTGCTGGCTCTTTGGGCGTGGCACCCATCTCCAGCCGTATGGCCATTTTTGGGCCTGGCGCGGCGCCAAGTGGGAAAGGGTGGTTTGAGGCTGAAGGCAGCAAGAAGGCCCGCAGCTCCCAGGTCTGTGGGGCTACGCAAGTGGTTCCCAAAGAGCTTTAGAACAAGGCATAGTTTTCCCTGCTGGCTCCTTGGGCGGGGGACCCATCTCCAGCCGTAAGGCCATTTTTACTCCTGGCGCGGCGCCAAGTGGGAAAGGGTGGTTTCGAGGCTGAAGGCAGCAGGAAGGCCCGCAGCCCCCAGGTCTGTGGGGCTACGCAAGCGGTTCCCAAAGAGCTTTAGAACAAGGCATAGTTTTCCCTGCTGGCTTCTTTGGCGGGGGACCTATCTCCAGCCATAAGGCCCTTTATGTGCCTGGCGCGGCGCCAAGTGGGAAAGGGTAGATTTGCACCTGAAGGCAGCAGGAAAGCCTGCAGCCCCCAGGTCTGTGGGGCTACGCAAGCGGTTCCCAAAGAGCTTTAGAACAAGGGATAATTTTCCCTGCTGGCTCCTTGGGCAGGGGACCCATTTCCAGCCGTATGGCCATTTTTCTGCCTGGTGTGGCGCCAAGTGTGAAAGGGTGGCTTTGAGGCTGAAGGCAGCAGGAAAGCCTGCAGCCCCCAGGTCTGTGGGGCTACACAAGCAATTCCCAAAGAGCTTTAGAACAAGGCATAGTTTTCCCTGCTGGCTCTTTGGGCGGGGGACCCATCTCCACCCATATGGCCATTTTTGTGCCTGGCGCGGCACCAAGTGAGAAAGGGTGGTGTTGAGGCTGAAGGCAGCAGGAAAGCCCGCAACCCCAAGGACTGTTGGGCTACACAAGCGGTTCCCAAAGAGCTTTAGAACAAGGCATAATTTTTCCTGCTGGCTCTTTGGGCAGGGGACCCATCTCCAGCCGTATGGCCATTTTTGGGCCTGGCGTGGTGCCCAGAGGGAAAAGGTGGTTTTGAGGCTGAAGGCAGCAGGAAAGCCTGCAGCCCCCAGGTCTGTGGGACAACACAAGCGGTTCCCAAAGAGCTTTAGAACAAGGCATAGTTTTCCCTGCTGGCTCTTTGGGCGTGGCACCCATGTCCAGCCGTATGGCCATTTTTGTGTCTGGCGCGGCGCCAAGTTCTAGAGGGTGCCTTTGAGGCTGAAGGCAGCAGGAAAGCCTGCAGCCCCCAGGTCTGTGGGGCTACGCAAGTGGTTACCAAAGAGCTTTAGAACAAGGCATATTTTTCCCTGATGGCTCTTTGGGCGGTGGACCCATCTCCAGCCATAGGCCTTTTTTGTGCCTGGCGCGGCGCCAAGTTGGAAAGGGTGGTTTTGAGGCTGAAGGCAGCAGGAAAGCCTGCAGCCCCCAGGTCTGTGGGGCTACGCAAGCGGTTCCCAAAGAGCTTTAGAACAAGGCATAATTTTCCCTGCTGGCTCCTTGGGCAGGGGACCCATCTCCAACTGTATGGCCATTTTTCTGCCTGGTGTGGCGCCAAGTGGAAAAGGGTGGTTTTGAGGCTGAAGGCAGTAGCAAAGCCCGCAGCCCCCAGGTCTGTGGGGCAACGCAAGCGGTTCACAAAGAGCTTTAGAACAAGGCATAGTTTTCCCTGCTGGCTCTTTGGGCGGGGGTCCCATCTCCAGCCGTATGGCCATTATTACTCCTGGCACGGCCCTAAGTGGGAAAGGGTGGTTTTGAGGCTGAAGGCAGCAGGAAGGCCCACAGCCCCCAGGTCTGTGGGGCTACGCAAGCGGTTCCCAAAGAGCTTTAGAACAAGGCATAGTTTTCCCTGCTGGCTCTTTGGGCGTGGCACCCATCTCCATCCGTATGGCCATTTTTGGGCCTGGCGCGGCGCCAAGTGGGAAAGGGTGGCTTTGAGGCTGAAGGCAGCAGGAAAGCCCGCAGCTCCCAGGTCTGTGGGGCTACGCAAGCGGTTCCCAAAGAGCTTTAGAACAAGGCATAGTTTTCCCTGCTGGCTCCTTGGGCGGGGGACCCATCTCCAGCCGTACGGCCATTTTTACTCCTGGAGCGGCGCCAAGTGGGAAAGGGTGGTGTCGAGGCTGAAGGCAGCAGGAAGGCCCGCAGCCCCCAGGTCTGTGGGGCTACGCAAGCGGTTCCCAAAGAGCTTTAGAACAAGGCATAGTTTTCCCTGCTGGCTCTTTGGGCTCGGGACCCATCTCCAGCCATATGGCCATTTTTGTGCCTGCCGCAGCGCCCAGAGGGAAAGGGTGGTGTTGAGGCTGAAGGCAGCAGGAAAGCCTGCAGCCCCCAGGTCTGTGGGGCTACGCAAGCGGTTCCCAAAGAGCTTTAGACAAAGGCATAGTTTTCCCTGCTGGCTCTTTGGGCGGGGGACCCATCTCCAGCCGTATGGCCATTTTTGTGCCTGGAGCGGCGCCAAGTTGGAAAGGGTAGTTTTGCGGCTGAAGGCAGCAGGAAAGCCTGCAGCCCCCAGGTCTGTGGGGCTACGCAAGCGGTTCCCAAAGAGCTTTAGAACAAGGCATAGTTTTCCCTGCTGGCTCTTTGGGCGGGGACCCATCTGAAACCATATGGCCATTTTTGTGTCTGACGTGGCACCAAGTGGGAAAGGGTGGTGTCGAGCCTGAAGGCAGCAGGAAAGCCTGCAGCCCCCAGGTCTGTGGGACTACGCAAGCGGTTCCCAAAGAGCTTTAGAACAAGGCATAGTTTTCCCTGCTGGCTCTTTGGGCGGGGGACCCATCTCCAGCCGTAGGCCTTTTTAGTGCCTGGCGCGGCGCCAGGTGTGAAAGGGTGGTTTTGAGGCTGAAGGCAGCAGGAAAGCCTGCAGCCCCCAGGTCTGTGGGGCTACACAAGCAGTTCCCAAAGAGCTTTAGAACAAGGCATAGTTTTCCCTGCTGGCTCTTTGGGCAGGGGACCCATCTCCAGCCGTAGGCCTTTATTGTGCCTGGCCCGGCGCCCAGAGGGAAAGGGTGGGTTTGAGGCTGAAGGCAGCAGGAAAGCCCGCAGCCCCCAGGTCTGTGCGGCTACGCAAGCGGTTCCCAAACAGCTTTAGAAGAAGGCATAGTTTTCCCTGCTGGCTCTTTGGGCGGGGGACCCATCTCCAGCCGTATGGCCATTTTTATGCCTGGCGCGGTGCCAAGTGGGAAAGTGTGGCTTTGAGGCTGAAGGCAGCAGGAAAGCCTGCAGCCCCCAGGTCTGTGGAGCTACGCAAGCGGTTCCCAAAGAGCTTTAGAACAAGGCATAGTTTTCCCTGCTGGCTCCTTGGGCGGGGGACCCATCTCCAGCCATATGGCCATTTTTGTGCCTGGCGCGGTGCCCTGTGGGAAAGGGTGGTTTTGAGGCTGAAGGCAGCAGGAAAGCCTTCAGCCCCCAGGTCTGTGGGGCTACGCAAGCGGTTCCCAAAGAGCCTTAGAACAAGGCATAGTTTTCCCTGCTGGCTCTTTGGGCGGGGGACCCATCTCCAGCCGTATGGCCATTTTTGTGCCTAGCGCGGCGCCAAGTGGGAAAGGGTGGTGTCGAGGCTGAAGGCAGCAGGAAAGCCCGCAGCCCCCAGGTCTGTGGGGCTACGAAAGCCGTTCCCAAAAGGCCTTAGAACGAGGCATAGTTTTCCCTGCTGGCTCTTTGGGAAGGGGACCCATATCCATCCGTATAGACATTTTTCTGCCTGGCGCGGCGCCAAGTGGGAAAGGGTGGTTTTGAGGCTGAAGGCAGCAGCAAAGTCTGCAGCCCCCAGGTCTGTGGGGCTACGCAAGTGGTTACCAAAGAGCTTTAGAACAAGGCATAGTTTTCCCTGCTGGCTCCTTGGGCGGGGGACCCATCTCCAGCCATATGGCCATTTTTGTGCCTGGCACGGCGCCAAGTGGGAAAGGGTGGTTTTGAGGCTGAAGGCAGCAGGAAAGCCCGAAGCCCCCAGGTCTGTGGGGCTACGCAAGCGGTTCCCAAAGAGCTTTAGAACAAGGCATAGTTTTCCCTGCTGCCTCTTTGGGCATGGGACCCATCTCTAGCCATAGGCCATTTTTGTGCCTGGCGCGGTGCCAAGTGGGAAAGGGTGGTGTTGAGGCTGAAGGCAGCAGCAAAGCCCGCAGCCCCCAGGTCTGTGGGGCTACGCAAGTGGTTACCAAAGAGCTTTAGAACAAGGCATATTTTTCCCTGCTGGCTCCTTGGGCGGGGGACCCATCTCCAGCCATATGGCCATTTTTGTGCCTGGCACGGCGCCAAGTGGGAAAGGGTGGTTTTGAGGCTGAAGGCAGCAGTAAAGCCCGCAGCCCCCAGGTCTGTGGGGCTACACGAGCGGTTCCCAAAGAGCTTTAGAACAAGGCATAGTTTTCCCTGCTGGCTCCTTGGGCAGGTACCAGCCTCCAGCCGTATGGCCATTTTTGTGCCTGGCGCGGCGCCAAGTGGGAAAGGGTGGCTTTGAGGCTGAAGGCAGCAGCAAAGCCCGCAGCCCCCAGGTCTGTGGGGCTACGCAAGCGGTTCCCAAAGAGCTTTAGAACAAGGCATAGTTTTCCCTGCTGGCTTCTTGGGCGGGGGACCCATTGCCTGCCGTAAAGCCATTATTGTGCCTAGCGTGGCACCAAGTGGGAAAGGGTGGTGTCGAGGCTGAAGCTAGCAGGAAAGCCCGCAGCCGCCAGGTCTGTGGGGCTACGCAAGCGGTTCCCAAAGAGCTTTAGAACAAGGCATATTTTTCCCTGCTGGCTCCTTGGGCGGGGGACCCATCTCCAGCCATATGTCCATTTTTGTGCTTGGCGCAGCGCCAAGTGGGAAAGGCTGGCGTAGAGGCTGAAGGCAGCAGGAAAGCCCGCAGCCCCCAGGTCTGTGGGACAATTCAAGCGGTTCCCAAAGAGCTTTAGAACAAGGCATAGTTTTCCCTGCTGGCTGTTTGGGCAGGGTACCAACCTCCAGCCGTATGGCCATTTTTGAGCCTGGCGCGGCGCCAAGTGGGAAAGGGTGGTTTTGAGGCTGAAGGCAGCAGCAAAGACCGCAGCCCCCAGGTCTGTGGAGCTACGCAAGCGGTTCCCAAAGCGCTTTAGAACAAGGCATAGTTTTCCCTGCTGGCTCTTTGGGCCGGAGACCCATCTCCAGCCATAGGCCATTTCTGTGTCTGTCCCGGCGCCCAGAGGGAAAGCGTGGTTTTGAGGCTGAAGGCAGCAGGACAGCCCGCAGCCCCCAGGTCTGTGGGACAATTCAAGCGGTTCCCAAAGAGCTTTAGAACAAGGCATAGTTTTCCCTGCTGGCTCCTTGGGCGGGGGACCCATGTCCAGCCGTATGGCCATTTTTCTGCCTGGCGCGGCGCCAAGTGGGAAAGGGTGGTGTCGAGGCTGAAGGCAGCAGGAAAGCCCGCAGCCCCCAGGTCTCTGGGGCTATGCAAGTGGTTCCCAAAGAGCTTTAGAACAAGGCATAGTTTTCCCTGATGGCTCTTTGGGCGGGGGACCCATCTCCAGCCGTATGGCCATTTTTATGCATGGCGCGGCGCCAAGTGGAAAAGGGTGGTGTCGAGGCTGAAGGCAGCAGGAAAGCCCGCAGCCCCCAGGTCTGTGGGGCTATGCACGCGGTTCCCAAAGAGCTTTAGAACAAGGCATAGTTTTCCCTGCTGGCTCTTTGGGCGGGGGACCCATCTCCAGCCGTATGGCCATTTTTGTGCCTGGCGCGGTGCCCGGTGGGAAAGCGTGGTGTCGAGGCTGAAGGCAGCAGGAAAGCCTGCAGCCCCCAGGTCTGTGGGGCTACGCAAGCGGTTCCCAAAGAGGTTTAGAACAAGGCATAGTTTTCCCTGCTGGCTCCTTGGGCAGGGAACCCATCTCCAGCCGTATGGCCATTTTTGTGCATGGCGTGGCGCCAAGTGGGAAAGGGTGGCTTTGAGGCTGAAGGCAGCAGGAAAGCCCGCAGCCCCCAGGTCTGTGGGGCTACGCAAGCAGTTCCCAAAGAGCTTTAGAACAAGGCATAGTTTTCCCTGCTGGCTCCTTGGGCGGGGTCCCATCTCCAGCCGTATGGCCATTTTTGTGCATGGCGTGGCGCCAAGTGGGAAAGTGTGGCTTTGAGGCTGAAGGCAGCAGGAAAGCCCGCAGCCCCCAGGTCTGTGGGGCTACGCAAGCGGTTCCCAAAGAGCTTTAGAACAAGGCATAGTTTTCCCTGCTGGCTCCTTGGGCGGGGAACCCATCTCCAGCCGTATGGCCATTTTTGTGCATGGCGTGGCGCCAAGTGGGAAAGGGTGGCTTTGAGGCTGAAGGCAGCAGGAAAGCCCGCAGCCCCCAGGTCTGTGGGGCTACGCAAGCGGTTCCCAAAGAGCTTTAGAACAAGGCATAGTTTTCCCTGCTGGCTGTTTGGGCAGGGTACCAACCTCCAGCCGTATGGCCATTTTTGTGCCTGGCGCGGCGCCAAGTGGGAAAGGGTGGTTTTGAGGCTGAAGGCAGCAGCAAAGACCGCAGCCCCCAGGTCTGTGGGGCTACGCAAGCGGTTCCCAAAGAGCTTTAGAACAAGGCATAGTTTTCCCTGCTGGCTCTTTGGGCCGGAGACCCATCTCCAGCCATAGGCCATTTCTGTGTCTGTCCCGGCGCCCAGAGGGAAAGGGTGGTTTTGAGGCTGAAGGCAGCAGGAAAGCCTGCAGCCCCCAGGTCTGTGGGACAATTCAAGCGGTTCCCAAAGAGCTTTAGAACAAGGCATAGTTTTCCCTGCTGGCTCCTTGGGCGGGGGACCCATGTCCAGCCGTATGGCCATTTTTGTGCCTGGCGCGGCGCCAAGTGGGAAAGGGTGGTGTCGAGGCTGAAGGCAGCAGGAAAGCCCGCAGCCCCCAGGTCTCTGGGGCTATGCAAGTGGTTCCCAAAGAGCTTTAGAACAAGGCATAGTTTTCCCTGATGGCTCTTTGGGCGGGGGACCCATCTCCAGCCGTATGGCCATTTTTATGCATGGCGCGGCGCCAAGTGGGAAAGGGTGGTGTCGAGGCTGAAGGCAGCAGGAAAGCCCGCAACCCCCAGGTCTGTGGGGCTATGCACGCGGTTCCCAAAGAGCTTTAGAACAAGGCATAGTTTTCCCTGCTGGCTCTTTGGGCGGGAGACCCATCTCCAGCCGTATGGCCATTTTTGTGCCTGGCGCGGTGCCCGGTGGGTAAGCGTGGTGTCGAGGCTGAAGGCAGCAGGAAAGCCTGCAGCCCCCAGGTCTGTGGGGCTACGCAAGCGGTTCCCAAAGAGCTTTAGAACAAGGCATAGTTTTCCCTGCTGGCTCCTTGGGCGGGGAACCCATCTCCAGCCGTATGGCCATTTTTGTGCCTGGCGTGGCGCCAAGTGGGAAAGGGTGGCTTTGAGGCTGAAGGCAGCAGGAAAGCCCGCAGCCCCCAGGTCTGTGGGGCTACGCAAGCAGTTCCCAAAGAGCTTTAGAACAAGGCATAGTTTTCCCTGCTGGCTCCTTGGGCGGGGGACCCATCTCCAGCCGTATGGCCATTTTTGTGCATGGCGTGGCGCCAAGTGGGAAAGGGTGGCTTTGAGGCTGAAGGCAGCAGCAAAGCCCACAGCCCCCAGGTCTGTGGGGCTACGCAAGCGGTTCCCAAAGAGCTTTAGAACAAGGCATAATTTTCCCTGCTGGCTTCTTGGGCGGGGGACCCATTGCCTGCCGTATGGCCATTATTGTGCCTGGCGTTGCACAAAGTGGGAAAGGGTGGTGTTGAGGCCGAAGCTAGCAGGAAAGCCTGCAGCCCCCAGGTCTGTGGGGCTACGCAAGCGGTTCCCAAAGAGCTTTAGAACAAGGCATAGTTTTCCCTGATGGCTGTTTGGGCAGGGGATCCATCTCCATCCATATGTCCATTTTTGTGCTTGGCGCAGCGCCAAGTCGGAAAGGCTGGTGTCGAGGCTGAAGGCAGCAGGAAAGCCCGCAGCCCCCAGGTCTGTGGGGCTACGCAAGCGGTTCCCAAAGAGCTTTAGAACAAGGCATAGTTTTCCCTGCTGGCTCTTTGGGCGGGAGACCCATCTCCAGCCGTATGGCCATTTTTGTGCCTGGCGCGGCACCAAGTGGGAAAGGGTGGCTTTGAGGCTGAAGGCAGCAGGAAGGCCCGCAGCTCCCAGGTCTGTGGGGCTACAGAAGCGGTTCCCAAAGAGCTTTAGAACAAGGCATAGTTTTCCCTGCTGGCTCTTTGGGCTCGGGACCCATCTCCAGCCATATGGCCATTTTTGTGCCTGGCGCAGCGCCCAGAGGGAAAGGGTGGCTTTGAGGCTGAAGGCAGCAGGAAAGCCTGCAGCCCCCAGGTCTGTGGGGCTACGCAAGCGGTTCCCAAAGAGCTTTAGACAAAGGTATAGTTTTCCCTGCTGGCTCTTTGG
The DNA here is from genome assembly GCF_028500815.1 of Rissa tridactyla. Taxonomy (NCBI): domain Eukaryota; kingdom Metazoa; phylum Chordata; class Aves; order Charadriiformes; family Laridae; genus Rissa; species Rissa tridactyla. The sequence goes on along the minus strand of NC_071481.1, from coordinate 9,953,490 downwards.
GCGGGGGACCCATCTCCAGCCATATGGCCATTTTTGTGCCTAGAGCGGCGCCAAGTGGGAAAGGGTAGTTTTGCGGCTGAAGGCAGCAGGAAAGCCTGCAGCCCCCAGGTCTGTGGGGCTACGCAAGCGGTTCCCAAAGAGCTTTAGAACAAGGCATAGTTTTCCCTGCTGGCTCCTTGGGCGGGGGACCCATCTCCTGCCATATGGCCATTTTTGTGCCTGGCGCGGTGCCCAGTGGGAAAGGGTGGTTTTGAGGCTGAAGGCAGCAGGAAAGCCTGCAGCCCCCAGGTCTGTGGGGCTACGCAAGCGGTTCCCAAAGAGCCTTAGAACAAGGCATAGTTTTCCCTGCTGGCTCTTTGGGCGGGGGACCCATGTCCAGCCGTATGGCCATTTTTGTGCCTAGCGCGGCGCCAAGTGGGAAAGGGTGGTGTCGAGGCTGAAGGCAGCAGGAAAGCCCGCAGCCCCCAGGTCTGTGGGGCTACGAAAGCGGTTCCCAAAAGGCCTTAGAACGAGGCATTGTTTTCCCTGCTGGCTCTTTGGGAAGGGGACCCATATCCATCCGTATAGACATTTTTGTGCCTGGCGCGGCGCCAAGTGGGAAAGGGTGGTTTTGAGGCTGAAGGCAGCAGGAAAGCCCGCAGCCCCCAGGTCTGTGGGGCTACGCAAGTGGTTACCAAAGAGCTTTAGAACAAGGCATATTTTTCCCTGCTGGCTCCTTGGGCGGGGGACCCATCTCCAGCCATATGGCCATTTTTGTGCCTGGCACGGCGCTAAGTTGGAAAGGGTGCTTTCGAGGCTGAAGGCAGCAGGAAAGCCCGCAGCCCCCAGGTCTGTGGGGCTACACAAGCGGTTCCCAAAGAGCTTTAGAACAAGGCATAGTTTTCCCTGCTGGCTCCTTGGGCAGGTACCAGCCTCCAGCCGTATGGCCATTTTTGTGCCTGGCGCGGCGCCAAGTGGGAAAGGGTGGTGTCGAGGCTGAAGGCAGCAGGAAAGCCCGCAGCCCCCAGGTCTGTGGGGCTACGCAAGCGTTTCCCAAAGAGCTTTAGAACAAGGCATAGTTTTCCCTGCTGGCTGTTTGGGCGGGGGATCCATCTCCATCCATATGTCCATTTTTGTGTTTGGCGCAGCGCCAAGTTGGAAAGGCTGGCGTCGAGGCTGAAGGCAGCAGGAAAGCCCGCAGCCCCCAGGTCTGTGGGGCTACGCAAGCGATTCCCAAAGAGCTTTAGAACAAAGCACAGTTTTCCCTGCTGGCTCCTTGGGCAGGGGACCCATCTCCAGCCGTATGGCCATTTTTGTGCCTGGCGTGGCGCCAAGTGGGAAAGGGTGGTGTCGAGGCTGAAGGCAGCAGGAAAGCCTGCAGCCACCAGGTCTGTGGGGCTACGCAAGCGGTTCCCAAAGAGCTTTAGAACAAGGCATAGTTTTCCCTGCTGCCTCTTTGGGCGGGGGACCCATCTCCAGCCATATGGCCATTTTTGTGCCTGGCGCGGCACCAAGTGGGAAAGGGTGGTGTCGAGGCTGAAGGCAGCAGGAAAGCACACAGCCCCCAGGTCTGTGGGGCTACGCAAGCGGTTCCCTAGAGCTTTAGAACTAGGCAGTGTTTTTCCTGCTGGCTCTTTGGGCGGGGGACCCATCTCCATCCATAGGCCTTTTTTGTGTCTGTACCGGCGCCTAGAGGGAAAGGGTGTTGTTGAGGTTGAAGGCAGCAGGAAAGCCCGCAGCCCCCAGGTCTGTGGGGCTACGCAAGCGGTTCCCAAAGAGCCTTAGAACAAGGCATAGTTTTCCCTGCTGGCTCTTTGGGCGGGGGACCCATCTCCAGCTGTACGGCCATTTTTGTGCCTGGCGCGGTGCCCAGTGGGAAAGGGTGGTTTTGAGTCTGAAGGCAGCAGGAAAGCCCGCAGCCCCCAGGTCTGTGGGGCTACGCAAGCGGTTCCCAAAGAGCTTTAGAACAAGGCAGAGTTTTCCCTGCTGGCTCTTTGGGCGGGGGACGCATCTCCAGCCATATGGCCATTTTTGTGCCTGGCACGGCGCCAAGTGGGAAAGGGTGGTGTCGAGGCTGAAGGCAGCAGGAAAGCCCGCAGCCCCCAGGTCTGTGGGGCTACGAAAGAGGTTCCCAAAGCGCCTTAGAACAAGGCATAGTTTTCCCTGCTGGCTCTTTGGGCGGGGGACCCATCTCCATCCGTATAGCCATTTTTGTGCCTGGCGCGGCGCCAAGTGGGAAAGGGTGGTGGCAAGGCTGAAGGCAGCAGCCAAGTCTGCAGCCCCCAGGTCTGTGGGGCTACGCAAGTGGTTCCCAAAGAGCTTTAGAACAAGGCATAGTTTTCCCTGCTGGCTCTTTGGGCGGGGGACCCATCTCCAGCCATACGGCCATTTTTACTCCTGGCACGGCGCCAAGAGGGAAAGGGTGTTGTCGAGGCTGAAGGCAGCAGGAAGGCTCGCAGCCCCCAGGTCTGTGGGGCTACGCAAGCGGTTCCCAAAGAGCTTTAGAACAAGGCATAGTTTTCCCTGCTGGCTCTTTGGGCGTGGCACACATCTCCAGCCGTATGGCCATTTTTGTGCCTGGCGCGGCGCCAAGTGGGAAAGGGTGGTGTCGAGGCTGAAGGCAGTAGGAAAGCCCGCAGCCCCCAGGTCTGTGGGGCTACGCAAGCGGTTCCCAAAGAGCTTTAGAACAAGGCATAGTTTTCCCTGCTTGCTCTTTGGGCGGGTACCCATCTTCACCCATGTGGCAATTTTTGTGTCTGACGCGGCACCAAGTGGGAAAGGGCGGTGTCGAGCCTGAAGGCAGCAGGAAAGCCCGCAGCCCCCAGGTCTGTGGGGCAACGCAAGCGGTTCCCAAAGAGCTTTAGAACAAGGCATAGTTTTCCCTGCTGGCTCTTTGGGCGGGGGACCCATCTCCAGCCGTAGGCCTTTTTTGTGCCTGGCCCGGCGCCCAGAGGGAAAGGGTGGTTTTGAGGCTGAAGGCAGCAGGAAAGCCCGCAGCCCCCAGGTCTGTGGGGCTACGCAAGCGGTTCCCAAAGAGCTTTAGAGCAAGGCATAATTTTCCCTCCTGGCTGTTTGGGCGGGGGATCCATCTCCATCCATATGGCCATTTTTGGGCCTGGCGCGGCACCAAGTGGGAAAGGGTGGTGTCGAGGCTGAAGGCAGCAGGAAAGCCTGCAGCCCCCAGGTCTGTGGGGCTACGGAAGCGGTTCCCAAAGAGCTTTAGAACAAGGCATAGTTTTCCCTGCTGGCTCTTTGGGCATGGGACCCATCTCTAGCCATAGGCCATTTTTCTGCCTGGCGCGGCGCCAAGTGGGAAAGGGTGGTTTTGAGGCTGAAGGCAGCACGAAAGCCCGCAGCCCCCAGGTCTGTGGGGCTACGCAAGCGGTTCCCAAAGAGCTTTAGAACAAGGCATAGTTTTCCCTGCTGGCTCTTAGGGTTTGGCACCCATCTCCAGCCGTATGGCGATTTTTGTGCCTGGCGCGGCGCCAAGTGGGAAAGGGTGTTGTCGAGGCTGAAGGCAGCAGCAAAGCCCGCAGCCCCCATGTTTGTGGGGCTACGCAAGCGGTTCCCAAAGAGCTTTAGAACAAGGCATAGTTTTCCCTGCTGGCTCTTTGGGCGGGGGACCCATCTCCAACCGTATGGCCATTTTTGTGCATGGCGCGGCGCCAAGTGGGAAAGGGTGTTGTCGAGGCTGAAGGCAGCAGGAAGGCCCGCAGCCCCCAGGTCTGTGGGGCTACACAAGCAGTTCCCAAAGAGCTTTAGAACAAGGCATAGTTTTCCCTGCTGGCTCCTTGGGCGCGGGACCCGTTGCCTGCCGTATGGCCATTTTTGTGCCTGGCGTGGCACCAAGTGGGAAAGGGTGGTGTCGAGGCTGAAGCTAGCAGGAAAGCCTGGAGCCCCCAGGTCTGTGGGGCTACGCAAGCGGTTCCCAAAGAGCTTTAGAACAAGGCACAGTTTTCCCTCCTGGCTGTTTGGGCAGGGGATCCATCTACATCCATATGGCCATTTTTGGGCCTGGCGCGGCACCAAGTGGGAAAGGGTGGTGTCGAGGCTGAAGGCAGCAGGAAAGCCTGCAGCCCCCAGGTCTGTGGGGCTACGCAAGCGTTTCCCAAAGAGCTTTAGAACAAGGCATAGTTTTCCCTGCTGGCTCCTTGGTCGGGGGACCCATTGCCTGCCGTATGGCCATTTTTGTGCCTGGAGTGGCACCAAGTGGGAAAGGGTGGTGTCGAGGCTGAAGCTAGCAGGAAAGCCTGCAGCCCCCAGGTCTGTGGGGCTACGCAAGCGGTTCCCAAAGAGCTTTAGAACAAGGCACAGTTTTCCCTCCTGGCTCTTTTGGCGGGGGATCCATCTCCAGCCGTATGGCCATTTTTGTGCTTGGCGCGGCGCCAAGTGGGGAAAGGGTGGTGTCGAGGCTGAAGGCAGCAGGAAAGCCCGCAGCCCCCAGGTCTGTGGGGCTACGCAAGCGGTTCCCAAAGACCTTTAGAACAAGGCATAGTTTTCCCTGCTGGCTCCTTGGGCGGGGGACCCATCTCCAACCGTATGGCCATTTTTATGCATGGAGCGGCGCCAAGTGGGAAAGGGTGTTGTCGAGGCTGAAGGCAGCAGGAAAGCCTGCAGCCCCCAGGTCTGTGGGGCTACGCAAGCGGTTCCCAAAGAGCTTTAGAACAAGGCATTATTTTCCCTGCTGGCTCCTTGGGCATGGGAGCCATCTCTAGCCATAGACCATTTTTCTGCCTGGCGCGGCGCCAAGTGGGAAAGGGTGGTTTTGAGGCTGAAGGCAGCACGAAAGCCCGCAGCCCCCACATCTGTGGGGCTACGCAAGCGGTTCCCAAAGAGCTTTAGAACAAGGCATAGTTTTCCCTGCTGGCTCCATGGGCAGGGTACCAATCTCCAGCTGTATGGCCATTTTTGTGCCTGGAGCGGCGCCAAGTGGGAAAGGGTGGTGTCGAGGCTGAAGGCAGCAGGAAAGCCCGCAGCCCCCAGGTCTGTGGGGCTACGCAAGCAGTTCCCAAAGAGCTTTAGAACAAGGCATAGTTTTCCCTGCTGCCTCCTTGGGCGGGGGACCCATCTCCAGCCATAGGCCATTTTTGTGCCTGGCGCGGCGCCAAGTGGGAAAGGGTGGTTTTGAGGCTGAAGGCAGCAGGAAGGCCTGCAGCCCCCAGGTCTGTGGGGCTACGCAAGCGGTTCCCAAAGAGCTTTAGAACAAGGCATAGTTTTCCCTGCTGGTTCTTTGGGCGGGGCACCCATCTCCAACCACATGGCCATTTTTGTGCCTGGCGCGGTGCCAAGTGGGAAAGGCTGGTGTCGAGGCTGAAGACAGCAGGAAAGCCCGCAGCCCCCACGTCTGTGGGGCTACGCAAGCGGTTCCCAAAGAGCTTTAGAACAAGGCATAGTTTTCCCTGCTGCCTCCTTGGGCGGGGGACCCATCTCCAGCCATAGGCCATTTTTGTGCATGGCGCGGCGCCAATTGGGAAAGGGTGGTTTAAGGCTGAAGGCAGCAGGAAGGCCCGCAGCCCCCATGTCTGTGGGGCTACGCAAGCGGTTCCCAAAGAGCTTTAGAACAAGGCATAGTTTTCCCTGCTGGCTCCTTGGGCGGGGGACCCATCTCCAGCCGTATGGCCATTTTTGTGCATGGTGCGGCGGCAAGTGGGAAAGGGTGGTGTTGAGGCTGAAGCTAGCAGGAAAGCCCGCAGCCCCCAGGTCTGTTGGGATACGCAAGCGGTTCCCAAAGAGCTTTAGAACAAGGCATAGTTTTCCCTGCTGGCTCCTTGGGCGGGGGATCCATCTCCATCCATATGTCCATTTTTGTGCTTGGCGCAGCGCCAAGTGGGAAAGGCTGGCGTAGAGGCTGAAGGCAGCAGGAAATCCCGCAGCCCCCATGTCTCTGGGGCTACGCAAGCGGTTCCCAAAGAGCTTTAGAACAAGGCATAGTTTTCCCTGCTGGCTCTTTGGGCGGGGGACCCATCTCCAGCCGTATGGCCATTTTTGTGCCTGGCGCGGCACCAAGTGGGAAAGGGTGGTGTCGAGGCTGAAGGCAGCAGGAAAGCCTGCAGCCCCCAAGTCTGTGGGGCTACACGAGCGGTTCCCAAAGAGCTTTAGAACAAGGCATAGTTTTCCCTGCTGGCTCCTTGGGCAGGGTACCAGCCTCCAGCCGTATGGCCATTTTTGTGCATGGCGTGGGGCCAAGTGGGAATGGGTGGTGTCGAGGCTGAAGGCAGCAGCAAAGCCCGCAGCCCCCAGGTCTCTGGGGCTACGCAAGCGGTTCCCAAACAGCTTTAGAACAAGGCATAGTTTTCCCTGCTGGCTTCTTGGGCGGGGGACCCATTGCCTGCCGTATGGCCATTATTGTGCCTGGCGTGGCACAAAGTGGGAAAGGGTGGTGTCGAGGGCTGAAGCTAGCAGGAAAGCCTGCAGCCCCCCAGGTCTGTGGGGCTACGCAAGCGGTTCCCAAAGAGCTTTAGAACAAGGCATAGTTTTCCCTGCTGGCTCTTTGTGCGGGGGACCCATCTCCAGCCGTATGGCCATTTTTGGGCCTGGCGCGGCGCCAAGTGGGAAAGGGTGGCTTTGAGGCTGAAAGCAGCAGGAAAGCCTGCAGCCCCCAGGTCTGAGGGACAATTCAAGCGGTTCCCAAAGAGCTTTAGAACAAGGCATAGTTTTCCCTGCTGGCTCTTTGGACGGGGGACCCATCTTTAGCCGTATGGCCATTTTTGTGCCTGGCGCGGCGCCAAGTGGGAAAGGGTGGTGTCGAGGCTGAAGGCAGCAGGAAAGCCTGCAGCCCCCAGGTCTGTGGGGCTACGCAAGCGGTTCCCAAAGAGCTTTAGAACAAGGCATAGTTTTCCCTGCTGGCTCTTTGGGCGGGGGGACCCATCTCCAGCCATATGGCCATTTTTGTGCCTGGCGCGGCACCAAGTGGGAAAGGGTGGTGTCGAGGCTGAAGGCAGCAGGAAGGCCCGCAGCTCCCAGGTCTGTGGGGCTACGCAAGCGGTTCCCAAAGAGCTTTAGAACAAGGCAGGGTTTTTCCTGCTGGGTCTTTGGGCGGGAGACCCATCTCCAGCCGTACGGCCATTTTTGTGCCTGGCGCGGCGCCAAGTGGGAAAGGGTGGTGTCGAGGCTGAAGGCAGCAGGAAAGCCCGCAGCCCCCAGGTCTGTGGGGCTACGCAAGCGGTTCCCAAAGAGCTTTAGAACAAGGCATAGTTTTCCCTGCTGGCTATTTGGGCCGGAGACCCATCTCCAGCCATAGGCCATTTTTGTGTCTGTCCCGGCGCCCAGAGGGAAAGGGTGGTTTTGAGGCTGAAGGCAGCAGGAAAGCCTGAAGCCCCCAGGTCTGTGGGACAATTCAAGCGGTTCCCAAAGAGCTTTAGAACAAGGCATAGTTTTCCCTGCTGGCTCTTTGGGCGGGGGACCCATCTCCAGCCGTATGGCCATTTTTGTGCCTGGCGCGGCGCCAAGTGGGAAAGGGTGGTGTCGAGGCTGAAGGCAGCAGGAAAGCCCGCAGCCCCCAGGTCTGTGGGGCTACGCAAGCGGTTCCCAAAGAGCTTTAGAACAAGGCATAGTTTTCCCTGCTGGCTGTTTGGGTGGGGGATCCATCTCCATCCATATGTCCATTTTTGTGCTTGACGCAGCGCCAAGTGGGAAAGGCTGGTGTCAAGGCTGAAGGAAGCAGGAAAGCCTGCAGCCCCAAGGCCTGTGGGGCTACGCAAGCGGTTCCCAAAGAGCTTTAGAACAAGGCATAGTTTTCCCTGCTGGCTCTTTGGGCCGGGGACCCATCTCCAGCCGTATGGCCATTTTTGTGCCTGGCGCGGCGCCAAGTGGGAAAGGGTGGTGTCGAGGCTGAAGGCAGCAGGAAAGCCCGCAGCCCCCAGGTCTGTGGGGCTACGCAAGCGGTTCCCAAAGAGCTTTAGAACAAGGCATAGTTTTCCCTGCTGGCTCTTTGGGCGGGGGACCCATCTCCAGCCGTATGGCCATTTTTGTGCCTGGCACGGTTCCCAGTGGTAAAGGCTGGTTTTGAGGCTGAAGGCAGCAGGAAAGCCCGCAGCCCCCAGGTCTGTGGGGCTACACAAGCGGTTCCCAAAGAGCTTTAGAACAAGGCATAGTTTTCCCTGCAGGCTCCTTGGCCAGGGGACCCATTGCCTGCCGAATGGCCATTTTTGTGCCTGGCGTGGCACCAAGTGGGAAAGGGTGGTGTCGAGGCTGAAGCTAGCAGGAAAGCCTGCAGCCCCCAGGTCTGTGGGGCTACGCAAGCGGTTCCCAAATACCTTTAGAACAAGGCATAGTTTTCCCTGCTGGCTCCTTGGGCGGGGGATCCATCTCCATCCATATGTCCATTTTTGTGCTTGGCGCAGCGCCAAGTGGGAAAGGCTGGTGTCGAGGCTGAAGGCAGCAGGAAAGCCCGCAGCACCCAGGTCTGTGGGGCTACGCAAGCGGTTCCCAAAGACCTTTAGAACAAGGCATAGTTTTCCCTGATGACTCTTTGGGCGGGAGACCCATGTCCAGCCATAGGCCATTTTTGTGCCTGGCGCAGCGCCAAGTGGGAAAGGGTGGTGTCGAGGCTGAAGGCAGCAGGAAAGCCCGCAGCCCCCAAGTCTGTGGGGCTACACGAGCGGTTCCCAAAGAGCTTTAGAACAAGGCATAGTTTTCCCTGCTGGCTCTTTGGGCATGGCACCCATGTCCAGCCGTATGGCCATTTTTGTGCCTGGCGCGGCGCCAAGTGGGAAAGGGTGGTGTCGAGGCTGAAGGCAGCAGGAAAGCCTGCAGCCCCCAGGTCTGTGGGGCTACGCAAGCGGTTCCCAAAGAGCTTTAGAACAAGGCATAGTTTTCCCTGCTGGCTCTTTGGGCGGGGGACACATGTCCATCCGTATAGCCATTATTGTGCCTGGCGCGGTGCCCAGTGGGAAAGCGTGGTGTCGAGGCTGAAGGCAGCAGGAAAGCCTGCAGCCCCCAGGTCTGTGGGGCTACGCAAGCGGTTCCCAAAGAGCTTTAGAACAAGGCACAGTTTTCCCTGCTGGCTGTTTGGGCGGGGGATCCATCTCCATCCATATGTCCATTTTTGTGCTTGGCGCGACGCCAAGTGGGAAAGGCTGGTGTCGAGGCTGAAGGCAGCAGGAAAGCCCGCAGCCCCCAGGTCTGTGGGGCTACGCAAGCGGTTCCCAAAGAGCTTTAGAACAAGGCATAGTTTTCCCTGCTGGCTTCTTGGGCGGGGGACCCATTGCCTGCCGTATGGCCATTATTGTGCCTGGCGCGGTGCCCAGTGGGAAAGGGTGGTGTCGAGGCTGAAGTCAGCAGGAAGGCCCGCAGCTCGAGGGCTGTGCGGCTACGCAAGCGGTTCCCAAAGAGCTTTAGAACAAGGCATAGTTTTCCCTGCTGGCTCTTTGGGCGGGAGACCCATCTCCAGCCATATGCCATTTTTGTGTCTGTCCCGGCGCCCAGAGGGAAAGGGTGGTTTTGAGGCTGAAGGCAGTAGGAAAGCCCGCAGCACCCAGGTCTGTGGGGCTACGCAAGTGGTTCCCAAAGAGCTTTAGAACAAGGCATAGTTTTCCCTGCTGGCTCTTTGGGCGGGGGACCCATCTCCAGCCATATGGCCATTTTTGTGCCTGGCGCGGTGCCAAGTAGGAAAGGGTGGTGTCGAGGCTGAAGGCAGAAGGAAAGCCCGCAGCCCCCAGGTCTGTGGGGCTACGCACGCGGTTCCCAAAGAGCTTTAGAACAAGGCATATTTTTCCCTGCTGGCTCTTTGGGCGGGAGACCCATCTCCAGCCGTATGGCCATTATTGTGCCTGGCGCGGCGCCAAGTGGGAAAGGGTGGTGTCGAGTCTGAAGGCAGCATGAAAGCCTGCAGCCCCCAGGTCTGTGGGGCTACGCAAGCGGTTCCCAAAGAGCTTTAGAACAAGGCATAGTTTTCCCTGATGGCTCTTTGGGCGGGGGACCCATCTCCAGCCGTATGGCCATTTTTGTGCCTGGCGCGGCGCCAAGTGGGAAAGGGTGGCTTTGAGGCTGAAGGCAGCAGCAAAGCCCGCAGCCCCCAGGTCTGTGGGGCTACGCAAGCGGTTCCCAAAGAGCTTTAGAACAAGGCATAGTTTTCCCTGCTGGCTTCTTGGGCGGGGGACCCATTGCCTGCCGTATGGCCATTATTGTGCCTAGCGTGGCACCAAGTGGGAAAGGGTGGTGTCGAGGCTGAAGCTAGCAGGAAAGCCTGCAGCCCCCAGGTCTGCGGGGCTACGCAAGCGGTTCCCAAAGAGCTTTAGAACAAGGCATAGCTTTCCCTGCTGGCTGTTTGGGCGGGAGACCCATGTCCAGCCATAGGCCATTTTTGTGCCTTGCGCGACGCCAAGTGGGAAAGGGTGGTGTCGAGGCTGAAGGCAGCAGGAAAGCCTGCAGCCCCCAAGTCTGTGGGGCTACACGAGCGGTTCCCAAAGAGCTTTAGAACAAGGCATAGTTTTCCCTGCTGGCTCTTTGGGCGGGGGACCAATCTCTAGCCAAAGGACATTTTTGTGCCTGGCACGGCGCCAAGTGGGAAAGGGTGGTGTCGAGGCTGAAGGCAGCAGGAAGGCCCGCAGCCCCCAGGTCTGTGGGGCTACGCAAGCGGTTCCCAAAGAGCTTTAGAACAAGGCATAGTTTTCCCTGCTGGCTGTTTGGGTGGGGGATCCATCTCCATCCATATGTCCATTTTTGTGCTTGGCGCAGTGCCAAGTGGGAAAGGCTGGCGTCGAGGCTGAAGGCAGCAGGAAAGCCCGCAGCCCCCAGGTCTGTGGGGCTACGCAAGCGGTTCCCAAAGAGCTTTAGAACAAGGCATAGTTTTCCCTGCTGGCTCTTTGGGCGGGGGACCCATGTCCATCCGTATAGCCATTTTTGTGCCTGGCGCGGTGCCCAGTGGGAAAGCGTGGTGTCGAGGCTGAAGGCAGCAGGAAAGCCTGCAGCCCCCAGGTCTGTGGGGCTACGCAAGCGGTTCCCAAAGAGCTTTAGAACAAGGCATAATTTTCCCTGCTGGCTCCTTGGGCGTGGGACCCATCTGCAGCCGTATGGCCATTTTTGTGCATGGCGTGCCGCCATGTGGGAAAGGGTGGCTTTGAGGCTGAAGGCAGCAGCAAAGCCCGCAGCCCCCAGGTCTGTGGGGCTACGCAAGCGGTTCCCAAAGAGCTTTAGAACAAGGCATAGTTTTCCCTGCTGGCTCCTTGGGCGGGGGATCCATCTCCATCCATATGTCCATTTTTGTGCTTGGCGCAGCGCCAAGTGGGAAAGGCTGGTGTCGAGGCTGAAGGCAGCAGGAAAGCCTGCAGCCCCCAAGTCTGTGGGGCTACACGAGCGGTTCCCAAAGAGCTTTAGAACAAGGCATAGTTTTCCCTGCTGGCTCCTTGGGCAGCGTACCAGCCTCCAGCCGTATGGCCATTTTTGTGCCTGGCGCGGCGCCAAGTGGGAAAGGGTGGTGTCGAGGCTGAAGGCAGCAGCAAAGCCCGCAGCCCCCAAGTCTGTGGGGCTACGCAAGCGGTTCCCAAAGAGCTTTAGAACAAGGCATAGTTTTCCCTGCTGGCTCTTTGGGCATGGGACCCATATCCAGCCATAGGCCTTTTTTGTGTCTGTCCCGGCGCCCAGAGGGAAAGGGTGGTTTTGAGGCTGAAGGCAGCAGGAAAGCCTGCAGCCCCCAGGTCTGTGGGACAATTCAAGCGGTTCCCAAAGAGCTTCAGAACAAGGCATATTTTTCCCTGCTGGCTCCTTGGGCCGGGGACCCATGTCCAGCCGTATGGACATTTTTGTGCCTGGCGTGGCGCCAAGTGGGAAAGGGTGGTGTCGAGGCTGAAGGCAGCAGGAAAGCCTGCAGCCCCCAGGTCTGTGGGGCTACGCAAGCGGTTCCCAAAGAGCTTTAGAACAAGGCATAGTTTTCCCTGATGGGTCTTTGGGCGGGGGACCCATCTCCAGCCGTATGGCCATTTTTGGGCCTGGCGCGGCGCCAAGTGGGAAAGGGTGGTTTTGAGGCTGAAGGCAGCAGGAAAGCCTGCAGCCCCCAGGTCTGTGGGGCTACGCAAGCGGTTCCCAAAGACCTTTAGAACAAGGCATAGTTTTCCCTGCTGGCTCTTTGGGCGGGGGACCCATCTCCAGCCATATGGCCATTTTTGTGCCTGGCGCGGCACCAAGTGGGAAAGGGTGGTGTCGAGGCTGAAGGCAGCAGGAAGGCCCGCAGCTCCCAGGTCGGTGGGGCTACGCAAGCGGATCCCAAAGACCTTTAGAACAAGGCAGAGCTTTCCCTGCTGGCTCTTTGGGCGGGGGACTCATCTCCAGCCGTATGGCCATTTTTGTGCCTGGCGTGGTGCCCAGAGGGAAAAGGTGGTTTTGAGGCTGAAGGCAGCAGGAAAGCCTGCAGCCCCCAGGTCTGTGGGGCTACGCAAGAGGTTCCCAAAGAGCTTTAGAACAAGGCATAGTTTTCCCTAATGGCTCCTTGGGCGGGGGACCCATCTCCAGCCATATGGCCATTTTTGTGCTTGGCGCGGTTCCCAGTGGGAAAGGGTGGTGTCGAGGCTGAAGGCAGCAGGAAAGCCCGCAGCCCCCAGGTCTGTGGGGCTACGCACGCGGTTCCCAAAGAGCTTTAGAACAAGGCATAGTTTTCCCTGCTGGCTCTTTGGGCGGGAGACCCATCTCCAGCCGTATGGCCATTTTTGTGCCTGGCGCGGTGCCCAGTGGGAAAGCGTGTTGTCGAGGCTGAAGGCAGCAGGAAAGCCCGCAGCCCCCAGGTCTGTGGGGCTACGCAAGCGGTTCCCAAAGAGCTTAAGAACAAGGCATAATTTTCCCTGCTGGCTCCTTGGGCGGGGAACCCATCTCCAGCCGTATGGCCATTTTTGTGCATGGCATGGCGCCAAGTGGGAAAGGGTGGCTTTGAGGCTGAAGGCAGCAGGAAAGCCCGCAGCCCCCAGGTCTGTGGGGCTACGCAAGCAGTTCCCAAAGAGCTTTAGAACAAGGCATAGTTTTCCCTAATGGCTCCTTGGGCGGGGGACCCATCTCCAGCCGTATGGCCATTTTTGTGCATGGCGTGGGGCCAAGTGGGAAAGGGTGGCTTTGAGGCTGAAGGCAGCAGCAAAGCCCGCAGCCCCCAGGTCTGTGGGGCTACGCAAGGGGTTCCCAAACAGCTTTAGAACAAGGCATAGTTTTCCCTGCTGGCTTCTTGGGCGGGGGACCCATTGCCTGCCGTATGGCCATTATTGTGCCTGGCGTGGCACAAAGTGGGAAAGGGTGGTGTCGAGGCTGAAGCTAGCAGGAAAGCCCGCAGCCCCCAGGTCTGTGGGGCTACGCAAGCGGTTTCCAAAGAGCTTTAGAACAAGGCATAGTTTTCCCTGCTGGCTCTTTGGGCAGGGGACCCATCTCCAGCCGTATGGCGATTTTTGTGCTTGGCGCAGCGCCAAGTGGGAAAGGCTGGTGTCGAGGCTGAAGGCAGCAGGAAAGCCCGCAGCCCCCAGGTCTCTTGGGCTACGCAAGCGGTTCCCAAAGAGGTTTAGAACAAGGCATAGTTTTCCCTGCTGGCTCTTTGGGCAGGGGACCCATCTCCAGCCGTATGGCCATTATTGTGCCTGGCGCGGCGCCAAGTGGGAAAGGGTGGTGTCGAGGCTGAAGGCAGCAGGAAAGCCCGCAGCCCCCAGGTCTGTGGGGCTACGCAAGCGGTTCCCAAAGAGCTTTAGAACAAGGCATAGTTTTCCCTGCTGGCTCTTTGGGCGGGGGACCCATCTCCAGCCGTATGGCCATTTTTGGGCCTGGCGCGGTGCCCAGTAGGAAAGGGTGGTTTTGAGTCTGAAGGCAGCAGGAAAGCCTGCAGCCCCCAGGTCTGTGGGGCTACGCAAGCGGTTCCCAAAGAGCTTTAGAACAAGGCATAGTTTTCCCTGCTGGCTCTTTGGGCGGGGGACCCATCTCCATCCGTATGGCCATTTTTGTGCCTGGCCCGGCGCCAAATGGGAAAGGGTAGTTTTGCGGCTGAAGGCAGCAGGAAAGCCTGCAGCCCCCAGGTCTGTGGGGCTACGCAAGCGGTTCCCAAAGAGCTTTAGAACAAGGCATAATTTTCCCTGCTGGCTCCTTGGGCAGGGGACCCATCTCCAACCGTATGGCCATTTTTCTGCCTTGTGTGGCGCCAAGTGGTAAAGGGTGGTTTTGAGGCTGAAGGGAGCAGGAAAGCCCGCAGCCCCCAGGTCTGTGGGGCTACGCAAGCGGTTCCCAAAGAGCTTTAGAACAAGGCATAGTTTTCCCTGCTGGCTCTTTGGGCGGGGGACCCATCTCCAGCCATAGGCCTTTTTTGTGCCTGGCGTGGCGCCAAGTGGGAAAGGGTGGTGTCGAGGCTGAAGGCAGCAGGAAAGCCTGCAGCCCCCAGGTCTGTGGGGCTACGCAAGCGGTTCCCAAAGAGCTTTAGAACAAGGCATAGTTTTCCCTGCTTGCTCTTTGGGCGGCTACCCATCTGCACCCATGTGGCAATTTTTGTGTCTGACGCGGCACCAAGTGGGAAAGGGCGGTGTCGAGCCTGAACGCAGCAGGAAAGCCCGCAGCACCCAGGTCTGTGGGGCAACGCAAGCGGTTCCCAAAGAGCTTTAGAACAAGGCATAGTTTTCCCTGCTGGCTCTTTGGGCGGGGGACCCATCTCCAGCCGTAGGCCTTTTTTGTGCCTGGCGCGGCGCCCAGAGGGAAAGGGTGGTTTTGAGGCTGAAGGCAGCAGGAAAGCCCGCAGCCCCCAGGTCTGTGGGGCTACGCAAGCGGTTCCCAAAGAGCTTTAGAACAAGGCATAGTTTTCCCTGCTGGCTCTTTGGGCGGGGGACCCATCTCCAGCCATATGGCCATTTTTGTGCCTGGCCCGGCGCCCAGAGGGAAAGGGTGGTTTTGAGGCTGAAGGCAGCAGGAAAGCCTGCAGCCCCCAGGTCTGTGGGGCTACGCAAGCGGTTCCCAAAGAGCTTTAGAACAAGGCAGAGCTTTCCCTGCTGGCTCTTTGGGCAGGGGACTCATCTCCAGCCGTATGGCCATTTTTGTGCCTGGCGTGGTGCCCAGAGGGAAAAGGTGGTTTTGAGGCTGAAGGCAGCAGGAAAGCCTGCAGCCCCCAGGTCTGTGGGGCTACGCAAGAGGTTCCCAAAGAGCTTTAGAACAAGGCATAGTTTTCCCTGCTGGATCTTTGGGCGGGAGACCCATCTCCAGCCGTATGGCCATTTTTGTGCCTAGCGCGGCGCCAAGTGGGAAAGGGTGGTGTCGAGGCTGAAGGCAGCAGGAAAGCCCGCAGCCCCACGTCTGTGGGGCTACGAAAGCGGTTCCCAGAGGGCCTTAGAACGAGGCATAGTTTTCCCTGCTGGCTCTTTGGGAAGGGGACCCATGTCCATCCGTATAGCCATTTTTGTGCCTGGCGCGGCGCCAAGTGGGAAAGGGTGGTGTCGAGGCTGAAGGCAGCAGGAAAGCCCGCAGCCCCCAGGTCTGTGGGGCTACGCAAGTGGTTCCCAAAGAGCTTTAGAACAAGGCATAGTTTTCCCTGCTGGCTCTTTGGGCCGGAGACCCATCTCCAGCCATAGGCCATTTTTGTGTCTGTCCCGGCGCCCAGAGGGAAAGGCTGGCGTCGAGGCTGAAGGCAGCAGGAAAGCCCGCAGCCCCCAGGTCTGTGGGGCTACGCAAGCGGTTCCCAAAGAGCTTTAGAACAAGGCATAGTTTTCCTGCTGGCTCTTTGGGCGGGGGACCCATCTCCAGCCGTATGGCCATTTTTGTGCCTGGCGCGGCACCAAGTGGGAAAGGGTGGTGTCGAGGCTGAAGGCAGCAGGAAAGCCCGCAGCCCCCAGGTGTGTGGGGCTACGCAAGCGGTTCCCAAAGAGGTTTAGAACAAGGCATAGTTTTCCCTGCTGGCTCTTTGGGCGGGGGACCCATCTCCAGCCGTACAGCCATTTTTGTGCCTGGCGCGGCGCCAAGTGGGAAAGGGTGGTGTCGAGGCTGAAGGCAGCAGGAAAGCCCGCAGCCCCCAGGTCTGTGGGGCTACGCAAGCGGTTCCCAAAGAGCTTTAGAACAAGGCATAGTTTTCCCTGCTGGCTCTTTGTGCGGGAGACCCATCTCCAGCCGTATGGCCATTTTTGTGCCTGGCACGGTTCCCAGTGGTAAAGGGTGGTTTTGAGGCTGAAGGCAGCAGGAAAGCCCGCAGCCCCCAGGTCTGTGGGGCTACACAAGCGGTTCCCAAAGAGCTTTAGAACAAGGCATAGTTTTCCCTGCTGGCTCCTTGGGCAGGGGACCCATCTCCAGCCGTATGGCCATTTTTGTGCCTGGCGCAGCACCAAGTGGGAAAGGGTGGTGTCGAGGCTGAAGGCAGCAGGAAGGCCCGCAGCTCCGAGGTCTGTGGGGCTACGCAAGCGGTTCCCAAAGACCTTTAGAACAAGGCAGTGTTTTTCCTGCTGGCTCTTTGGGCGGGGGACCCATCTCCAGCCGTATGGCCATTTTTGTGCCTGGCGCGGTGCCCAGTGGGAAAGGGTGGTTTTGAGTCTAAAAGGCAGCAGGAAAGCCCGCAGCCCCAAGGTCTGTGGGGCTACGCAAGTGGTTCTCAAAGAGCTTTAGAACAAGGCATAGTTTTCCCTGCTGGCTCCTTGGGCAGGGGACCCATCTCCATCCGTATAGCCATTTTTGCCCCTGGCGCGGCGCCAAGTGGGAAAGGGTGGTTTTGAGGCTGAAGGCAGCAGGAAAGCCCGCAGCCCCCATGTCTGTGCGACAACCCAAGCGGTTCCCAAAGACCTTTAGAACAAGGCATAGTTTTCCCTGCTGGCTCTTTGGGCGGGGGACCCATCTCCACCCATATGGCCATTTTGGTGCCTGGCGCGGCACCTAATGGGAAAGGGTGTTGTTGAGGCTGAAGGGAGCAGGAAAGCCCGCAGCTCCCATGTCTTTGGGGCTAAGCAAGCGGTTCCAAAGAGCTTTAGAAGAAGGCATAATTTTTCCTGCTGGCTCTTTGGGCGGGGGACCCATCTCTAGCCGTATGGCCATTTTTGTGCCTGGCGCGGCGCCAAGTGGGAAAGGGTGTTGTCGAGGCTGAAGGCAGCAGGAAATCCTGCAGCCCCCAGGTCCGTGGGGCTACGCAAGCGGTTCCCAAAGAGCTTTAGAACAAGGCATAGTTTTCCCTGCTGGCTCTTTGGGCATGGGACCCATCTCCAGCTGTATGGCCATTTTTGTGCCTGGCGCGGCGCCAAGTGGGAAAGGGTGGTTTTGAGTGAGAAAGCAGCAGGAAAGCCCGCAGCCCCCAGGTCTGTGGGGCTACGCAAGCGGTTCCCAAAGAGCTTTAGAACAAGGCATAGTTTTCCCTGATGGGTCTTTGGGCTTGGGACCCATCTCTAGCCATAGGCCCTTTTTGTGCCTGGCCCGGCACCAAGTTGAAAAGGGTAGTTTTGAGGCTGAAGGCAGCAGGAAAGCCCGCAGCCCCCAGGTCTGTGGGGCTACGCAAGCGGTTCCCAAAGACCTTTAGAACAAGGCATAGTTTTCCCTGCTGGCTCTTTGGGCGTGGGACCAATCTCTAGCCATAGGACATTTTTGTGCCTGGCACGGCGCCAAGTGGGAAAGGGTGGTTTTTAGGCTGAAGGCAGCAGGAAAGCCCGCAGCCCCCAGGTCTGTGGGACAACGCAAGCGGTTCCCAAAGAGCTTTAGAACAAGGCAGAGTTTTCCCTGATGGCTCTTTGGGCGGGGGACCCATCTCCACCCATATGGCCATTTTGGTGCCTGGCGCGGCACCTAATGGGAAAGGGTGTTGTTGAGGCTGAAGGGAGCAGGAAAGCCCGCAGCCCCCATGTCTTTGGGGCTAAGCAAGCGGTTCCCAAAGAGCTTTAGAAGAAGGCATAATTTTTCCTGCTGGCTCTTTGGGCGGGGGACCCATCTCTAGCCGTATGGCCATTTTTGTGCCTGGCGCGGCGTCAAGTTGGAAAGGGTGTTTTTGAGTGAGAAGACAGTAGGAAAGCCCGCAGCCCCCAGGTCTGTGGTGCTACGCAAGCGGTTCCCAAAGAGCTTTAGAACAAGGCATAGTTTTCCCTGCTGGCTCTTTGGGCGGGTGAACCATCTCCAGCCATATGGCCATTTTTGTGCCTGGCGCGGCGCCAAGTGGGAAAGGGTGTTGTCGAGCCTGAAGGCAGCAGGAAATCCTGCAGCCCCAGGTCCGTGGGGCTACGCAAGCGGTTCCCAAAGAGCTTTAGAACAAGGCATAGTTTTCCCTGCTGGCTCTTTGGGCATGGGACCCATCTCCAGCTGTATTGCCATTTTTGTGCCTGGCGCGGCGCCAAGTGTGAAAGGGTGGTTTTGAGTGAGAAAGCAGCAGGAAAGCCCGCAGCCCCCAGGTCTGTGGGGCTACGCAAGCGGTTCCCAAAGACCTTTAGAACAAGGCATAGTTTTCCCTGATGGGTCTTTGGGCGTGGGACCCATCTCTAGCCATAGGACATTTTTGTGCCTGGCACGGCGCCAAGTGGGAAAGGGTGGTTTTGAGGCTGAAGGCAGCAGGAAAGCCCGCAGCCCCCAGGTCTGTGGGACAACGCAAGCGGTTCCCAAAGAGCTTTAGAACAAGGCATAGTTTTCCCTGCTGGCTCCTTGGGCTGGGGACCCATCTCCAGCCGTATGGCCATTTTGGTGTCTGGCGCGGCGCCAAGTGGGAAAGGGTGGTTTTGAGGCTGAAGGCAGCAGGAAAGCCCGCAGCCCCCAGGTCTGTGGGACAACGCAAGCGGTTCCCAAAGAGCTTTAGAACAAGGCATAGTTTTCCCTTCTGGCTCCTTGGGCGGGGGACCCATCTCTAGCCATAGGCCCTTTTGTGCCTGGCCCGGCACCAAGTGGGAAAGGGTGGTTTTGAGGCTGAAGGCAGCAGGAAAGCCCGCAGCCCCCACGTCTGTGGGGCTACGCAAGTGGTTCTCAAAGAGCTTTAGAACAAGGAATAGTTTTCCCTTCTGGCTCCTTGGGCAGGGGACCCATCTCCAGCCAAAGGCCATTTTTGCCCCTGGCGCGGCGCCAAGTGGGAAAGGGTGGTGTCGAGGCTGAAGGCAGCAGGAAAGCCCGCAGCCCCCAGGTCTGTGGGGCTACGCAAGCGGTTCCCAAAGACCTTTAGAACAAGGCATAGTTTTCCCTGCTGGCTCTTTGGGCGGGGGACCCATCTCTAGCCATAGGCCCTTTTTGTGCCTGGCCCGGCGCCAAGTGGAAAAGGGTGGTTTTGAGGCTGAAGGCAGCAGGAAAGCCCGCAGCCCCCAGGTCTGTGCGACAACGCAAGCGGTTCCCAAAGACCTTTAGAACAAGGCAGAGTTTTCCCTGCTGGCTCTTTGGGCGGGGGACCCATATCCAGCCATATGGCCATTTTGGTGCCTGGAGCGGCGCCAAGTGGGAAAGGGTGGCTTTGAGGCTGAAGGCAGCAGGAAAGCCCGCAGCCCCCAGGTCTGTGGGGCTACGCAAGCGGTTCCCAAAGAGCTTTAGAACAAGGCATAGTTTTCCCTGCTGGCTCTTTGGGCGTGGGACCAATCTCTAGCCATAGGACATTTTTGTGCCTGGCACGGCGCCAAGTGGGAAAGGGTGGTGATGAGGATGAAGGCAGCAGGAAAGCCCGCAGCCCCCACGTCTGTGGGACAACGCAAGCGGTTCCCAAAGAGCTTTAGAACAAGGCATAGTTTTCCCTGCTGGCTCTTTGGGCGGGGGACCCATGTCCAGCCGTATGGCCATTTTTGTGCCTGGCACGGCGCCAAGTGGGAAAGGGTGTTGTTGAGGCTGAAGGCAGCAGGAAAGCCTGCAGCCCCCAGGTCTGTGGGACAACGCAAGCGGTTCCCAAAGAGCTTTAGAACAAGGCATAGTTTTCCCTTCTGGCTCCTTGGGCGGGGGACCCATCTCTAGCCATAGGCCCTTTTTGTGCCTGGCCCGGCACCAAGTGGAAAAGGGTGGTTTTGAGGCTGAAGGCAGCAGGAAAGCCTGCAGCCCCCAGGTCTGTCGGGCTACGCAAGCGATTCCCAAAGAGCTTTAGAACAAGGCATAGTTTTCCCTTCTGGCTCTTTGGGCGGGGGACCCATCTCCAGCCATATGGCCATTCTGGTGCCTGGCGCGGCGCCAAGTGGGAAAGGGTGGCTTTGAGGCTGAAGGCAGCAGGAAAGCCCGCAGCCCCCAGGTCTGTGGGGCTACGCAAGCGGTTCCCAAAGAGCTTTAGAAGAAGGCATAGTTTTCCCTGCTGGCTCTTTGGGAGGGGGACCCATCTCTAGCCGTATGGCCATTTTTGAGCCTGGCGCGGCGCCAAGTGGGAAAGGGTGGTGTCGAGGCTGAAGGCAGCAGGAAAGCCCGCAGCCCCCAGGTCTGTGGGGCTACGCAAGCGGTTCCCAAAGAGTTTTTGAACAAGGCATAGTTTTCCCTGCTGGCTCTTTGGGCGGGGGACCCATCTCCACCCATATGGCCATTTTGGTGCCTGGCGCGGCACCTAATGGGAAAGGGTGTTGTTGAGGCTGAAGGGAGCAGGAAAGCCCGCAGCTCCCATGTCTTTGGGGCTAAGCAAGCGGTTCCCAAAGAGCTTTAGAAGAAGGCATAATTTTTCCTGCTGGCTCTTTGGGCGGGGGACCCATCTCTAGCCGTATGGCCATTTTTGTGCCTGGCGCGGCGTCAAGTGGGAAAGGGTGTTTTTGAGTGAGAAGACAGCAGGAAAGCCCGCAGCCCCCAGGTCTGTGGGGCTACGCAAGCGGTTCCCAAAGAGCTTTAGAACAAGGCATAGTTTTCCCTGCTGGCTCTTTGGGCGGGTGAACCATCTCCAGCCATATGGCCATTTTTGTGCCTGGCGCGGCGCCAAGTGGGAAAGGGTGTTGTTGAGCCTGAAGGCAGCAGGAAATCCTGCAGCCCCCAGGTCCGTGGGGCTACGCAAGCGGTTCCCAAAGAGCTTTAGAACAAGGCATAGTTTTCCCTGATGGGTCTTTGCGCGTGGGACCCATCTCTAGCCATAGGCCCTTTTTGTGCCTGGCCCGGCACCAAGTTGAAAAGGGTAGTTTTGAGGCTGAAGGCAGCAGGAAAGCCCGCAGCCCCCAGGTCTGTGGGGCTACGCAAGCGGTTCCCAAAGACCTTTAGAACAAGGCATAGTTTTCCCTGCTGGCTCTTTGGGCGTGGGACCAATCTCTAGCCATAGGACATTTTTGTGCCTGGCACGGCGCCAAGTGGGAAAGGGTGGTTTTTAGGCTGAAGGCAGCAGGAAAGCCCGCAGCCCCCAGGTCTGTGGGACAACGCAAGCGGTTCCCAAAGAGCTTTGGAACAAGGCATAGTTTTCCCTGCTGGCTCTTTGGGCGGGAAACCCATCTCCAGCCGTATGGCCATTTTGGTGCCTGGCGCGGCGCCAAGTGGGAAAGGGTGGTTTCGAGGCTGAAGGCAGCAGGAAAGCCCGCAGCCCCCAGGTCTGTGCGACAACACAAGCGGTTCCCAAAGACCTTTAGAACAAGGCAGAGTTTTCCCTGCTGGCTCTTTGGGCGGGGGACCCATCTCCAGCCATAGGCCCTTTTTGTGCCTGGCCCGGCGCCAAGTGGAAAAGGGTGGTTTTGAGGCTGAAGGCAGCAGGAAAGCCCGCAGCCCCCAGTTCTGTGCGACAACGCAAGCGGTTCCCAAAGACCTTTAGAACAAGGCATAGTTTTCCCTGCTGGCTCTTTGGGCGGGGGACCCATCTCCACCCATATGGCCATTTTGGTGCCTGGCGCGGCACCTAATGGGAAAGAGTGTTGTTGAGGCTGAAGGGAGCAGGAAAGCCCGCAGCTCCCATGTCTTTGGGGCTAAGCAAGCGGTTCCCAAAGAGCTTTAGAAGAAGGCATAATTTTTCCTGCTGGCTCTTTGGGCGGGGGACCCATCTCTAGCCGTATGGCCATTTTTGTGCCTGGCGCGGCGCCAAATGTGAAAGGGTGGTTTTGAGTGAGAAAGCAGCAGGAAAGCCCGCAGCCCCCAGGTCTGTGGGGCTACGCAAGCGGTTCCCAAAGAGCTTTAGAACAAGGCATAGTTTTCCCTGATGGGTCTTTGGGCGTGGGACCCATCTCTAGCCATAGGCCCTTTTTGTGCCTGGCCCGGCACCAATTTGAAAAGGGTAGTTTTGAGGCTGAAGGCAGCAGGAAAGCCCGCAGCCCCCAGGTCTGTGGGGCTACGCAAGCGGTTCCCAAAGACCTTTAGAACAAGGCATAGTTTTCCCTGCTAGCTCTTTGGGCGTGGGACCAATCTCTAGCCATAGGACATTTTTGTGCCTGGCACGGCGCCAAGTGGGAAAGGGTGGTTTTTAGGCTGAAGGCAGCAGGAAAGCCCGCAGCCCCCAGGTCTCTGGGACAACGCAAGCGGTTCCCAAAGAGCTTTAGAACAAGGCATAGTTTTCCCTGCTGGCTCTTTGGGCGGGAAACCCATCTCCAGCCGTATGGCCATTTTGGTGCCTGGCTCGGCGCCAAGTGGGAAAGGGTGGTTTCGAGGCTGAAGGCAGCAGGAAAGCCCGCAGCCCCCAGGTCTGTGCGACAACGCAAGCGGTTCCCAAAGACCTTTAGAACAAGGCATAGTTTTCCCTGCTGGCTCTTTGGGCGGGTGACCCATCTCCACCCATATGGCCATTTTGGTGCCTGGCGCGGCACCTAATGGGAAAGGGTGTTGTTGAGGCTGAAGGGAGCAGGAAAGCCCGCAGCTCCCATGTCTTTGGGGCTAAGCAAGCGGTTCCCAAAGAGCTTTAGAAGAAGGCATATTTTTTCCTGCTCGCTCTTTGGGCGGGGGACCCATCTCTAGCCGTATGGCCATTTTTGTGCCTGGCGCGGTGTCAAGTTGGAAAGGGTGTTTTTGAGTGAGAAGACAGCAGGAAAGCCCGCAGCCCCCACGTCTGTGGGGCTACGCAAGCGGTTCCCAAAGAGCTTTAGAACAAGGCATAGTTTTCCCTGCTGGCTCTTTGGGCGGGTGAACCATCTCCAGCCATATGGCCATTTTTGTGCCTGGCGCGGCGCCAAGTGGGAAAGGGTGTTGTCGAGCCTGAAGGCAGCAGGAAATCCTGCAGCCCCCAGGTCCGTGGGGCTACGCAAGTGGTTCCCAAAGAGCTTTAGAACAAGGCATAGTTTTCCCTGCTGGCTCTTTGGGCATGGGACCCATCTCTAGCCATAGGCCATTTTTGTGCCTGGCGCGGCGCCAAGTGTGAAAGGGTGGTTTTGAGGCTGAAGGCAGCAGGAAAGCCCGCAGCCCCCAGGTCTGTGGGGCTACGCAAGCGGTTCCCAAAGAGCTTTAGAACAAGGCATAGTTTTCCTTGATGGGTCTTTGGGCGTGGGACCCATCTCTAGCCATAGGCCCTTTTTGTGCCTGGCCCGGCACCAAGTTGAAAAGGGTGGTTTTGAGGCTGAAGGCAGCAGGAAAGCCCGCAGCCCCCAGGTCTGTGGGGCTACGCAAGCGGTTCCCAAAGACCTTTAGAACAAGGCAGAGTTTTCCCTGCTGGCTCTTTGGGCGGGGGACCCATCTCTAGCCATAGGCCCTTTTTGTGCCTGGCCCGGCGCCAAGTGGGAAAAGGGTGGTTTTGAGGCTGAAGGCAGCAGGAAAGCCCGCAGCCCCCACGTCTGTGCGACAACGCAAGCGGTTCCCAAAGACCTTTAGAACAAGGCAGAGTTTTCCCTGCTGGCTCTTTGGGCGGGGGACCCATATCCAGCCATATGGCCATTTTGGTGCCTGGAGCGGCGCCAAGTGGGAAAGGGTGGCTTTGAGGCTGAAGGCAGCAGGAAAGCCCGCAGCCCCCAGGTCTGTGGGGCTACGCAAGCGGTTCCCAAAGAGCTTTAGAACAAGGCATAGTTTTCCCTGCTGGCTCTTTGGGCGTGGGACCAATCTCTAGCCATAGGACATTTTTGTGCCTGGCACGGCGCCAAGTGGGAAAGGGTGGTTTTGAGGCTGAAGGCAGCAGGAAAGCCCGCAGCCCCCAGGTCTGTGGGACAACGCAAGCGGTTCCCAAAGAGATTTAGAACAAGGCATAGTTTTCCCTGCTGGCTCCTTGGGCGGGGGACCCATCTCTAGCCATAGGCCCTTTTTGTGCCTGGCCCGGCACCAAGTGGAAAAGGGTGGTTTTGAGGCTGAAGGCAGCAGGAAAGCCTGCAGCCCCCAGGTCTGTGGGGCTACGCAAGCGGTTCCCAAAGAGCTTTAGAACAAGGCATAGTTTTCCCTGCTGGCTCTTTGGGCGGGGGACCCATCTCCAGCCATATGGCCATTTTGGTGCCTGGCGCGGCGCCAAGTGGGAAAGGGTGGCTTTGAGGCTGAAGGCAGCAGGAAAGCCCGCAGCCCCCAGGTCTGTGGGGCTACGCAAGCGGTTCCCAAAAAGCTTTAGAAGAAGGCATAATTTTCCCTGCTGGCTCTTTGGGAGGGGGACCCATCTCTAGCTGTATGGCCATTTTTGTGCCTGGCGCGGCACCTAGTGGGAAAGGTTGTTGTCGAGGCTGAAGGGAGCAGGAAAGCCCGCAGCCCCCAGGCCTGTGGGGCTACGCAAGTGTTTCTCAAAGAGCTTTAGAACAAGGCATAATTTTCCCTGCTGGCTCTTTGGGCGGGGGACACATCTCCAGCCATAGGCCAATTTTGTGCCTGGCGTGGCGCCAAGTGGGAAAGGGTGGTGTCGAGGCTGAAGGCAGCAGGAAAGCCTGCAGCCCCCACGTCTGTGGGGCTACGCAAGCGGTTCCCAAAGAGCTTTAGAACAAGGCATAGTTTTCCCTGCTGGCTCCTTGTGCGGTGGACCCATCTCCAGCCATGTGGCCATTTTTGTGCCTGACGCGGCGCCAAGTTGGAAAGGGTGGTTTTGAGGCTGAAGGCAGCAGGAAAGCCCGCAGCCCCCAGGTCTGTGGGGCTACGCAAGCGGTTCCCAAAAAGCTTTAGAAGAAGGCATAATTTTCCCTGCTGGCTCTGTGGGAGGGGGACCCATCTCTAGCCGTATGGCCATTTTTGTGCCTGGCGCGGCACCTAGTGGGAAAGGTTGTTGTTGAGGCTGAAGGGAGCAGGAAAGCCTGCAGCCCCCACGTCTGTGGGGCTACGCAAGCGGTTCCCAAAGAGCTTTAGAACAAGGCATAGTTTTCCCTGCTGGCTCCTTGTGCGGTGGACCCATCTCCAGCCATGTGGCCATTTTTTTGCCTGGCGCGGCGCCAAGTTGGAAAGGGTGTTTTTGAGTGAGAAGACAACAGGAAAGCACGCAGCCCCCAGTTCTGTGGGGCTATGCAAGCGGTTCCCAAAGAGCTTTAGAACAAGGCATAGTTTTCCCTGCTGGCTCTTTGGGCGTGGGACCCATCTCCAGCCATATGGCCATTTTTGTGCCTGGCGCGGCGCCAAGTGGGAAAGGGTGTTGTCGAGGCTGAAGGCAGCAGGAAATCCTGCAGCCCCCAGGTCCATGCGGCTACGCAAGCGGTTCCCAAAGAGCTTTAGAACAAGGCATAGTTTTCCCTGCTGGCTCTTTGGGCATGGGACCCATCTAAAGCTGTATGGCCATTTTTGTGCCTGGCACGGCGCCAAGTGTGAAAGGGTGGTTTTGAGGCTGAAGGCAGCAGGAAAGCCCGCAGCCCCCAGGTGTGTGGGGCTACGCAAGCGGTTCCCAAAGAGCTTTAGAACAAGGCATAGTTTTCCCTGATGGGTCTTTGGGCGTGGGACCCATCTCTAGCCATAGGCCCTTTTTGTGCCTGGTCCGGCACCAAGTGGAAAAGGGTGGTTTTGAGGCTGAAGGCAGCAGGAAAGCCCGCAGCCCCCAGGTCTGTGGGGCTACGCAAGCGGTTCCCAAAGACCTTTAGAACAAGGCATAGTTTTCCCTGCTGGCTCTTTGGGCGGGGGACCCGTCTCCACCGATATGGCCATTTTTGTGCCTGGCGCGGCGCCAAGTGGGAAAGGGTGGCTTTGAGGCTGAAGGCAGGAGGAAAGCCCGCAGCCCCCAGGTCTGTGGGGCTACGCAAGCGGTTCCCAAAGAGCTTTAGAACAAGGCATAGTTTTCCCTGCTGGCTCCTTGTGCGGGGGACCCATCTCCAGCCATGTGGCCATTTTTGTGCCTGGCGCGGCGCCAAGTTGGAAAGGGTGTTTTTGAGTGAGAAGACAACAGGAAAGCCCGCAGCCCCCAGGTCTGTGGGGCAACGCAAGCGGTTCCCAAAGACCTTTAGAACAAGGCATAGTTTTCCCTGCTGGCTCTTTGGGCATGGGACCCATCTAAAGCTGTATGGCCATTTTTGTGCCTGGCGCGGCGCCAAGTGTGAAAGGGTGGTTTTGAGTGAGAAGGCAGCAGGAAAGCCCGCAGCCCCCAGGTCTGTGGGGCTACGCAAGCGGTTCCCAAAGAGCTTTAGAACAAGGCATAGTTTTCCCTGATGGGTCTTTGGGCGTGGGACCCATCTCTAGCCATATGCCCTTTTTGTGCCTGGCCCGGCACCAAGTGGAAAAGGGTGGTTTTGAGGCTGAAGGCAGCAGGAAAGCCCGCAGCCCCCAGGTCTGTGGGGCTACGCAAGCGGTTCCCAAAGAGCTTTAGAACAAGGCATAGTTTTCCCTGCTGGCTCTTTGGGCGTGGGACCCATCTCCAGCCATATGGCCATTTTTGTGCCTGGCGCGGCGCCAAGTGGGAAAGGGTGTTGTCGAGGCTGAAGGCAGCAGGAAATCCTGCAGCCCCCAGGTCCATGCGGCTACGCAAGCGGTTCCCAAAGAGCTTTAGAACAAGGCATAGTTTTCCCTGCTGGCTCTTTGGGCATGGGACCCATCTAAAGCTGTATGGCCATTTTTGTGCCTGGCGCGGCGCCAAGTGTGAAAGGGTGGTTTTGAGTGAGAAGGCAGCAGGAAAGCCCGCAGCCCCCAGGTCTGTGGGGCTACGCAAGCGGTTCCCAAAGAGCTTTAGAACAAGGCATAGTTTTCCCTGCTGGCTCTTTGGGCATGGGACCAATCTCTAGCCAAAGGACATTTTTGTGCCTGGCACGGCGCCAAGTGGGAAAGGGTGGTGTTGAGGCTGAAGGCAGCAGGAAAGCCCGCAGCCCCCAGGTCTGTGGGGCTACAAAGCGGTTCCCAAAGAGCTTTAGAATAAGGCATAGTTTTCCCTGCTGACTCTTTGGGCGGGGCACCCATGTCTAGCCGTATGGCCATTTTGGTACCTGGCGCGGCGCCAAGTGGGAAAGGGTGGTGTCAAGGCTGAAGGCAGCAGGAAAGCCCGCAGCCCCCAGGTCTGTGGGGCTACGCAAGCGGTTCCTAAAGAGCCTTAGAACAAGGCATAGTTTTCCCTGATGGCTCCTTGGGCAGGGGACCCATCTCTAGCCATAGGCCCTTTTTGTGCCTGGCGCAGCGCCCAGAGGGAAAGGGTGGTTTGAGGCTGAAGGCAGCAGGAAAGCCTGTAGCCCCCAGGTCTGTGGGGCTACGCAAGCGGTTCCCAAAGAGCTTTAGAACAAGGCATAGTTTTCCCTGCTGGCTCTTTGGGCGTGGGACCCATCTCCAGCCATATGGCCATTTTTGTGCCTGGAGCGGTGCCAAGTGGGAAAGGGTAGTTTTGCGGCTGAAGGCAGCAGGAAAGCCTGCAGCCCCCAGGTCTGTGGGGCTACGCAAGCGGTTCCAAAAGAGCTTTCGAACAAGGCATAGTTTTCCCTGCTTGCTCTTTGGGCGGGGACCCATCTGCACCCATATGGCAATTTTTGTGTCTGACGTGGCACCAAGTGGGAAAGGGTGGTGTCGAGTCTGAAGGCAGCAGGAAAGCCCGCAGCCCCCAGGTCTGTGGGACTACGCAAGTGATTCCCAAAGAGCTTTAGAACAAGGCATAGTTTTCCCTGCTGGCTCTTTGGGCGTGGCACCCATGTCCAGCCGTATGGCCATTTTTGTGCCTGGCGCGGCGCCAAGTGGGAAAGGGTGTTGTCGAGGCTGAAGGCAGCAGGAAAACCCGCAGCCCCCAGGTCTGTGGGGCTACGCAAGCGGTTCCCAAAGAGCTTTAGAACAAGGCATAGTTTTCCCTGCTGGCTCTTTGGGCATGGGACCCATCTAAAGCTGTATGGCCATTTTTGTGCCTGGCGCGGCGCCAAGTGTGAAAGGGTGGTTTTGAGTGAGAAGGCAGCAGGAAAGCCCGCAGCCCCCAGGTCTGTGGGGCTACGCAAGCGGTTCCCAAAGAGCTTTAGAACAAGGCATAGTTTTCCCTGATGGGTCTTTGGGCGTGGGACCCATCTCTAGCCATATGCCCTTTTTGTGCCTGGCCCGGCACCAAGTGGAAAAGGGTGGTTTTGAGGCTGAAGGCAGCAGGAAAGCCCGCAGCCCCCAGGTCTGTGGGGCTACGCAAGCGGTTCCCAAAGACCTTTAGAACAAGGCAGAGTTTTCCCTGATGGCTCTTTGGGCGTGGGACCCGTCTCCACCCATATGGCCATTTTGGTGCCTGGCGCGGCACCAAGTGGGAAAGGGTGTTGTCGAGGCTGAAGGCAGCAGGAAATCCTGCAGCCCCCAGGTCCATGCGGCTACGCAAGCGGTTCCCAAAGGGCCTTAGAACGAGGCATAGTTTTCCCTGCTGGCTCTTTGGGCATGGGACCCATCTAAAGCTGTATGGCCATTTTTGTGCCTGGCGCGGCGCCAAGTGTGAAAGGGTGGTTTTGAGTGAGAAGGCAGCAGGAAAGCCCGCAGCCCCCAGGTCTGTGGGGCTACGCAAGCGGTTCCCAAAGAGCTTTAGAACAAGGCATAGTTTTCCCTGCTGGCTCTTTGGGCGGGTGACCCATCTCCAGCCATATGGCCATTTTTGTGCCTGGCGCGGCGCCAAGTGGGAAAGGGTGTTGTCGAGGCTGAAGGCAGCAGGAAATCCTGCAGCCCCCAGGTCCATGCGGCTACGCAAGCGGTTCCCAAAGGGCCTTAGAACGAGGCATAGTTTTCCCTGCTGGCTCTTTGGGCATGCGACCCATCTCCAGCTGTATGGCCATTTTGGTGCCTGGCGCGGCGCCAAGTGGGAAAGGGTGGCTTTGAGGCTGAAGGCAGCAGGAAAGCCCGCAGCCCCCAGGTCTGTGGGGCTACGCAAGCGGTTCCCAAAGAGCTTTAGAACAAGGCATATTTTTCCCTGCTGGCTCTTTGGGCGTGGCACAAATCTCCAGCCATATGGCCATTTTTGTGCCTGGCACGGCGCCAAGTGGGAAAGGGTGGTTTTGAGGCTGAAGGCAGCAGGAAGGCCCGCAGCCCCCAGGTCTGTGGGACAACGCAAGCGGTTCCCAAAGAGCTTTAGAACAAGGCCTAGTTTTCCTTGCTGGCTCTTTGGGCATGGGACCCATCTCCAGCCATAGGCCATTTTTGTGCCTGATGCGGCGCCAAGTGGTAAAGGGTGGTTTTGAGTGAGAAGGCAGCAGGAAAGCCCGCAGCCCCCACGTCTGTGGGGCTACGCAAGCGGTTCCCAAAGAGCTTTAGAACAAGGCATAGTTTTCCCTGCTGGCTCTTTGGGCGGGGGACCCATCTCCAGCCATTTGGCCATTTTTGTGCCTGGCGTGACGCCAAGTGGGAAAGGGTGGTGTCGAGGCTGAAGGCAGCAGGAAGGCCCGCAGCCCCCACGTCTGTGGGGCTACGCAAGCGGTTCCCAAAGAGCTTTAGAACAAGGCATAGTTTTCCCTGCTGGCTCTTTGGGCTCGGGACCCATCTCCAGCCATATGGCCATTTTTGTGCCTGCCGCAGCGCCCAGAGGGAAAGGGTGGCTTTGAGGCTGAAGGCAGCAGGAAAGCCTGCAGCCCCCAGGTCTGTGGGGCTACGCAAGCGGTTCCCAAAGAGCTTTAGAACAAGGCATAGTTTTCCCTGCTGGCTCTTTGGGCGGGGGACCCATCTCCACCCATATGGCCATTTTTGTGCCTGGCGCGGCGCCAAGTGTGAAAGGGTGGTTTTGAGTGAGAAGGCAGCAGGAAAGCCCGCAGCCCCCAGGTCTGTGGGGCTACGCAAGCGGTTCCCAAAGAGCTTTAGAACAAGGCATAGTTTTCCCTGATGGGTCTTTGGGCGTGGGACCCATCTCTAGCCATATGCCCTTTTTGTGCCTGGCCCGGCACCAAGTGGAAAAGGGTGGTTTTGAGGCTGAAGGCAGCAGGAAAGCCCGCAGCCCCCAGGTCTGTGGGGCTACGCAAGCGGTTCCCAAAGACCTTTAGAACAAGGCAGAGTTTTCCCTGATGGCTCTTTGGGCGTGGGACCCGTCTCCACCCATATGGCCATTTTGGTGCCTGGCGCGGCACCAAGTGGGAAAGGGTGGCTTTGAGGCTGAAGGCAGCAGGAAAGCCCGCAGCCCCCAGGTCTGTGGGGCTACGCAAGCGGTTCCCAAAGAGCTTTAGAACAAGGCATAGTTTTCCCTGCTGGCTCTTTGGGCGGGTGACCCATCTCCAGCCATATGGCCATTTTTGTGCCTGGCGCGGCGCCAAGTGGGAAAGGGTGTTGTCGAGGCTGAAGGCAGCAGGAAATCCTGCAGCCCCCAGGTCCATGCGGCTACGCAAGCGGTTCCCAAAGGGCCTTAGAACGAGGCATAGTTTTCCCTGCTGGCTCTTTGGGCATGGGACCCATCTGCAGCTGTATGGCCATTTTGGTGCCTGGCGCGGCGCCAAGTGGGAAAGGGTGGCTTTGAGGCTGAAGGCAGCAGGAAAGCCCGCAGCCCCCAGGTCTGTGGGGCTACGCAAGCGGTTCCCAAAGAGCTTTAGAACAAGGCATATTTTTCCCTGCTGGCTCTTTGGGCGTGGCACAAATCTCCAGCCATATGGCCATTTTTGTGCCTGGCACGGCGCCCAGAGGGAAAGGGTGGTTTTGAGGCTGAAGGCAGCAGGAAGGCCCGCAGCCCCCAGGTCTGTGGGACAACGCAAGCGGTTCCCAAAGAGCTTTAGAACAAGGCCTAGTTTTCCTTGCTGGCTCTTTGGGCATGGGACCCATCTCCAGCCATAGGCCATTTTTGTGCCTGATGCGGCGCCAAGTGGTAAAGGGTGGTTTTGAGTGAGAAGGCAGCAGGAAAGCCCGCAGCCCCCACGTCTGTGGGGCTACGCAAGCGGTTCCCAAAGAGCTTTAGAACAAGGCATAGTTTTCCCTGCTGGCTCTTTGGGCGGGGGACCCATCTCCAGCCATTTGGCCATTTTTGTGCCTGGCGTGACGCCAAGTGGGAAAGGGTGGTGTCGAGGCTGAAGGCAGCAGGAAGGCCCGCAGCCCCCACGTCTGTGGGGCTACGCAAGCGGTTCCCAAAGAGCTTTAGAACAAGGCATAGTTTTCCCTGCTGGCTCTTTGGGCTCGGGACCCATCTCCAGCCATATGGCCATTTTTGTGCCTGCCGCAGCGCCCAGAGGGAAAGGGGGGCTTTGAGGCTGAAGGCAGCAGGAAAGCCTGCAGCCCCCAGGTCTGTGGGGCTACGCAAGCGGTTCCCAAAGAGCTTTAGAACAAGGCATAGTTTTCCCTGCTGGCTCTTTGGGCGGGGGACCCATCTCCACCCATATGGCCATTTTTGTGCCTGGCACGGCGCCAAGTGGGAAAGGGTAGTTTTGCGGCTGAAGGCAGCACCAAAGCCTGCAGCCCCCAGGTCTGTGGGGCTACGCAAGCGGTTCCCAAAGAGCTTTAGAACAAGGCATAGTTTTCCCTGCTGGCTCTTTGGGCGTGGGACCAATCTCTAGCCAAAGGACATTTTTGTGCCTGGCACGGCGCCAAGTGGGAAAGGGTGGTTTTGAGGCTGAAGGCAGCAGGAAAGCCCGCAGCCCCCAGGTCTGTGGGACAACGCAAGCGGTTCCCAAAGAGCTTTAGAACAAGGCATAGTTTTCCCTGCTGGCTCTTTGGGCGGGGCACCCATGTCTAGCCATATGGCCATTTTGGTACCTGGCGCGGCGCCAAGTGGGAAAGGGTGGTGTCAAGGCTGAAGGCACCAGGAAAGCCCGCAGCCCCCAGGTCTGTGGGGCTACGCAAGCGCTTCCCAAAGAGCCTTAGAACAAGGCACAGTTTTCCCTGATGGCTCCTTGGGCAGGGGACCCATCTCTAGCCATAGGCCCTTTTTGTGCCTGGCGCAGCGCCCAGAGGGAAAGGGTGGCTTTGAGGCTGAAGGCAGCAGGAAAGCCTGCAGCCCCCAGGTGTGTGGGGCTACGCAAGCGGTTCCCAAAGAGCTTTAGACAAAGGCATAGTTTTCCCTGCTGGCTCTTTGGGCGGGGGACCCATCTCCACCCATATGGCCATTTTTGTGCCTGGCGCGGCGCCAAGTGGGAAAGGGTGGCTTTGAGGCTGAAGGCAGCAGGAAAGCCCGCAGCCCCCAGGTCTGTGGGGCTACGCAAGCGGTTCCCAAAGAGCTTTAGAACAAGGCATAGTTTTCCCTGATGGGTCTTTGGGTGTGGGACCCATCTCTAGCCATATGCCCTTTTTGTGCCTGGCCCGGCACCAAGTGGAAAAGGGTGGTTTTGAGGCTGAAGGCAGCAGGAAAGCCCGCAGCCCCCAGGTCTGTGGGGCTACGCAAGCGGTTCCCAAAGACCTTTAGAACAAGGCAGAGTTTTCCCTGCTGGCTCTTTGGGCGTGGGACCCGTCTCCACCCATATGGCCATTTTTGTGCCTGGCGCGGCGCCAAGTGGGAAAGGGTGGCTTTGAGGCTGAAGGCAGCAGGAAAGCCCGCAGCCCCCAGGTCTGTGGGGCTACGCAAGCGGTTCCCAAAGAGCTTTAGAACAAGGCATAGTTTTCCCTGCTGGCTCTTTGGGCGGGTGACCCATCTCCAGCCATATGGCCATTTTTGTGCCTGGCGCAGCGCCAAGTGGGAAAGGGTGTTGTCGAGGCTGAAGGCAGCAGGAAATCCTGCAGCCCCCAGGTCTGTGGGGCTACGCAAGCGGTTCCCAAAGAGCTTTAGAACAAGGCATAGTTTTCCCTGCTGGCTCTTTGGGCATGGGACCCATCTCCAGCTGTATGGACATTTTTGTGCCTGACGCGGTGCCAAGTGTGAAAGGGTGGTTTTGAGTGAGAAGGCAGCAGGAAAGCCTGCAGCCCCCAGGTCTGTGGGGCTACGCAAGCGGTTCCCAAAGACCTTTAGAACAATGCAGAGTTTTCCCTGCTGGCTCTTTGGGCGGGGGACCCATCTCCACCCGTATGGCCATTTTGGTGCCTGGCGCGGCGCCAAGTGGGAAAGGGTGGCTTTGAGGCTGAAGGCAGCAGGAAAGCCCGCAGCCCCCAGGTCTGTGGGGCTACGCAAGCGGTTCCCAAAGAGCTTTAGAACAAGGCATATTTTTCCCTGCTGGCTCTTTTGGCGTGGCACAAATCTCCAGCCATATGGCCATTTTTGTGCCTGGCACGGCGCCAAGTGGGAAAGGGTGGTTTTGAGGCAGAAGGCAGCAGGAAGGCCCGCAGCCCCCAGGTCTGTGGGAAAACGCAAGCGGTTCCCAAAGAGCTTTAGAACAAGGCAGAGTTTTCCCTGCTGGCTCTTTGGGCGGGGGACCCATCTCCACCCGTATGGCCATTTTTGTGCCTGGCACGGCGCCAAGTGGGAAAGGGTAGTTTTGCGGCTGAAGGCAGCACCAAAGCCTGCAGCCCCCAGGTCTGTGGGGCTACGCAAGCGGTTCCCAAACAGCTTTAGAACAAGGCATAGTTTTCCCTGCTGGCTCTTTGGGCGTGGGACCAATCTCTAGCCAAAGGACATTTTTGTGCCTGGCACGGCGCCAAGTGGGAAAGGGTGGTTTTGAGGCTGAAGGCAGCAGGAAAGCCCGCAGCCCCCAGGTCTGTGGGACAACGCAAGCGGTTCCCAAAGAGCTTTAGAACAAGGCATAGTTTTCCCTGCTGGCTCTTTGGGCGGGGCACCCATGTCTAGCCGTATGGCCATTTTGGTACCTGGCGCGGCGCCAAGTGGGAAAGGGTGGTGTCAAGGCTGAAGGCACCAGGAAAGCCCGCAGCCCCCAGGTCTGTGGGGCTACGCAAGCGCTTCCCAAAGAGCCTTAGAACAAGGCACAGTTTTCCCTGATGGCTCCTTGGGCAGGGGACCCATCTCTAGCCATAGGCCCTTTTTGTGCCTGGCGCAGCGCCCAGAGGGAAAGGGTGGCTTTGAGGCTGAAGGCAGCAGGAAAGCCTGCAGCCCCCAGGTGTGTGGGGCTACGCAAGCGGTTCCCAAAGAGCTTTAGAACAAGGCATAGTTTTCCCTGCTGGCTCTTTGGGCGGGGGACCCATCTCCACCCATATGGCCATTTTTGTGCCTGGAGCGGTGCCAAGTGGGAAAGGGTAGTTTTGCGGCTGAAGGCAGCAGGAAAGCCTGCAGCACCCAGGTCTGTGGGGCTACGCAAGCAGTTCCAAAAGAGCTTTCGAACAAGGCATAGTTTTCCCTGCTTGCTCTTTGGGCGGGGACCCATCTGCACCCATATGGCAATTTTTGTGTCTGACGTGGCACCAAGTGGAAAGGGTGGTGTCGAGTCTGAAGGCAGCAGGAAAGCCCGCAGCCCCCAGGTCTGTGGGACTACGCAAGTGATTCCCAAAGAGCTTTAGAACAAGGCATAGTTTTCCCTGCTGGCTCTTTGGGCGTGGGACCCATGTCCAGCCGTATGGCCATTTTTGTGCCTGGCGCGGCACCAAGTGGGAAAGGGTGTTGTCGAGGCTGAAGGCAGCAGGAAATCCTGCAGCCCCCAGGTCCATGCGGCTACGCAAGCGGTTCCCAAAGAGCTTTAGAACAAGGCATAGTTTTCCCTGCTGGCTCCTTGGGCATGGGACCCATCTAAAGCTGTATGGCCATTTTTGTGCCTGGCGCGGCGCCAAGTGTGAAAGGGTGGTTTTGAGGCTGAAGGCAGCAGGAAAGCCCGCAGCCCCCAGGTCTGTGGGGCTACGCAAGCGGTTCCCAAAGAGCTTTAGAACAAGGCATAGTTTTCCCTGATGGGTCTTTGGGCGTGGGACCCATCTCTAGCCATATGCCCTTTTTGTGCCTGGCCCGGCACCAAGTGGAAAAGGGTGGTTTTGAGGCTGAAGGCAGCAGGAAAGCCCGCAGCCCCCAGGTCTGTGGGGCTACGCAAGCGGTTCCCAAAGACCTTTAGAACAAGGCAGAGTTTTCCCTGCTGGCTCTTTGGGCGTGGGACCCGTCTCCACCCATATGGCCATTTTTGTGCCTGGCGCGGCGCCAAGTGGGAAAGGGTGGCTTTGAGGCTGAAGGCAGCAGGAAAGCCCGCAGCCCCCAGGTCTGTGGGGCTACGCAAGCGGTTCCCAAAGAGCTTTAGAACAAGGCATAGTTTTCCCTGCTGGCTCTTTGGGCGGGGGACCCATCTCCAGCCATTTGGCCATTTTTGTGCCTGGCGTGACGCCAAGTGGGAAAGGGTGGTGTCGAGGCTGAAGGCAGCAGGAAGGCCCGCAGCCCCCAGGTCTGTGGGGCTACGCAAGCGGTTCCCAAAGAGCTTTAGAACAAGGCAGAGTTTTCCCTGCTGGCTCTTTGGGCTCGGGACCCATCTCCAGCCATATGGCCATTTTTGTGCCTGGCGCAGCGCCCAGAGGGAAAAGGTGGCTTTGAGGCTGAAGGCAGCAGGAAAGCCTGCAGCCCCCAGGTCTGTGGGGCTACGCAAGCGGTTCCCAAAGAGCTTTAGAACAAGGCATAGTTTTCCCTTCTGGCTCCTTGGGCGGGGGACCCATCTCCAGCCATATGGCCATTTTTGTGCCTGGCGCGGTGCCCAGTGGGAAAGGGTGGTGTCGAGGCTGAAGGCAGCAGGAAAGCCCGCAGCCCCCAGGTCTGTGGGGCTACGCAAGCAGTTCCCAAAGACCTTTAGAACAAGGCATAGTTTTCCCTGCTGGCTCTTTGGGCAGGGCACTCATCTCCAGCCATATGGCCATTTTTGTGCCTGGCGCGGCGCCAAGTGGGAAAGGGTGGTGTCGAGGCTGAAGGCAGCAGGAAAGCCCGCAGCCCCCAGGTCTCTGGGGCTACGCAAGCGGTTCCCAAAGAGCTTTAGAACAAGGCATAGTTTTCCCTGCTGGCTCTTTGGGCGGGGGACCCATCTCCAGCCATAGGCCTTTTTTGTGCCTGGCGCGGCGCCAAGTTCTAGAGGGTGGCTTTGAGGCTGAAGGCAGCAGGAAAGCCCGCAGCCCCCAGGTCTATGTGGCTACGCAAGCAGTTCGCAAAGACCTTTAGAACATGGCATAGTTTTCCCTGCTGGCTCTTTGGGCGGGGGACCCATCTCCAGCCGTATGACCATTTTTGTGCCTGGGGTGGCGCCAAGTGGGAAAGGGTGGTTTTGAGGCTGAAGGTAGCAGGAAAGCCCGCAGCCCCCAGGTCTGTGGGGCTACGCAAGCGGTTCCCAAAGAGCTTTAGAACAAGGCATAGTTTTCCCTGATGGGTCTTTGGGCGTGGGACCCATCTTCAGCCGTAGGCCTTTTTTGTGCCTGGCGCGGCGCCAAGTTGGAAAGGGTGGTTTTGAGGCTGAAGGCAGCAGGAAAGCCCGCAGCCCCCAGGTCTGTGGGACAACGCAAGCGGTTCCCAAAGAGCTTTAGAACAAGGCATAGTTTTCCCTGCTGGCTCTTTGGGCGGGGGACCCATCTGCAGCCATATGGCCATTTTTGTGCCTGGCGCGGCGCCCAGAGGGAAAGGGTGGTGTTGAGGCTGAAGGCGGCACGGCAGCCTGCCGCCCGGGGTTTTCTTAATGACTTTTCTTAATGATGTCTCCACAGTGTGATGTTTTGCAGGATTTGAAAAAGTAATAGACACAGTGAAATTGAGTCTATTGGAAACTTCCATACCTTTCCCTCCAAATCTCTGCTGTCCTGTAGTATCCACTGCCTGCAGCTGCTGTTGCAGGAGCAGACAGAGTGGTATCAGATTTAGAAAAAGGGACATCATTAAGAGGATTCACTCGCCTTATTTTTCACCGGTGTGGCCAGTAAAGAAACCAAAAAGGCAATAGCTGTTCACAGTAGATTACCAAAAGTTGGATGCCAACACTGCATCGCTGACTGCTGCGGTTCCGACTATCGCGGAAATTGTGACAA
This sequence comes from Rissa tridactyla, assembly GCF_028500815.1. Lineage (NCBI taxonomy): Eukaryota > Metazoa > Chordata > Aves > Charadriiformes > Laridae > Rissa > Rissa tridactyla. The sequence goes on along the minus strand of NC_071481.1, from coordinate 9,916,728 downwards.
TGATACAAGGAGCTGCCCATCCTTGGAGGGTTGCCTTAGATGTTAAAGACATATTTTTTTATGATTCCCCTCCTTGAGCAGAACAAAGCGCAGTTTGCATTCACATGGAAAGGAGTCCAATATACCTTTAACCGCTTTCCGCAAGGATACAAACATTCCCCCACTATTGCCCATAATGCTTTAGCTAAAGCGCTATCAGAGATTCCTGTTTCACAGGGATGTACAGTATACCAATATATTATTGATGACATCTTAATAGGGGAGAGAACTAAGAAAGTGTACAAGACATGATGGAAAACATCCGAAAAACATTATCAGATTTGGGATTGGAAATTCCCGACTCAAAGTGTCAGGGACCCGCACAGGAAGTTAAATTCCTGGGGGTCTGGTGGATTAAGGGAGCTGCTTTTGTCCCTCAGGATACCCTGGGAAAAATAGAACATGGCCAGAATCCATCCAGCGTGAAGGAGTTACAGCAAGTCCTAGGAACTTTAAGTTATTGGCGTAAACACATCCCTGGCTTTTCCATCATTGCTCGCCCCCTTTATTGTTTGCTCAAAAAAGGTAAATCCTGGGAGTGGACTGAACAACATACTAATGCACTAGAATTGCTAATAAAAGAGCTAAGGTTATTCCAACAACTTGGCCCCATACATCCAACTGACCCTGTCCATGTAGAATGGGGGTTCAGCGAACATGGTTCCCGTTGTAATTTATGGCAAAAGGGACCAGCAGGACCGGAGAGACCATTAGAATTTAGCTCTCACGCCTTTAATGATACTGAGAGCAGATATTCAGACCTGGAGAAGGGTTTACTGTCCCTGGTGCGAGCATTGCAACGAGCAGAGCAGATAAGGCGAGAACAGAGCGTGATTGTTCGGGGCCCTTTTCGACTCCTAGATGTGGTCCGTAAAGGGACACCACCACCAGCCGGCATTGCCCAGAGACCTACAGTTCGAAAGTGGTATGCTTATTTAGAAGGCATTAATGATATCATGCCAATCTCTGAAGGTAGTATCAAAGTATCCATGCTCCAGAAGGATATAGATGGTGCCCTATTGTTCCAATCCCCACCAAACAGACCATCTCCGATCCAAGAAGCACCTCCTCTGAAAGAAGGCAGTGATCTTACAGGAGTGTGGTTTACTGGTGCGTCATCTCACCGTGAGAACAGCAAGTGGAAATACAAGGCCGTAGCACTGGAAGTAGCAACGGGGGAAAGAGCAATTGAAACAGGAGAAGGTAGGGCACAAGTAGGGGAACTCAGAGCCGTCCTACTAGCTGCACAACATGGGGCTACTTACATTTACACTGACTCATGCTGTTTTTAAAGGAGCCACTGAATGGCTAGGACACTGGGCAGCCAATGATTGGCAGGTGAATAGAGTCCCAGTTTGGGAGACAGATAGTTGGAAGCAACTGTTGGAAATAGGAGGACAGAGACCATTGCACATTGCTTGGGTAAAAGGCCACGATCGTTCAAACTCGATCACTGCTCAGTTCAACCAACAGGTAGATGGCCTCACGCGGCTACAACAAATTGACATTGTAGATGATGGTCGGGAATGGGAACGCTTACTCGAATGGTTACATATTAAGCCTGGCCATACAGGCCGTGCTGATCTGTATCAGGAAGGTCTAGCCCGGGGGTGGCCTGTGTCGGTTAAGCTGTGCGAACAACTAGTAACTGCCTGGTCACAATGTCGCCTACGACTCAGCAAAGATCATCCGAGTAAGGCGCCTCCCTTACACATGCGGGACAAGAAAGCGTTGTGGCATTCATGGCAGATTGATCATATTGGGCCCTTGAGATCATCCGGTGGGAAAAGATATGTCCTGGTAGGAGTGGAGATTATCTCCAGCCTCAGTATGGCCACCAGCTTCAAACCAGCTACCAGGGACAACACAGTGAAAGGCCTAAAAGGGTGGCTCAGCACACTTCCCCTTCCCGAGGAAATCCAGAGTGATAACGTTTCACACTTTACCGCTTCGGTGGTACAAGATTGGGCCAAAGAAGAAGGGATTCGATGGGTATTTCATACTCCCTATTATCCCCAGGCTAATGGCATTGTTGAATGCACCAACGGATTGGTTAAGCGTTTTGCAAAAACTCATAAATCATAAGGGAAGGTGAAGAAGGCACCTTGCCCACCGAAATTCGAAAAGTCATATGGGATAACGCAATTGAATTTGAGAAAAAATTTCAGTCCAGGTGGTTTCTGGTTAATTTCACCTACGATCCCACTGAGAGCAAAGCCACAGCTTTTGTCTTAACGATACGCAATGCCTCAGTATACACCATATACCCAATCATCGCACTGGGGTTGAATCACCGAGGAGCTCTACTCTATCCAACACAGCACAGAGGTTGGGCACGACAAAAATGAGACTAAATGGCAAACTGCTGATGTTGACGCATGCGTTTCACGAGACCAACAAGGATTCATTTGTGAGAGTAATACTCTCAAAGCACAAGACCTTTGTCTTGACACCAACCAGAATGTTTGTCACTTTGAGACACATCCCGATGAAACCCCAGAGACTGTGCTTGTCTAGATTGGGAAAGGGTGCGTTAGCATGAGGTCTCCCTGTAGTCTTGTATTACAGACGACAAAGGCTTGAGACCATGGCCACTCTGGGTCTCTGTGACTACAAACAACAGGGAATAAAAAGGTAAAACTGAATAGCATCAATTCCATCTGCCAATTCGTCATTTTAGAATTTGGGCCTCCAGGTAGCCATACATCATAAAAGTAGTATTATTGCCAGGATCAATGTCAGGATTCCCTGGAGACATTCAAAGGTCGCGTAGGCCAATCCGTCTGTACAGCTCATCCAAGGTTCCTGTAAGACATAAAGGAAAAGAAAATCTGCTCGGTCTTATTCGACCGACGGGGTTAAAAAGAAGGTGCGATCCACCGGGTGCTGATCCGGTGTATCTTCCCTGAACAATCCTTGGCTTCCCATGCATAGGGATTTTTGGGAGTAGCTAGCACCATTGGCACCGTCCCATTTTGAGGCATTTTCACTAGCACAGGTAGTCCAGGGTGAAATCTTCCGGGGTATTTTCCCGGTTCATTGGCAGCCTTTGGAGAGATAATATTGGCAGGTACACAGAAAGCTTTCATTTTAGGACAGCCGTCTCCACTTCATCTGTTATTTGGTTGATAGATGGCATCATCCAATCGCAAATGCCAACCAGGTTCATGACTTTTTGCAAAACGCTTAACCAATCTATTGGCGCATTCAACAATGCCGTTAGCCTGGGGATAATAGGGAGTATGAAATACCCATCGAATCCCTTCTTCTTTGGCCCAATCTTGTATGTACCACCGAAGCGGTAAAGTGTGAAACGTTATCACTTTGGATTTCCTCAGGAAGGGGAAGTGTGCTGAACCACCCTTTTAGGCCTTTCACTGTGTTGTCCCCAGCAGCTGATTTGAAGCTGGTGGCCATACTGAGGCTGGAGATAATCTCCACTCCGACTAGGACATAGCTTTTCTCACCTGATGATCTCAAGGGCCCAATATAATCAATCTGCCATGAATGCCACAACGCTTTCTTGTCCCGCATGTGTAAGGGAGGCGCCTTACTCGGATGATCTTTGCTGAGTCGTAGGCGACATTGTGACCAGGCAGTTACTAGTTGTTCGCACAGCTTAACCGACACAAGCCACCCACCTTCCCGACACAGGTCAGGACGGCCTGTGCGGCCACGTTTAACATGTAACGATTCAAGTAAGCGTTCCCATTCCCGACCATCATCTACAATGTCAATTTGGTGTAGCCGCGTGAGGCCATCTACCTGTTTGTTGAACTGAGCAGTCATCGAGTTTGAACGATCGTGGCCTTTTACCCAAGCAATGTGCAATGTTCTCTGTCCTCCTATTTCCAACAGTTGCTTCCAGCTATCTGTCTCCCAGATTGGGACTCTATTCACCTGCCAATCATTGGCTGCCCAGTGTCCTAGCCATTCAGTGGCTCCTTTAAAAACAGCATATGACTCAGCGTAAATGTAAGTAGCCCCATGTTGTGCAGCTAGTAGGACGGCTCTGAGTTCCCCTACTTGTGCCCTACCTTCTCCTGTTTCAATCGCTCTTTCCCCCGTTGCTACTTCCAGTGCTACGGCCTTGTATTTCCACTTGCTGTTCTCACGGTGAGATGACGCACCAGTAAACCACACTCCTGTAAGATCACTGCCTGCTTTCAGAGGAGGTGCTTCTTGGATTGGAGATGGTCTGTTTGGTGGGGATTGGAACACTAGGGCACCATCTATATCCTTCTGGAGCATGCATACTTTGATACTACCTTCAGAGATTGGCATGATATCATTAATGCCTTCTAAATAAGCATACCACTTTCAAACTGTGGGCTTCTGGGCAATGCCAGCTGGCGGTGCTGTCCCTTTACGGACCACATCTAGAAGGCGAAAAGGTCCCCGAATGATCACACTCTGTTCTCTCCTTATCTGCTCTGCTCGTTACAGTGCTCGCACCAGGGACAGTAAACCCTTCTCCAGGTCTGAATATCTGCTCTCAGTATCATTAAAGGCGTGAGAGCTAAATTCTAATGGTCTCTCCGGTCCTGCTGGTCCCTTTTGCCATAAATTACAACGGGAACCATGTTCGCTGAACCCCCATTCTACATGGACAGGGTCAGTTGGATGTATGGGGCCAAGTTGTTGGAATAACCTTAGCTCTTTTATTAGCAATTCTAGTGCTTTTTTGAGCAAACAATAAAGGGGGCGAGCAATGATGGAAAAGCCAGGGATGTGTTTACGCCAATAACTTAAAGTTCCTAGGACTTGCTGTAACTCCTTCGTGCTGGATGGATTCTGTCCATGTTCTATTTTTTCAGGGTATCCTGAGGGACGGAAGCAGCTCCCTTAATCCACCAGACCCCCAGGAATTTAACTTCCTCTGCGGGTCCCTGACACTTTGAGTCGGGAATTTCCAATCCCAAATCTGATAATGTTTTTTGGATGTTTTCCATCATGTCTTGTACACTTTCTTGGCTCTCTCCCCCATTAAGATGTCGTCAATATATTGGTATACCGTTCATCCCTGTGAAACAGGAATCTCTGATAGCACTTTAGCCAAAGCATTATGGGCAATAGTGGGGGAATGTTTGTATCCTTGCGGAAAGCGGTTAAAGGTATATTGGACTCCTTTCCATGTGAATGCAAACTGCGCTTTGTTCTGCTCAAGGAGGAGAATCATAAAAAAAAATATGTCTTTAACATCTAAGGCAGCCATCCAAGGATGGGCAGCTCCTTTTATCATTGTCACAATTTCCGCGATATTCAGAACCGCAGCGGTCAGGGGTGCAGTGTTGGCGTTTAATTTTCCGTAATCTACTGTGAAACGCCATTGCCTTTTTGGTTTCTTTACTGGCCACACCGGTGAAAAATAAGGCGAGTGAATCCTCTTAATGATGTCCCTTTTTTCTAAATCTGATACCACCCTGTCTGCTCCTGCAAGTGCAGCTGCAGGCAGTGGGTACTGTCGGACGTTGGTAATTTTAGAAGGAGGTAAAAGTATAGATGTTTCTAATAGCCCCAATTTAACTGTGTCTAATCCTTTTTTGCGTCCTGCAAAACTCCACACAGTTCCATCTCCATCTGGGAGTTTCCACATTCGCCCACGCAGTACGTCAAATCCTAGGAGATTAGTACGTGAGGCACCACTAACGCTTCTGCCCTAGTCATTCGCTGCTCTCCCGGCAACCAGAGGTTAATTTTTGCAGTGGGGCATGTTTTTACCACACCATCAATTCCTGTGAAGTTGACTCTGCGTCGGGTGGGATTTATACCTAGAAGTTGTGCTGTTTCGTTAGTGATTGCAGACATTTGGGCTCCGGTATCAATAATAAAATTTACCAATATCTTCCGGGGGTCCAACAGGAATGACAATAACGGGTTCGGAGTCTTTATGAGAGCGCCATTGGATTGCTAGTACCTGCCGGACAGGGTGGCTCACTGCCCTCCCCGGGGATAGGAGTGTTTTGGCTGGGACGCTGTCAAATCAATCAAGTTACGTTCCGGTGCAGAAGGCACAATTTTCTCACGGCTTGGGGATTCTCTGGTTAGACTTTTCTCCCCAGCCGCATTATTCTTTCTAGGTAGAGATTGGACTAGTGTATGGAGATCTCCCGTAGGGTCACCGTGCAAGAATTGTCGGGGCACCCCTAATTGTAGGGCTTTACGTCACAACTCATTTCGGTCCTTATCAGGCTTAAACCTTCCCTCTGATTTAGGGTTTTGAGTGTGAGTTTGGACTTGGCGAACCTTTCGCGGGTGTTCGGAGGATTTCTCACTAGTTTGGCTGGCCGAGCCCATTCGGCGCCCATATTGATCTATTTCCTGTACATTCCAGGTGGGCATGTAGTGACGACGGCCCCGCCCATGAGCACCCCGAGCATCCCGTATACGATCTTGAGTGCAAACAAGGAACGGTTTCAGGCAATCGGGAAGACCACGGATGAGAGGGGCTAATCGATCCGGGTCGATAGCGGCTGACATTGGGGATTTCCAAAATTCCTCTCTGTCATACATGGCTTGCAGACAAGCTGCTTTCCGTACAGCCGCAAACAGATCAGAGTAGCCTGTAGCTCTAATCTCTAACGGCTCCCCCCTCTCTCGCGGATCCATACCCCCTGCCCAATAGGCTGCTCGAGCGGTTAGGGAATAATTATGATCCCCAGGCATAGTGGTTAAAAACACTCCTGGTCCCAAGAGTCTCCTGCTTCTTCCTCACTCAGCATAATTCTGTCCCCCCCTTCAGAAGAAACTCGCCACACGTCCTCAACAGCTGACTCTTCTGGTCGCCTCGAATATTTCTCCCTTATTTTTGTTAACTTGGTTGGTGTCCATGGAACGGTACGCACAGTGGTGTGAATTTCATCACCATCATCAACTGCAGTTTCAGTTTTAACCAGAGGACGTAAAGGAAAAACTTGGGATTTCAAAGTAAAAGTCCTTTCCTCCTCATCTTCTTCGTCATCCTCACTATTAGACAAAAAAGTCTCCGGTCTGGGTTCCGGAATTTGGATAACACATTAACTTACGAATCTGTTGGACCTGAGTCGAGGGCTGCATTTTATCTAAGAGCCCGGTCACCCTTTCAATAACATTTTAAGTTGGCGATTTTCACTCCCAAGTTGAGCATTCCGGTTTCCTAAACATTCATTCTCACTCACAAGCTTATCGACTTGAGTTCTTAATTTTTCTCCTGTCTCCTTTTGCAAGGCTAATGATGACTTCAGCACCTCATTCTCCGATTTCAGGGTTGCATATTCTACAGCTGAAATCAGATTAGGAGCGGGGGTTTCTCTAGCTTCTTGTTGTGCACAAGATAAACAGGCGCCTAACACAGCACAAATCACACCCTTGCCTTTCCCCGCTCTGAGGTTCTGTGAAACCCGACGCTCTTCAATACGTTCCACCACTTTCTCTTCATCCTTCCAAAATTTTTGGGCCCACTCCTTCCCAGCCTGGGAAGGGGCACAATCATATTTTTGCAGCAGTTTATCCATGGCAATCCTGCCGACTACGCCAAATTCTGTTGCGTGAAACGGGGCCAAGCGGTTTTGGCAGAAGATAAACCCCCTTGCGTTCTAACACTCCTCACCGAGGTGGGAGGCCAGGTGCGGCTGGGTTTCAATTCTGAGTGATGCCCAATTCAGCACTATCAGGCCAATCGCGTTTAATATGTGTTAAACTAGTACGATTTGGAGACACTAATAGTGGGCTGCACCTTCAGTCTAGTCGTGCTCCTGAACCAGCACGGCCTCTCTCAAGTTTTGGTCGTGTTCAGTGAGAAAGCGAAACGACTAGCTACTGAAACAGTGCAGTTTATTTAAACAACAGATATACAGGTTCTTTAGGATTGCCGGTGATAAATACACTGTCTGCAAAGCACGTGCAAATAAAGACATTGTTAAGTATACAAACGCGCGACAAAATTATAAACGATACAGCCTGGCTATAAATGTAGGGTAGAGATTCTCTAGAGAAATTTCTAGAGTCCCCGAGAAAGCACTCGGTGTAATCAAAGTCTTACCCAAAGGCGTCCTTATGGGGGGGAAGAAAGGCTCAGCCCGTCGACTGATCCCAGAAAACAGCGGTGGGATTCTTCGCGATGGTGTCTTCCCAGACATCCCCCCTCTCGGGCTATTTTTATATTATTTTTTTATCTTCAAAGTGGAGTTTGAGTGACTTTAGTCATATGTACTTTTATTATGATTAATGTACTCAAGGAGGAGTGTTCACACCTCGGGGGCGGATAGCCTCCGGGATGGAGGTGTGTTTTGGTACATTGTGGCGAGCAAAGTTCGCACAAAAGGACAGCATTTCATCAACATTTGATGAAATGTTGGCTCGGGTAGCGTGTAGGCCGCTTATCAGTTCCGTAGTACCATCTCGTCCCCATATCTGCTATTCGTCACAAGGGAAGGCCACGGAAGAAGCGCGTTCCGTTCCATCCCTCGTGTAGTTTCGCAAACAACCTTGTACAGGGAATCACAGCTGTTGCATTCTTCGTGTGCTAGCTGCGGCTGTATTCTACCTCAGAAGCCTCTTGATTTTATGACTTTCCTTAATGTGTGAACAATGCTGTATTTTTGTATTCTTGGCCAATTTAGTAATTATTCCACAAGAACACACATTGGTTGCCGATTTATCGACGGGTCTAATCACCACAGGCCAACTGTAATTAAAACCATCTATGTAGACTCTACCAAAGCGGACAAATACAACACTGATTGTTACAAAATTATGGCGCCAAATTCAGATTGCTGGCACAATTTCACTTTCATCAAACCTACAGTAGTGTACTGTATTTGGGGCTACAAGGGCACAGAATTGTTATTTGCATTTATGATTGACTCAAATACACCTGAACTTGCTGAAATGAATCCAGAACCTACACCCCACAAACTCTCAAAGGCTCGCTCTTCTAAGAGAAAAAAAACCACCTCTCTCTTTTCTAAGCCCTCCATTAGACTAACTCCTTACATTTTCAACATTGGCCCTTACGTTATTAAACACACACAGGTCAACAACAGGTACTGTTTAATCCCACATATTCCCTCAAACGAGCAGAATTGTCAATGCAGATTCAAATCTCTGCGATCAAACCCACCTGCTTACCGTTCCTGAGTACATCTTATGCAGAATGGTCAGCATGGTTACGCAGACGAACTCTTGCCACTTCACAAGGACGGAAGAGGGATGCGACTGGTATCTTAGGAACAGGCCTGGGAGTCTTGAATAGTATAGATGCTGAGATACTTGCCAACAAACTAGTCACAACCACTACTGATCTGGACAAATGAAGACATCCCCTACGGTCCTCTCTATTAGCATTGGGAAACCACCAACGGCTTTTATCGAATATATTGCCTCAATGGGAAGAAACGGGTGAAAAAGACCATCAGCTGATCACAGATGCACTTGGTACAACCCAAACCAATGTTTCCTTGGCTCTTAGTTGTATCCAAGCCCAATTGTGGATGCAATCTATGACAGCCGCAATCATAAGGGAAGGTGAAGAAGGCACCTTGCCCACCGAAATTCGAAAAGTAATATGGGATAACGCAATTGAATTTGAGAAAAGATTTCAGTCCAGGTGGTATCTGGTTAATTTCACCTACGATCCCACTGAGAGCAAAGCCACAGCTTTTGTCTTAACGATACGCAATGCCTCAGTATACACCATATACCCAACCATCGCACTGGGGTTGAATCACCAAGGAGCTCTACTCTATCCAACACAGCACAGAGGTTGGGCACGACAAAATGAGACTAAATGGCAAACTGCTGATGTTGACGCATGCGTTTCACGAGACCAACAAGGATTCATTTGTGAGAGTAATACTCTCAAAGCGCAAGACCTTTGTCTTGACACCAACCAGAACGTTTGTCACTTTGAGACACATCCCGATGAAACCCCAGAGACTGTGCTTGACCCATCTCTAGCCATAGGCCATTTTTCTGCCTGGCGCGGCACCAAGTGGGAAAGGGTGGTGTTGAGGCTGAAGGCAGCACGAAAGCCCGCAGCCCCCAGGTCTGTGGGGCTACGCAAGCGGTTCCCAAAGAGCTTTAGAACAAGGCATAGTTTTCCCTGCTGGCTCTTAGGGCGTGGCACCCATCTCCAGCCGTATGGCCATTTTTGTGCCTGGCGCGGCGCCAAGTGGGAAAAGGTGTTGTCGAGGCTGAAGGCAGCAGCAACGCCCGCAGCCCCCAGGTTTGTGGGGCTACGCAAGCGGTTCCCAAAGAGCTTTAGAACAAGGCATAGTTTTCCCTGCTGGCTGTTTGGGCGGGGGATCCATCTCCAGCCGTATGGCCATTTTTGTGCCTGAAGCGGCACCAAGTGGGAAAGGGTGTTGTTGAGGCTGAAGGCAGCAGGAAAGCCCGCAGCCCCCAGGTCTTTCGGGCTACGCAAGTGGTTCTGAAAGAGCTTTAGAACAAGGCATAGTTTTCCCTGCTGGCTCCTTGGGCGGGGGACCCATCTCCATCCATAGGCCATTTTTGTGCCTGGCGCGGCGCCAAGTGGGAAAGGGTGGTTTTGAAGCTGAAGGCAGCAGGAAAGCCTGCAGCCCCCACGTCTGTGGGGCTACGCAAGAGGTTCCCAAAGAGCTTTAGAACAAGGCATAGTTTTCCTTGCTGGCTCTTTGGGCATGGGACCCATGTCCAGCCATAGGCCATTTTTGTGCCTGATGCGGCGCCAAGTGGGAAAGGGTGGCTTTGAGTGAGAAGGCAGCAGCAAAGCCTGCAGCTCCCAGGTCTGTGGGGCTAAGCAAGCGGTTCCCAAAGAGCTTTAGAACAAGGCATAGTTTTCCCTGCTGGCTCCTTGGGCGGGGGACCCATCTCCACCCATATGGCCATTTTTGTGCCTGGCGCGGCGCCAAGTGGGAAAGGGTGGTTTTGAGGCTGAAGGAAGCAGGAAAGCCTGCAGCCCCCAGGTCTGTGGGGCTACGCAACGGTTCCCAAAGAGCTTTAGAACAAGGCATAGTTTTCCCTGCTGGCTCTTTGGGCGGGTGACCCATCTCCAGCCATATGGCCATTTTTGTGCCTGGCGCGGCGCCAAGTGGGAAAGGGTGTTTTTGAGTGAGAAGGCAGCAGGAAAGCCCGCAGCCCCCAGGTCTTTGGGGCTACGCAAGTGGTTCTCAAAGAGCTTTAGAACAAGGCATAGTTTTCCCTGCTGGCTCTTTCGGCAGGGCACCCATCTCCAGCCATAGGCCATTTTTGCGCCTGGCGCGGCGCCAAGTGGGAAAGGGTGGTTTTGAGGCTGAAGGCAGCAGGAAAGCCTGCAGCCCCCAGGTCTGTGGGGCTACGCAAGCGGTTCCCAAAGAGCTTTAGAACAAGGCATAGTTTTCCTTGCTGGCTCTTTGGGCATGGGACCCATCTCCAGGCATAGGCCATTTTTGTGCCTGATGCGGCGCCAAGTGGGAAAGGGTGGTGTCGAGGCTGAAGGAAGCAGCAAAGCCTGCAGCCCCCAGGTCTGTGGGGCTACGCAACAGTTCCCAAAGAGCTTTAGAACAAGGCATAGTTTTCCCTGCTGGCTCTTTGGACGGGGGACCCATCTCCAGCCGTATGGCCATTTTTGTGACTGGCGCGGCGCCAAGTGGGAAAGGGTGTTGTTGAGGCTGAAGGCAGCAGGAAAGCCCGCAGCCCCCAGGTCTGTGGGACAACGCAAGCGGTTCCCAAAGAGCTTTAGAACAAGGCATAGTTTTCCCTGCTGGCTCCTTGGGCGGGGGACCGATCTCCAGCCATAGGCCATTTTTGTGCCTAGCGCGGCGCCAGTGGGAAAGGGTGGTGTCGAGGCTGAAGCTAGCAGGAAAGCCCGCAGCCCCCAGGTCTGTGGGGCTACGCAAGCGGTTCCCAAAGACCTTTAGAACAAGGCAGAATTTTCCCTGCTGGCTCTTTGGGCGTGGGACCCATCTCCAGCCATATGGCCATTTTGGTGCCTGGCGCGGCGCCAAGTGGGAAAAGGGTGTCTTTGAGGCTGAAGGCAGCAGGAAAGCCCGCAGCCCCCAAGTCTGTGGGGCTAGGCAAGCGGTTCCCAAAGAGCTTTAGAAGAAGGCATAATTTTCCCTGTTGGCTCTTTGGGCGGGGGACCCATCTCTAGCCGTATGGCCATTTTTGTGCCTAGCAAGGCGCCAAGTTGGAAAGGGTGTTTTTGAGTGAGAAGACAGCAGGAAAGCCCGCAGCCCCCAGGTCTGTGGGGCTACGCAAGCGGTTCCCAAAGAGCTTTAGAACAAGGCATAGTTTTCCCTGCTGGCTCTTTGGGCGGGTGAACCATCTCCAGCCATATGGCCATTTTTGTGCCTGGCGCGGCGCCAAGTGGGAAAGGGTGTTGTCGATCCTGAAGGCAGCAGGAAATCCTGCAGCCCCCAGGTCCGTGGGGCTACGCAAGCGGTTCCCAAAGAGCTTTAGAACAAGGCAGAGTTTTCCCTGCTGGCTCTTTGGGCGTGGGACCCATCTCCAGCCGTATGGCCATTTTGGTGCCTGGCGCGGCGCCAAGTGGGAAAGGGTGGTTTTGAGGCTGAAGGCAGCAGGAAAGCCCGCAGCCCCCAGGTCTGTGGGGCTACGCAAGCGGTTCCCAAAGAGCTTTAGAACAAGGCATAGTTTTCCCTGCTGGCTCTTTGGGCGGGGGACCCATCTCTAGCCATAGGCCCTTTTTGTGCCTGGCCCGGCGCCAAGTGGAAAAGGGTGGTTTTGAGGCTGAAGGCAGCAGGAAAGCCCGCAGCCCCCAGGTCTGTGGGACAATGCAAGCGGTTCCCAAAGACCTTTAGAACAAGGCATAGTTTTCCCTGCTGGCTCTTTGGGCGGGGGACCCATCTCCACCCATATGGCCATTTTGGTGCCTGGCGCGGCACCTAATGGGAAAGGGTGTTGTTGAGGCTGAAGGGAGCAGGAAAGCCCGCAGCTCCCATGTCTTTGGGGCTACGCAAGCGGTTCCCAAAGAGCTTTAGAAGAAGGCATAATTTTTCCTGCTGGCTCCTTGGGCGGGGGACCCATCTCTAGCCGTATGTCCATTTTTGTGCCTGGCGCGGCGTCAAGTTGGAAAGGGTGTTTTTGAGTGAGAAGACAGCAGGAAAGCCCGCAGCCCCCACGTCTGTGGGGCTACGCAAGCGGTTCCCAAAGAGCTTTAGAACAAGGCATAGTTTTCCCTGCTGGCTCTTTGAGCGGGTGAACCATCTCCAGCCATATGGCCATTTTTGTGCCTGGCGCGGCGCCAAGTGGGAAAGGGTGTTGTCGAGGCTGAAGGCAGCAGGAAGTCCTGCAGCCCCCAGGTCCGTGGGGCTACGCAAGTGGTTCCCAAAGAGCTTTAGAACAAGGCATAGTTTTCCCTGCTGGCTCTTTGGGCATGGGACCCATCTCCAGCTGTATGGCCATTTTTGTGCCTGGCGCGGCGTCAAGTTGGAAAGGGTGTTTTTGAGTGAGAAAGCAGAAGGAAAGCCCGCAGCCCCCAGGTCTTTGGGGCTACGCAAGCGGTTCCCAAAGAGCTTTAGAACAAGGCATAGTTTTCCCTGATGGGTCTTTGGGCGTGGGACCAATCTCTAGCCATAGGACATTTTTGTGCCTGGCACGGCGCCAAGTGGGAAAGGGTGGTTTTTAGGCTGAAGGCAGCAGGAAAGCCCGCAGCCCCCAGGTCTGTGGGACAACGCAAGCGGTTCCCAAAGAGCTTTAGAAAAAGGCATAGTTTTCCCTGATGGCTCTTTGGGCGGGGGACCCATCTCTAGCCATAGGCCCTTTTTGTGCCTGGCCCGGCGCCAAGTGGAAAAGGGTGGTTTTGAGGCTGAAGGCAGCAGGAAAGCCCGCAGCCCCCAGGTCTGTGCGACAATGCAAGCGGTTCCCAAAGACCTTTAGAACAAGGCATAGTTTTCCCTGCTGGCTCTTTGGGCGGGGGACCATTCTCCACCCGTATGGCCATTTTGGTGCCTGGCACGGCACCTAATGGGAAAGGGTGTTGTTGAGGCTGAAGGGAGCAGGAAAGCCTGCAGCCCCCAGGTCTGTGGGGCTATGCAAGCGGTTCCCAAAGAGCTTTAGAAGAAGGCATAATTTTTCCTGCTGGCTCTTTGGGCGGGGGACCCATCTCTAGCCGTATGGCCATTTTTGTGCCTGGCACGGCGTCAAGTTGGAAAGGGTGTTTTTGAGTGAGAAGACAGCAGGAAAGCCCGCAGCCCCCACGTCTGTGGGGCTACGCAAGCGGTTCCCAAAGAGCTTTCGAACAAGGCATAGTTTTCCCTGCTGGCACTTTGGGCGTGGGACCAATCTCTAGCCATAGGACATTTTTTTGCCTGGCACGGCGCCAAGTGGGAAAGGGTGGTTTTGAGGCTGAAGGCAGCAGGAAAGCCCGCAGCCCCCAGGTCTGTTGGACAACGCAAGCGGTTCCCAAAGAGCTTTAGAACAAGGCATAGTTTTCCCTGCTGGCTCTTTGGGCGGGAGACCCATCTCCAGCCGTATGGCCATTTTGGTGCCTGGCGCGGCGCCAAGTGGGAAAGGGTGGTTTTGAGGCTGAAGGCAGCAGGAAATCCCGCAGCCCCCAGGTCTGTGGGGCTACGCAACCGGTTCCCAAATAGCCTTAGAACAAGGCATAGTTTTCCCTGATGGCTCCTTCGGCAGGGGACCCATCTCTAGCCATAGGCCCTTTTGTGCCTGGCCCGGCACCAAGTGGGAAAGGGTGGTTTTGAGGCTGAAGGCAGCAGGAAAGCCCGCACCCCCCAGGTCTGTGGGGCTACGCAAGTGGTTCTCAAAGAGTTTTAGAACAAGGCATAGTTTTCCCTGCTGGCTCCTTGGGCAGGGGACCCATCTCCAGCTAAAGGCCATTTTTGCCCCTGGCGCGGCGCCAAGTGGGAAAGGGTGGTTTTGAGGCTGAAGGCAGCAGGAAAGCCCGCAGCCCCCAGGTCTGTGGGGCTACGCAAGCGGTTCCCAAAGACCTTTAGAACAAGGCATAGTTTTCCCTGCTGGCTCTTTGGGCGGGGGACCCATCTCTAGCCATAGGCCCTTTTTGTGCCTGGCCCGGCGCCAAGTGGGAAAGGGTGGTTTTGAGGCTGAAGGCAGCAGGAAAGCCCGCAGCCCCCACGTCTGTGGGACAACGCAAGCGGTTCTCAAAGAGTTTTAGAACAAGGCATAGTTTTCCCTGCTGGCTCCTTGGGCAGGGGACCCATCTCCAGCTAAAGGCCATTTTTGCCCCTGGCGCGGCGCCAAGTGGGAAAGGGTGGTTTTGAGGCTGAAGGCAGCAGGAAAGCCCGCAGCCCCCAGGTCTGTGGGGCTACGCAAGCGGTTCCCAAAGACCTTTAGAACAAGGCATAGTTTTCCCTGCTGGCTCTTTGGGCGGGGGGACCCATCTCTAGCCATAGGCCCTTTTTGTGCCTGGCCCGGCGCCAAGTGGAAAAGGGTGGTTTTGAGGCTGAAGGCAGCAGGAAAGCCCGCAGCCCCCAGGTCTGTGGGGCTACGCAAGCGGTTCCCAAAGACCTTTAGAACAAGGCAGAGTTTTCCCTGCTGGCTCTTTGGGCGGGGGACCCATCTCTAGCCATAGGCCCTTTTTGTGCCTGGCCCGGCGCCAAGTGGGAAAGGGTGGTTTTGAGGCTGAAGGCAGCAGGAAAGCCCGCAGCCCCCAGGTCTGTGGGGCTACGCAAACGGTTCCCAAAGACCTTTAGAACAAAGCAGAGTTTTCCCTGCTGGCTCTTTGGGCGGGGGACCCATATCCAGCCATATGGCCATTTTGGTGCCTGGAGCGGCGCCAAGTGGGAAAGGGTGGCTTTGAGGCTGAAGGCAGCAGGAAAGCCCGCAGCCCCCAGGTCTGTGGGGCTACGCAAGCGGTTCCCAAAGAGCTTTAGAAGAAGGCATAGTTTTCCCTGCTGGCTCTTTGGGCGTGGGACCAATCTCTAGCCATAGGACATTTTTGTGCCTGGCATGGCGCCAAGTGGGAAAGGGTGGTTTTGAGGCTGAAGGGAGCAGGAAAGCCCGCAGCCCCCACGTCTGTGGGACAACGCAAGCGGTTCCCAAAGAGCTTTAGAACAAGGCATAGTTTTCCCTGCTGGCTCTTTGGGCGGGAGACCCATCTCCAGCCGTATGGCCATTTTTGTGCCTGGCACGGCGCCAAGTGGGAAAGGGTGTTGTTGATGCTGAAGGCAGCAGGAAAGCCCGCAGCCCCCAGGTCTGTGGGGCTACGCAAGCGGTTCCCAAATAGCCTTAGAACAAGGCATAGTTTTCCCTGATGGCTCCTTGGGCAGGGGACCCATCTCTAGCCATAGGCCCTTTTGTGCCTGGCCCGGCACCAAGTGGGAAAGGGTGGTTTTGAGGCTGAAGGCAGCAGGAAAGCCCGCAGCCCCCAGGTCTGTGGGGCTACGCAAGTGGTTCTCAAAGAGCTTTAGAACAAGGCATAGTTTTCCCTGCTGGCTCCTTGGGCAGGGGACCCATCTCCAGCCAAAGGCCATTTTTGCCCCTGGCGCGGCGCCAAGTGGGAAAGGGTGGTTTTGAGGCTGAAGGCAGCAGGAAAGCCCGCAGCCCCCAGGTCTGTGGGACAACGCAAGCGGTTCCCAAAGAGCTTTAGAACAAGGCAGAGTTTTCCCTGCTGGCTCTTTGGGCGGGGGACCAGTCTCCACCCATATGGCCATTTTGGTGCCTGGCGCGGCACCTAATGGGAAAGGGTGTTGTTGAGGCTGAAGGGAGTAGGAAAGCCCGCAGCCCCCATGTCTTTGGGGCTAAGCAAGCGGTTCCCAAAGAGCTTTAGAAGAAGGCATAATTTTTCCTGCTGGCTCTTTGGGCGGGGGACCCATCTCTAGCCGTATGGCCATTTTTGTGCCTGGCGCGGCGTCAAGTTGGAAAGGGTGTTTTTGAGTGAGAAGACAGCAGGAAAGCCCGCAGCCCCCAGGTCTGTGGGGCTACGCAAGCGGTTCCCAAAGAGCTTTAGAACAAGGCATAGTTTTCCCTGCTGGCTCTTTGGGCGGGTGAACCAACTCTAGCTGTATGGCCATTTTTGTGCCTGGCGCGGCGCCAAGTGGGAAAGGGTGTTGTCGAGCCTGAAGGCAGCAGGAAGTCCTGCAGCCCCCAGGTCCGTGGGGCTACGCAAGCGGTTCCCAAAGAGCTTTAGAACAAGGCATAGTTTTCCCTGCTGGCTCTTTGGGCATGGGACCCATCTCCAGCTGTATGGCCATTTTTGTGCCTGGCGCGGCGCCAAGTGTGAAAGGGTGGTTTTGAGTGAGAAAGCAGCAGGAAAGCCCGCAGCCCCCAGGTCTGTGGGGCTACGCAAGCGGTTCCCAAAGAGCTTTAGAACAAGGCATAGTTTTCCCTGATGGGTCTTTGGGCGTGGGACCCATCTCTAGCCATAGGCCCTTTTTGTGCCTGGCCCGGCACCAAGTTGAAAACGGTAGTTTTGAGGCTGAAGGCAGCAGGAAAGCCCGCAGCCCCCAGGTCTGTGGGGCTACGCAAGCGGTTCCCAAAGACCTTTAGAACAAAGCAGAGTTTTCCCTGCTGGCTCTTTGGGCGGGGGACCCATATCCAGCCATATGGCCATTTTGGTGCCTGGAGCGGCGCCAAGTGGGAAAGGGTGGCTTTGAGGCTGAAGGCAGCAGGAAAGCCCGCAGCCCCCAGGTCTGTGGGGCTACGCAAGCGTTTCCAAAAGAGCTTTAGAACAAGGCATAGTTTTCCCTGCTGGCTCTTTGGGCGTGGGACCAATCTCTAGCCATAGGACATTTTTGTGCCTGGCACGGCGCCAAGTGGGAAAGGGTGGTTTTGAGGCTGAAGGCAGCAGGAAAGCCCGCAGCCCCCACGTCTGTGGGACAACGCAAGCGGTTCCCAAAGAGCTTTAGAACAAGGCATAGTTTTCCCTGCTGGCTCTTTGGGCGGGGGACCCATGTCCAGCCGTATGGCCATTTTTGTGCCTGGCACGGCGCCAAGTGGGAAAGGGTGTTGTTGATGCTGAAGGCAGCAGGAAAGCCCGCATCCCCCAGGTCTGTGGGGCTACGCAAGCGGTTCCCAAAGAGCTTTAGAACAAGGCATAGTTTTCCCTGATGGCTCCTTGGGCGGGGGACCCATCTCTAGCCATAGGCCCTTTTTGTGCCTGGCCCGGCACCAAGTGGAAAAGGGTGGTTTTGAGGCTGAAGGCAGCAATAAAGCCTGCAGCCCCCAGGTCTGTCGGGCTACGCAAGCGATTCCCAAAGAGCTTTAGAACAAGGCATAGTTTTCCCTTCTGGCTCTTTGGGCGGGGGACCCATCTCCAGCCATATGGCCATTTTGGTGCCTGGCGCGGCGCCAAGTGGGAAAGGGTGGCTTTGAGGCTGAAGGCAGCAGGAAAGCCCGCAGCCCCCAGGTCTGTGGGACTACGCAAGCGGTTCCCAAAAAGCTTTAGAAGAAGGCATAATTTTCTCTGCTGGCTCTTTGGGAGGGGGACCCATCTCTAGCCGTATGGCCATTTTTGAGCCTGGCGCGGCGCCAAGTGGGAAAGGGTGGTGTCGAGGCTGAAGGCAGCAGGAAAGCCCGCAGCCCCCAGGTCTGTGGGGCTACGCAAGCGGTTCCCAAATAGCCTTAGAACAAGGCATAGTTTTCCCTGATGGCTCCTTGGGCAGGGGACCCATCTCTAGCCATAGGCCCTTTTGTGCCTGGCCCGGCACCAAGTGGGAAAGGGTGGTTTTGAGGCTGAAGGCAGCAGGAAAGCCCGCAGCCCCCAGGTCTGTGGGGCTACGCAAGTGGTTCTCATAGAGCTTTAGAACAAGGCATAGTTTTCCCTGCTGGCTCCTTGGGCAGGGGACCCATCTCCAGCCAAAGGCCATTTTTGCCCCTGGCGCGGCGCCAAGTGGGAAAGGGTGGTTTTGACGCTGAAGGCAGCAGGAAAGCCCGCAGCCCCCAGGTCTGTGGGACAACGCAAGCGGTTCCCAAAGAGCTTTAGAACAAGGCAGAGTTTTCCCTGCTGGCTCTTTGGGCGTGGGACCAGTCTCCACCCATATGGCCATTTTGGTGCCTGGCGCGGCACCTAATGGGAAAGGGTGTTGTTGAGGCTGAAGGGAGCAGGAAAGCCCGCAGCCCCCATGTCTTTGGGGCTAAGCAAGCGGTTCCCAAAGAGCTTTAGAAGAAGGCATAATTTTTCCTGCTGGCTCTTTGGGCGGGGGACCCATCTCTAGCCGTATGGCCATTTTTGTGCCTGGCGCGGCGTCAAGTTGGAAAGGGTGTTTTTGAGTGAGAAGACAGCAGGAAAGCCCGCAGCCCCCAGGTCTGTGGGGCTACGCAAGCGGTTCCCAAAGAGCTTTAGAACAAGGCATAGTTTTCCCTGCTGGCTCTTTGGGCGGGTGAACCAACTCTAGCTGTATGGCCATTTTTGTGCCTGGCGCGGCGCCAAGTGGGAAAGGGTGTTGTCGAGCCTGAAGGCAGCAGGAAATCCTGCAGCCCCCAGGTCCGTGGGGCTACGCAAGCGGTTCCCAAAGAGCTTTAGAACAAGGCATAGTTTTCCCTGCTGGCTCTTTGGGCATGGGACCCATCTCCAGCTGTATGGCCATTTTTGTGCCTGGCGCGGCGCCAAGTGTGAAAGGGTGGTTTTGAGTGAGAAAGCAGCAGGAAAGCCCGCAGCCCCCAGGTCTGTGGGGCTACGCAAGCGGTTCCCAAAGAGCTTTAGAACAAGGCATAGTTTTCCCTGATGGGTCTTTGGGCGTGGGACCCATCTCTAGCCATAGGCCCTTTTTGTGCCTGGCCCGGCACCAAGTTGAAAACGGTAGTTTTGAGGCTGAAGGCAGCAGGAAAGCCCGCAGCCCCCAGGTCTGTGGGGCTACGCAAGCGGTTCCCAAAGACCTTTAGAACAAAGCAGAGTTTTCCCTGCTGGCTCTTTGGGCGGGGGACCCATATCCAGCCATATGGCCATTTTGGTGCCTGGAGCGGCGCCAAGTGGGAAAGGGTGGCTTTGAGGCTGAAGGCAGCAGGAAAGCCCGCAGCCCCCAGGTCTGTGGGGCTACGCAAGCGTTTCCCAAAGAGCTTTAGAACAAGGCATAGTTTTCCCTGCTGGCTCTTTGGGCGTGGGACCAATCTCTAGCCATAGGACATTTTTGTGCCTGGCACGGCGCCAAGTGGGAAAGGGTGGTTTTGAGGCTGAAGGCAGCAGGAAAGCCCGCAGCCCCCACGTCTGTGGGACAACGCAAGCGGTTCCCAAAGAGCTTTAGAACAAGGCATAGTTTTCCCTGCTGGCTCTTTGGGCGGGGGACCCATGTCCAGCCGTATGGCCATTTTTGTGCCTGGCACGGCGCCAAGTGGGAAAGGGTGTTGTTGATGCTGAAGGCAGCAGGAAAGCCCGCATCCCCCAGGTCTGTGGGACAACGCAAGCGGTTCCCAAAGAGCTTTAGAACAAGGCATAGTTTTCCCTGATGGCTCCTTGGGCGGGGGACCCATCTCTAGCCATAGGCCCTTTTTGTGCCTGGCCCGGCACCAAGTGGAAAAGGGTGGTTTTGAGGCTGAAGGCAGCAATAAAGCCTGAAGCCCCCAGGTCTGTCGGGCTACGCAAGCGATTCCCAAAGAGCTTTAGAACAAGGCATAGTTTTCCCTTCTGGCTCTTTGGGCGGGGGACCCATCTCCAGCCATATGGCCATTTTGGTGCCTGGCGCGGCGCCAAGTGGGAAAGGGTGGCTTTGAGGCTGAAGGCAGCAGGAAAGCCCGCAGCCCCCAGGTCTGTGGGACTACGCAAGCGGTTCCCAAAAAGCTTTAGAAGAAGGCATAATTTTCTCTGCTGGCTCTTTGGGAGGGGGACCCATCTCTAGCCGTATGGCCATTTTTGAGCCTGGCGCGGCGCCAAGTGGGAAAGGGTGGTGTCGAGGCTGAAGGCAGCAGGAAAGCCCGCAGCCCCCAGGTCTGTGGGGCTACGCAAGCGGTTCCCAAATAGCCTTAGAACAAGGCATAGTTTTCCCTGATGGCTCCTTGGGCAGGGGACCCATCTCTAGCCATAGGCCCTTTTGTGCCTGGCCCGGCACCAAGTGGGAAAGGGTGGTTTTGAGGCTGAAGGCAGCAGGAAAGCC
Organism: Rissa tridactyla; assembly: GCF_028500815.1. Classification (NCBI taxonomy): domain Eukaryota; kingdom Metazoa; phylum Chordata; class Aves; order Charadriiformes; family Laridae; genus Rissa; species Rissa tridactyla. The sequence goes on along the minus strand of NC_071481.1, from coordinate 9,895,729 downwards.
CGCAGCCCCCAGGTCTGTGGGGCTACGCAAGTGGTTCTCATAGAGCTTTAGAACAAGGCATAGTTTTCCCTGCTGGCTCCTTGGGCAGGGGACCCATCTCCAGCCAAAGGCCATTTTTGCCCCTGTCGCGGCGCCAAGTGGGAAAGGGTGGTTTTGAGGCTGAAGGCAGCAGGAAAGCCCGCAGCCCCCATGTCTGTGCGACAACCCAAGCGGTTCCCAAAGAGCTTTAGAACAAGGCAGAGTTTTCCCTGCTGGCTCTTTGGGCGGGGGACCCATCTCCCCCCATATGGCCATTTTGGTGCCTGGCGCGGCACCTAATGGGAAAGGGTGTTGTTGAGGCTGAAGGGAGCAGGAAAGCCCGCAGCTCCCATGTCTTTGGGCTAAGCAAGCGGTTCCCAAAGAGCTTTAGAAGAAGGCATAATTTTTCCTGCTGGCTCTTTGGGCGGGGGACCCATCTCTAGCCGTATGGCCATTTTTGTGCCTGGCGCGGCGTTAAGTTGGAAAGGGTGTTTTTGAGTGAGAAGACAGCAGGAAAGCCCGCAGCCCCCACGTCTGTGGGGCTACGCAAGCGGTTCCCAAAGAGCTTTAGAACAAGGCATAGTTTTCCCTGCTGGCTCTTTGGGCGGGTGAACCATCTCCAGCCATATGGCCATTTTTGTGCCTGGCGCGGCGCCAAGTGGGAAAGGGTGTTGTTGAGCCTGAAGGCAGCAGGAAATCCTGCAGCCCCCAGGTCCGTGGGGCTACGCAAGAGGTTCCCAAAGAGCTTTAGAACAAGGCATAGTTTTCCCTGCTGGCTCTTTGGGCGTGGGACCCATCTCTAGCCATAGGACATTTTTGTGCCTGGCGCGGCGCCAAGTGGAAAAGGGTGGTTTTTAGGCTGAAGGCAGCAGGAAAGCCCCCAGCCCCCAGGTCTGTGGGACAACGCAAGCGGTTCCCAAAGAGCTTTAGAACAAGGCATAGTTTTCCCTGCTGGCTCTTTGGGCGTGGGACCCATCTCTAGCCGTATGGCCATTTTGGTGCCTGGCGCGGCGCCAAGTGGGAAAGGGTGGTTTCGAGGCTGAAGGCAGCAGGAAAGCCTGCAGCCCCCAGGTCTGTGCGACAACGCAAGCGGTTCCCAAAGACCTTTAGAACAAGGCAGAGTTTTCCCTGCTGGCTCTTTGGGCGGGGGACCCATCTCTAGCCATAGGCCCTTTTTGTGCCTGGCCCGGCGCCAAGTGGAAAAGGGTGGTTTTGAGGCTGAAGGCAGCAGGAAAGCCCGCAGCCCCCAGGTCTGTGGGGCTACGCAAGCGGTTCCCAAAGACCTTTAGAACAAGGCATAGTTTTCCCTGCTGGCTCTTTGGGCGGGGGACCCATCTCCCCCCATATGGCCATTTTGGTGCCTGGCGCGGCACCTAATGGGAAAGGGTGTTGTTGAGGCTGAAGGGAGCAGGAAAGCCCGCAGCTCCCATGTCTTTGGGGCTAAGCAAGCGGTTCCCAAAGAGCTTTAGAAGAAGGCATAATTTTTCCTGCTGGCTCTTTGGGCGGGGGACCCATCTCTAGCCGTATGGCCATTTTTGTGCCTGGCGCGGCGTCAAGTTGGAAAGGGTGGCTTTGAGGCTGAAGGCAGCAGGAAAGCCCGCAGCCCCCAGGTCTGTGGGGCTACGCAAGCGGTTCCCAAAGAGCTTTAGAACAAGGCATAGTTTTCCCTGATGGGTCTTTGGGCGTGGGACCCATCTCTAGCCATAGGCCCTTTTTGTGCCTGGCCCGGCACCAAGTTGAAAACGGTAGTTTTGAGGCTGAAGGCAGCAGGAAAGCCCGCAGCCCCCAGGTCTGTGGGGCTACGCAAGCGGTTCCCAAAGACCTTTAGAACAAAGTAGAGTTTTCCCTGCTGGCTCTTTGGGCGGGGGACCCATATCCAGCCATATGGCCATTTTGGTGCCTGGAGCGGCGCCAAGTGGGAAAGGGTGGCTTTGAGGCTGAAGGCAGCAGGAAAGCCCGCAGCCCCCAGGTCTGTGGGGCTACGCAAGCGTTTCCAAAAGAGCTTTAGAACAAGGCATAGTTTTCCCTGCTGGCTCTTTGGGCGTGGGACCAATCTCTAGCCATAGGACATTTTTGTGCCTGGCACGGCGCCAAGTGGGAAAGGGTGGTTTTGAGGCTGAAGGCAGCAGGAAAGCCCGCAGCCCCCACGTCTGTGGGACAACGCAAGCGGTTCCCAAAGAGCTTTAGAACAAGGCATAGTTTTCCCTGCTGGCTCTTTGGGCGGGGGACCCATGTCCAGCCGTATGGCCATTTTTGTGCCTGGCACGGCGCCAAGTGGGAAAGGGTGTTGTTGATGCTGAAGGCAGCAGGAAAGCCCACATCCCCCAGGTCTGTGGGACAACGCAAGCGGTTCCCAAAGAGCTTTAGAACAAGGCATAGTTTTCCCTGATGGCTCCTTGGGCGGGGGACCCATCTCTAGCCATAGGCCCTTTTTGTGCCTGGCCCGGCACCAAGTGGAAAAGGGTGGTTTTGAGGCTGAAGGCAGCAATAAAGCCTGCAGCCCCCAGGTCTGTCGGGCTACGCAAGCGATTCCCAAAGAGCTTTAGAACAAGGCATAGTTTTCCCTTCTGGCTCTTTGGGCGGGGGACCCATCTCCAGCCATATGGCCATTTTGGTGCCTGGCGCGGCGCCAAGTGGGAAAGGGTGGCTTTGAGGCTGAAGGCAGCAGGAAAGCCCGCAGCCCCCAGGTCTGTGGGACTACGCAAGCGGTTCCCAAAAAGCTTTAGAAGAAGGCATAATTTTCTCTGCTGGCTCTTTGGGAGGGGGACCCATCTCTAGCCGTATGGCCATTTTTGAGCCTGGCGCGGCGCCAAGTGGGAAAGGGTGGTGTCGAGGCTGAAGGCAGCAGGAAAGCCCGCAGCCCCCAGGTCTGTGGGGCTACGCAAGCGGTTCCCAAATAGCCTTAGAACAAGGCATAGTTTTCCATGCTGGCTCCTTGGGCAGGGGACCCATCTCTAGCCATAGGCCCTTTTGTGCCTGGCCCGGCACCAAGTGGGAAAGGGTGGTTTTGAGGCTGAAGGCAGCAGGAAAGCCCGCAGCCCCCAGGTCTGTGGGGCTACGCAAGTGGTTCTCATAGAGCTTTAGAACAAGGCATAGTTTTCCCTGCTGGCTCCTTGGGCAGGGGACCCATCTCCAGCCAAAGGCCATTTTTGCCCCTGGCGCGGCGCCAAGTGGGAAAGGGTGGTTTTGAGGCTGAAGGCAGCAGGAAAGCCCGCAGCCCCCAGGTCTGTGGGACAACGCAAGCGGTTCCCAAAGAGCTTTAGAACAAGGCAGAGTTTTCCCTGCTGGCTCTTTGGGCGTGGGACCAGTCTCCACCCATATGGCCATTTTGGTGCCTGGCGCGGCACCTAATGGGAAAGGGTGTTGTTGAGGCTGAAGGGAGCAGGAAAGCCCGCAGCTCCCATGTCTTTGGGGCTAAGCAAGCGGTTCCCAAAGAGCTTTAGAAGAAGGCATAATTTTTCCTGCTGGCTCTTTGGGCGGGGGACCCATCTCTAGCCGTATGGCCATTTTTGTGCCTGGCGCGGCGTCAAGTTGGAAAGGGTGTTTTTGAGTGAGAAGACAGCAGGAAAGCCCGCAGCCCCCAGGTCTGTGGGGCTACGCAAGCGGTTCCCAAAGAGCTTTAGAACAAGGCATAGTTTTCCCTGCTGGCTCTTTGGGCGGGTGAACCAACTCTAGCTGTATGGCCATTTTTGTGCCTGGCGCGGCGCCAAGTGGGAAAGGGTGTTGTCGAGCCTGAAGGCAGCAGGAAATCCTGCAGCCCCCAGGTCCGTGGGGCTACGCAAGCGGTTCCCAAAGAGCTTTAGAACAAGGCATAGTTTTCCCTGCTGGCTCTTTGGGCATGGGACCCATCTCCAGCTGTATGGCCATTTTTGTGCCTGGCGCGGCGCCAAGTGTGAAAGGGTGGTTTTGAGTGAGAAAGCAGCAGGAAAGCCCGCAGCCCCCAGGTCTGTGGGGCTACGCAAGCGGTTCCCAAAGAGCTTTAGAACAAGGCATAGTTTTCCCTGATGGGTCTTTGGGCGTGGGACCCATCTCTAGCCATAGGCCCTTTTTGTGCCTGGCCCGGCACCAAGTTGAAAACGGTAGTTTTGAGGCTGAAGGCAGCAGGAAAGCCCGCAGCCCCCAGGTCTGTGGGGCTACGCAAGCGGTTCCCAAAGACCTTTAGAACAAAGCAGAGTTTTCCCTGCTGGCTCTTTGGGCGGGGGACCCATATCCAGCCATATGGCCATTTTGGTGCCTGGAGCGGCGCCAAGTGGGAAAGGGTGGCTTTGAGGCTGAAGGCAGCAGGAAAGCCCGCAGCCCCCAGGTCTGTGGGGCTACGCAAGCGTTTCCCAAAGAGCTTTAGAACAAGGCATAGTTTTCCCTGCTGGCTCTTTGGGCGTGGGACCAATCTCTAGCCATAGGACATTTTTGTGCCTGGCACGGCGCCAAGTGGGAAAGGGTGGTTTTGAGGCTGAAGGCAGCAGGAAAGCCCGCAGCCCCCACGTCTGTGGGACAACGCAAGCGGTTCCCAAAGAGCTTTAGAACAAGGCATAGTTTTCCCTGCTGGCTCTTTGGGCGGGGGACCCATGTCCAGCCGTATGGCCATTTTTGTGCCTGGCACGGCGCCAAGTGGGAAAGGGTGTTGTTGATGCTGAAGGCAGCAGGAAAGCCCGCATCCCCCAGGTCTGTGGGACAACGCAAGCGGTTCCCAAAGAGCTTTAGAACAAGGCATAGTTTTCCCTGATGGCTCCTTGGGCGGGGGACCCATCTCTAGCCATAGGCCCTTTTTGTGCCTGGCCCGGCACCAAGTGGAAAAGGGTGGTTTTGAGGCTGAAGGCAGCAATAAAGCCTGCAGCCCCCAGGTCTGTCGGGCTACGCAAGCGATTCCCAAAGAGCTTTAGAACAAGGCATAGTTTTCCCTTCTGGCTCTTTGGGCGGGGGACCCATCTCCAGCCATATGGCCATTTTGGTGCCTGGCGCGGCGCCAAGTGGGAAAGGGTGGCTTTGAGGCTGAAGGCAGCAGGAAAGCCCGCAGCCCCCAGGTCTGTGGGACTACGCAAGCGGTTCCCAAAAAGCTTTAGAAGAAGGCATAATTTTCTCTGCTGGCTCTTTGGGAGGGGGACCCATCTCTAGCCGTATGGCCATTTTTGAGCCTGGCGCGGCGCCAAGTGGGAAAGGGTGGTGTCGAGGCTGAAGGCAGCAGGAAAGCCCGCAGCCCCCAGGTCTGTGGGGCTACGCAAGCGGTTCCCAAATAGCCTTAGAACAAGGCATAGTTTTCCCTGATGGCTCCTTGGGCAGGGGACCCATCTCTAGCCATAGGCCCTTTTGTGCCTGGCCCGGCACCAAGTGGGAAAGGGTGGTTTTGAGGCTGAAGGCAGCAGGAAAGCCCGCAGCCCCCAGGTCTGTGGGGCTACGCAAGTGGTTCTCATAGAGCTTTAGAACAAGGCATAGTTTTCCCTGCTGGCTCCTTGGGCAGGGGACCCATCTCCAGCCAAAGGCCATTTTTGCCCCTGTCGCGGCGCCAAGTGGGAAAGGGTGGTTTTGAGGCTGAAGGCAGCAGGAAAGCCCGCAGCCCCCATGTCTGTGCGACAACCCAAGCGGTTCCCAAAGAGCTTTAGAACAAGGCAGAGTTTTCCCTGCTGGCTCTTTGGGCGGGGGACCCATCTCCCCCCATATGGCCATTTTGGTGCCTGGCGCGGCACCTAATGGGAAAGGGTGTTGTTGAGGCTGAAGGGAGCAGGAAAGCCCGCAGCTCCCATGTCTTTGGGCTAAGCAAGCGGTTCCCAAAGAGCTTTAGAAGAAGGCATAATTTTTCCTGCTGGCTCTTTGGGCGGGGGACCCATCTCTAGCCGTATGGCCATTTTTGTGCCTGGCGCGGCGTTAAGTTGGAAAGGGTGTTTTTGAGTGAGAAGACAGCAGGAAAGCCCGCAGCCCCCACGTCTGTGGGGCTACGCAAGCGGTTCCCAAAGAGCTTTAGAACAAGGCATAGTTTTCCCTGCTGGCTCTTTGGGCGGGTGAACCATCTCCAGCCATATGGCCATTTTTGTGCCTGGCGCGGCGCCAAGTGGGAAAGGGTGTTGTTGAGCCTGAAGGCAGCAGGAAATCCTGCAGCCCCCAGGTCCGTGGGGCTACGCAAGAGGTTCCCAAAGAGCTTTAGAACAAGGCATAGTTTTCCCTGCTGGCTCTTTGGGCGTGGGACCCATCTCTAGCCATAGGACATTTTTGTGCCTGGCGCGGCGCCAAGTGGAAAAGGGTGGTTTTTAGGCTGAAGGCAGCAGGAAAGCCCCCAGCCCCCAGGTCTGTGGGACAACGCAAGCGGTTCCCAAAGAGCTTTAGAACAAGGCATAGTTTTCCCTGCTGGCTCTTTGGGCGTGGGACCCATCTCTAGCCGTATGGCCATTTTGGTGCCTGGCGCGGCGCCAAGTGGGAAAGGGTGGTTTCGAGGCTGAAGGCAGCAGGAAAGCCTGCAGCCCCCAGGTCTGTGCGACAACGCAAGCGGTTCCCAAAGACCTTTAGAACAAGGCAGAGTTTTCCCTGCTGGCTCTTTGGGCGGGGGACCCATCTCTAGCCATAGGCCCTTTTTGTGCCTGGCCCGGCGCCAAGTGGAAAAGGGTGGTTTTGAGGCTGAAGGCAGCAGGAAAGCCCGCAGCCCCCAGGTCTGTGGGGCTACGCAAGCGGTTCCCAAAGACCTTTAGAACAAGGCATAGTTTTCCCTGCTGGCTCTTTGGGCGGGGGACCCATCTCCCCCCATATGGCCATTTTGGTGCCTGGCGCGGCACCTAATGGGAAAGGGTGTTGTTGAGGCTGAAGGGAGCAGGAAAGCCCGCAGCTCCCATGTCTTTGGGGCTAAGCAAGCGGTTCCCAAAGAGCTTTAGAAGAAGGCATAATTTTTCCTGCTGGCTCTTTGGGCGGGGGACCCATCTCTAGCCGTATGGCCATTTTTGTGCCTGGCGCGGCGTCAAGTTGGAAAGGGTGTTTTTGAGTGAGAAGACAGCAGGAAAGCCCGCAGCCCCCAGGTCTGTGGGGCTACGCAAGCGGTTCCCAAAGAGCTTTAGAACAAGGCATAGTTTTCCCTGATGGGTCTTTGGGCGTGGGACCCATCTCTAGCCATAGGCCCTTTTTGTGCCTGGCCCGGCACCAAGTTGAAAACGGTAGTTTTGAGGCTGAAGGCAGCAGGAAAGCCCGCAGCCCCCAGGTCTGTGGGGCTACGCAAGCGGTTCCCAAAGACCTTTAGAACAAAGTAGAGTTTTCCCTGCTGGCTCTTTGGGCGGGGGACCCATATCCAGCCATATGGCCATTTTGGTGCCTGGAGCGGCGCCAAGTGGGAAAGGGTGGCTTTGAGGCTGAAGGCAGCAGGAAAGCCCGCAGCCCCCAGGTCTGTGGGGCTACGCAAGCGTTTCCAAAAGAGCTTTAGAACAAGGCATAGTTTTCCCTGCTGGCTCTTTGGGCGGGGGACCCATCTCTAGCCATAGGCCCTTTTTGTGCCTGGCCCGGCACCAAGTGGAAAAGGGTGGTTTTGAGGCTGAAGGCAGCAATAAAGCCTGCAGCCCCCAGGTCTGTCGGGCTACGCAAGCGATTCCCAAAGAGCTTTAGAACAAGGCATAGTTTTCCCTTCTGGCTCTTTGGGCGGGGGACCCATCTCCAGCCATATGGCCATTTTGGTGCCTGGCGCGGCGCCAAGTGGGAAAGGGTGGCTTTGAGGCTGAAGGCAGCAGGAAAGCCCGCAGCCCCCAGGTCTGTGGGACTACGCAAGCGGTTCCCAAAAAGCTTTAGAAGAAGGCATAATTTTCTCTGCTGGCTCTTTGGGAGGGGGACCCATCTCTAGCCGTATGGCCATTTTTGAGCCTGGCGCGGCGCCAAGTGGGAAAGGGTGGTGTCGAGGCTGAAGGCAGCAGGAAAGCCCGCAGCCCCCAGGTCTGTGGGGCTACGCAAGCGGTTCCCAAATAGCCTTAGAACAAGGCATAGTTTTCCCTGATGGCTCCTTGGGCAGGGGACCCATCTCTAGCCATAGGCCCTTTTGTGCCTGGCCCGGCACCAAGTGGGAAAGGGTGGTTTTGAGGCTGAAGGCAGCAGGAAAGCCCGCAGCCCCCAGGTCTGTGGGGCTACGCAAGTGGTTCTCATAGAGCTTTAGAACAAGGCATAGTTTTCCCTGCTGGCTCCTTGGGCAGGGGACCCATCTCCAGCCAAAGGCCATTTTTGCCCCTGGCGCGGCGCCAAGTGGGAAAGGGTGGTTTTGAGGCTGAAGGCAGCAGGAAAGCCCGCAGCCCCCAGGTCTGTGGGACAACGCAAGCGGTTCCCAAAGAGCTTTAGAACAAGGCAGAGTTTTCCCTGCTGGCTCTTTGGGCGTGGGACCAGTCTCCACCCATATGGCCATTTTGGTGCCTGGCGCGGCACCTAATGGGAAAGGGTGTTGTTGAGGCTGAAGGGAGCAGGAAAGCCCGCAGCCCCCATGTCTTTGGGGCTAAGCAAGCGGTTCCCAAAGAGCTTTAGAAGAAGGCATAATTTTTCCTGCTGGCTCTTTGGGCGGGGGACCCATCTCTAGCCGTATGGCCATTTTTGTGCCTGGCGCGGCGTCAAGTTGGAAAGGGTGTTTTTGAGTGAGAAGACAGCAGGAAAGCCCGCAGCCCCCAGGTCTGTGGGGCTACGCAAGCGGTTCCCAAAGAGCTTTAGAACAAGGCATAGTTTTCCCTGCTGGCTCTTTGGGCGGGTGAACCAACTCTAGCTGTATGGCCATTTTTGTGCCTGGCGCGGCGCCAAGTGGGAAAGGGTGTTGTCGAGCCTGAAGGCAGCAGGAAATCCTGCAGCCCCCAGGTCCGTGGGGCTACGCAAGCGGTTCCCAAAGAGCTTTAGAACAAGGCATAGTTTTCCCTGCTGGCTCTTTGGGCATGGGACCCATCTCCAGCTGTATGGCCATTTTTGTGCCTGGCGCGGCGCCAAGTGTGAAAGGGTGGTTTTGAGTGAGAAAGCAGCAGGAAAGCCCGCAGCCCCCAGGTCTGTGGGGCTACGCAAGCGGTTCCCAAAGAGCTTTAGAACAAGGCATAGTTTTCCCTGATGGGTCTTTGGGCGTGGGACCCATCTCTAGCCATAGGCCCTTTTTGTGCCTGGCCCGGCACCAAGTTGAAAACGGTAGTTTTGAGGCTGAAGGCAGCAGGAAAGCCCGCAGCCCCCAGGTCTGTGGGGCTACGCAAGCGGTTCCCAAAGACCTTTAGAACAAAGCAGAGTTTTCCCTGCTGGCTCTTTGGGCGGGGGACCCATATCCAGCCATATGGCCATTTTGGTGCCTGGAGCGGCGCCAAGTGGGAAAGGGTGGCTTTGAGGCTGAAGGCAGCAGGAAAGCCCGCAGCCCCCAGGTCTGTGGGGCTACGCAAGCGTTTCCCAAAGAGCTTTAGAACAAGGCATAGTTTTCCCTGCTGGCTCTTTGGGCGTGGGACCAATCTCTAGCCATAGGACATTTTTGTGCCTGGCACGGCGCCAAGTGGGAAAGGGTGGTTTTGAGGCTGAAGGCAGCAGGAAAGCCCGCAGCCCCCACGTCTGTGGGACAACGCAAGCGGTTCCCAAAGAGCTTTAGAACAAGGCATAGTTTTCCCTGCTGGCTCTTTGGGCGGGGGACCCATGTCCAGCCGTATGGCCATTTTTGTGCCTGGCACGGCGCCAAGTGGGAAAGGGTGTTGTTGATGCTGAAGGCAGCAGGAAAGCCCGCATCCCCCAGGTCTGTGGGACAACGCAAGCGGTTCCCAAAGAGCTTTAGAACAAGGCATAGTTTTCCCTGATGGCTCCTTGGGCGGGGGACCCATCTCTAGCCATAGGCCCTTTTTGTGCCTGGCCCGGCACCAAGTGGAAAAGGGTGGTTTTGAGGCTGAAGGCAGCAATAAAGCCTGCAGCCCCCAGGTCTGTCGGGCTACGCAAGCGATTCCCAAAGAGCTTTAGAACAAGGCATAGTTTTCCCTTCTGGCTCTTTGGGCGGGGGACCCATCTCCAGCCATATGGCCATTTTGGTGCCTGGCGCGGCGCCAAGTGGGAAAGGGTGGCTTTGAGGCTGAAGGCAGCAGGAAAGCCCGCAGCCCCCAGGTCTGTGGGACTACGCAAGCGGTTCCCAAAAAGCTTTAGAAGAAGGCATAATTTTCTCTGCTGGCTCTTTGGGAGGGGGACCCATCTCTAGCCGTATGGCCATTTTTGAGCCTGGCGCGGCGCCAAGTGGGAAAGTGTGGTGTCGAGGCTGAAGGCAGCAGGAAAGCCCGCAGCCCCCAGGTCTGTGGGGCTACGCAAGCGGTTCCCAAATAGCCTTAGAACAAGGCATAGTTTTCCCTGATGGCTCCTTGGGCAGGGGACCCATCTCTAGCCATAGGCCCTTTTGTGCCTGGCCCGGCACCAAGTGGGAAAGTGTGGTGTCGAGGCTGAAGGCAGCAGGAAAGCCCGCAGCCCCCAGGTCTGTGGGGCTACGCAAGCGGTTCCCAAATAGCCTTAGAACAAGGCATAGTTTTCCCTGATGGCTCCTTGGGCAGGGGACCCATCTCTAGCCATAGGCCCTTTTGTGCCTGGCCCGGCACCAAGTGGGAAAGGGTGGTTTTGAGGCTGAAGGCAGCAGGAAAGCCCGCAGCCCCCAGGTCTGTGGGGCTACGCAAGTGGTTCTCATAGAGCTTTAGAACAAGGCATAGTTTTCCCTGCTGGCTCTTTGGGCGGGTGAACCATCTCCAGCCATATGGCCATTTTTGTGCCTGGCGCGGCGCCAAGTGGGAAAGGGTGTTGTTGAGCCTGAAGGCAGCAGGAAATCCTGCAGCCCCCAGGTCCGTGGGGCTACGCAAGAGGTTCCCAAAGAGCTTTAGAACAAGGCATAGTTTTCCCTGCTGGCTCTTTGGGCGTGGGACCCATCTCTAGCCATAGGACATTTTTGTGCCTGGCGCGGCGCCAAGTGGAAAAGGGTGGTTTTTAGGCTGAAGGCAGCAGGAAAGCCCCCAGCCCCCAGGTCTGTGGGACAACGCAAGCGGTTCCCAAAGAGCTTTAGAACAAGGCATAGTTTTCCCTGCTGGCTCTTTGGGCGGGAAACCCATCTCCAACCGTATGGCCATTTTGGTGCCTGGCGCGGCGCCAAGTGGGAAAGGGTGGTTTCGAGGCTGAAGGCAGCAGGAAAGCCTGCAGCCCCCAGGTCTGTGCGACAACGCAAGCGGTTCCCAAAGACCTTTAGAACAAGGCAGAGTTTTCCCTGCTGGCTCTTTGGGCGGGGGACCCATCTCTAGCCATAGGCCCTTTTTGTGCCTGGCCCGGCGCCAAGTGGAAAAGGGTGGTTTTGAGGCTGAAGGCAGCAGGAAAGCCCGCAGCCCCCAGGTCTGTGGGGCTACGCAAGCGGTTCCCAAAGACCTTTAGAACAAGGCATAGTTTTCCCTGCTGGCTCTTTGGGCGGGGGACCCATCTCCCCCCATATGGCCATTTTGGTGCCTGGCGCGGCACCTAATGGGAAAGGGTGTTGTTGAGGCTGAAGGGAGCAGGAAAGCCCGCAGCTCCCATGTCTTTGGGGCTAAGCAAGCGGTTCCCAAAGAGCTTTAGAAGAAGGCATAATTTTTCCTGCTGGCTCTTTGGGCGGGGGACCCATCTCTAGCCGTATGGCCATTTTTGTGCCTGGCGCGGCGTCAAGTTGGAAAGGGTGTTTTTGAGTGAGAAGGCAGCAGGAAAGCCCGCAGCCCCCACGTCTGTGGGGCTACGCAAGCGGTTCCCAAAGAGCTTTAGAACAAGGCATAGTTTTCCCTGCTGGCTCTTTGGGCGGGTGAACCATCTCCAGCCATATGGCCATTTTTGTGCCTGGCGCGGCGCCAAGTGGGAAAGGGTGTTGTCGAGCCTGAAGGCAGCAGGAAATCCTGCAGCCCCCAGGTCCGTGGGGCTACGCAAGCGGTTCCCAAAGAGCTTTAGAACAAGGCATAGTTTTCCCTGCTGGCTCTTTGGGCATGGGACCCATCTCCAGCTGTATGGCCATTTTTGTGCCTGGCGCGGCGCCAAGTGTGAAAGGGTGGTTTTGAGTGAGAAAGCAGCAGGAAAGCCCGCAGCCCCCAGGTCTGTGGGGCTACGCAAGCGGTTCCCAAAGAGCTTTAGAACAAGGCATAGTTTTCCCTGATGGGTCTTTGGGCGTGGGACCCATCTCTAGCCATAGGCCCTTTTTGTGCCTGGCCCGGCACCAAGTTGAAAAGGGTAGTTTTGAGGCTGAAGGCAGCAGGAAAGCCCGCAGCCCCCAGGTCTGTGGGGCTACGCAAGCGGTTCCCAAAGACCTTTAGAACAAGGCAGAGTTTTCCCTGCTGGCTCTTTGGGCGTGGGACCAATCTCTAGCCATAGGACATTTTTGTGCCTGGCGCGGCGCCAAGTGGGAAAGGGTGGTTTTGAGGCTGAAGGCAGGAGGAAAGCCCGCAGCCCCCAGGTCTGTGGGACAACGCAAGAGGTTCCCAAAGAGCTTTAGAACAAGGCATAGTTTTCCCTGCTGGCTCCTTGGGCTGGGGACCCATCTCTAGCCATAGGCCCTTTTGTGCCTGGCCCGGCACCAAGTGGGAAAGGGTGGTTTTGAGGCTGAAGGCAGCAGGAAAGCCCGCAGCCCCCAGGTCTGTGGGGCTACGCAAGTGGTTCTCAAAGAGCTTTAGAACAAGGCATAGTTTTCCCTGCCGGCTCCTTGGGCAGGGGACCCATCTCCAGCCAAAGGCCATTTTTGCCCCTGGCGCGGCGCCAAGTGGGAAAGGGTGGTGTCGAGGCTGAAGGCAGCAGGAAAGCCCGCAGCCCCCAGGTCTGTGGGGCTACGCAAGCGGTTCCCAAAGACCTTTAGAACAAGGCATAGTTTTCCCTGCTGGCTCTTTGGGCGGGGGACCCATCTCTAGCCATAGGCCCTTTTTGTGCCTGGCCCGGCGCCAAGTGGAAAAGGGTGGTTTTGAGGCTGAAGGCAGCAGGAAAGCCCGCAGCCCCCAGGTCTGTGCGACAACGCAAGCGGTTCCCAAAGACCTTTAGAACAAGGCAGAGTTTTCCCTGCTGGCTCTTTGGGCGGGGGACCCATATCCAGCCATATGGCCATTTTGGTGCCTGGAGCGGCGCCAAGTGGGAAAGGGTGGCTTTGAGGCTGAAGGCAGCAGGAAAGCCCGCAGCCCCCAGGTCTGTGGGGCTATGCAAGCGGTTCCCAAAGAGCTTTAGAACAAGGCATAGTTTTCCCTGCTGGCTCTTTGGGCGTGGGACCAATCTCTAGCCATAGGACATTTTTGTGCCTGGCACGGCGCCAAGTGGGAAAGGGTGGTGATGAGGATGAAGGCAGCAGGAAAGCCCGCAGCCCCCACGTCTGTGGGACAACGCAAGCGGTTCCCAAAGAGCTTTAGAACAAGGCATAGTTTTCCCTGCTGGCTCTTTGGGCGGGGGACCCATGTCCAGCCGTATGGCCATTTTTCTGCCTGGCACGGCGCCAAGTGGGAAAGGGTGTTGTTGAGGCTGAAGGCAGCAGGAAAGCCTGCAGCCCCCAGGTCTGTGGGACAACGCAAGCGGTTCCCAAAGAGCTTTAGAACAAGGCATAGTTTTCCCTTCTGGCTCCTTGGGCGGGGGACCCATCTCTAGCCATAGGCCCTTTTTGTGCCTGGCCCGGCACCAAGTGGAAAAGGGTGGTTTTGAGGCTGAAGGCAGCAGGAAAGCCTGCAGCCCCCAGGTCTGTGGGGCTACGCAAGCGATTCCCAAAGAGCTTTAGAACAAGGCATAGTTTTCCCTGCTGGCTCTTTGGGCGGGGGACCCATCTCCAGCCATATGGCCATTCTGGTGCCTGGCGCGGCGCCAAGTGGGAAAGGGTGGCTTTGAGGCTGAAGGCAGCAGGAAAGCCCGCAGCCCCCAGGTCTGTGGGGCTACGCAAGCGGTTCCCAAAAAGCTATAGAAGAAGGCATAGTTTTCCCTGCTGGCTCTTTGGGAGGGGGACCCATCTCTAGCCGTATGGCCATTTTTGAGCCTGGCGCGGCGCCAAGTGGGAAAGGGTGTTGTCGAGGCTGAAGGCAGCAGGAAAGCCCGCAGCCCCCAGGTCTCTGGGGCTACACAAGCGGTTCACAAAGAGTTTTAGAACAAGGCAGAGTTTTCCCTGCTGGCTCTTTGGGCGGGGGACCCATCTCTAGCCATAGGCCCTTTTTGTGCCTGGCCCGGCGCCAAGTGGAAAAGGGTGGTTTTGAGGCTGAAGGCAGCAGGAAAGCCCGCAGCCCCCATGTCTGTGCGACAACGCAAGCGGTTCCCAAAGACCTTTAGAACAAGGCATAGTTTTCCCTGCTGGCTCTTTGGGCGGGGGACCCATCTCCAGCCATATGGCCATTTTGGTGCCTGGCGCGGCACCTAATGGGAAAGGGTGTTGTTGAGGCTGAAGGGAGCAGGAAAGCCCGCAGCTCCCATGTCTTTGGGGCTAAGCAAGCGGTTCCCAAAGAGCTTTAGAAGAAGGCATAATTTTTCCTGCTGGCTCTTTGGGCGGGGGACCCATCTCCAGCCACATGGCCATTTTTGTGCCTGGCGCGGCGTCAAGTGGGAAAGGGTGTTTTTGAGTGAGAAGACAGCAGGAAAGCCCGCAGCCCCCAGGTCTGTGGGGCTACGCAAGCGGTTCCCAAAGAGCTTTAGAACAAGGCATAGTTTTCCCTGCTGGCTCTTTGGGCGGGTGAACCATCTCCAGCCATATGGCCATTTTTGTGCCTGGCGCGGCGCCAAGTGGGAAAGGGTGTTGTTGAGCCTGAAGGCAGCAGGAAATCCTGCAGCCCCCAGGTCCGTGGGGCTACGCAAGCGGTTCCCAAAGAGCTTTAGAACAAGGCATAGTTTTCCCTGATGGGTCTTTGCGCGTGGCACACATCTCTAGCCATAGGCCCTTTTTGTGCCTGGCCCGGCACCAAGTTGAAAAGGGTAGTTTTGAGGCTGAAGGCAGCAGGAAAGCCCGCAGCCCCCAGGTCGGTGGGGCTACGCAAGCGGTTCCCAAAGACCTTTAGAACAAGGCATAGTTTTCCCTGCTGGCTCTTTGGGCGTGGGACCAATCTCTAGCCATAGAACATTTTTGTGCCTGGCACGGCGCCAAGTGGGAAAGGGTGGTTTTTAGGCTGAAGGCAGCAGGAAAGCCCGCAGCCCCCAGGTCTGTGGGACAACGCAAGCGGTTCCCAAAGAGCTTTAGAACAAGGCATAGTTTTCCCTGCTGGCTCTTTGGGCGGGAAACCCATCTCCAGCCGTATGGCCATTTTGGTGCCTGGCGCGGCGCCAAGTGGGAAAGGGTGGTTTTGAGTGAGAAGGCAGCAGGAAAGCCCGCAGCCCCCAGGTCTGTGGGGCTACGCAAGCGGTTCCCAAAGAGCTTTAGAACAAGGCATAGTTTTCCCTGCTGGCTCTTTGGGCGGGGGACCCATCTCTAGCCATAGGCCCTTTTTGTGCCTGGCCCGGCGCCAAGTGGAAAAGGGTGGTTTTGAGGCTGAAGGCAGCAGGAAAGCCCGCAGCCCCCAGGTCTGTGCGAGAACGCAAGCGGTTCCCAAAGACCTTTAGAACAAGGCATAGTTTTCCCTGCTGGCTCTTTGGGCGGGGGATCCATCTCCACCCATATGGCCATTTTGGTGCCTGGCGCGGCACCTAATGGGAAAGGGTGTTGTTGAGGCTGAAGGGAGCAGGAAAGCCCGCAGCTCCCATGTCTTTGGGGCTAAGCAAGCGGTTCCCAAAGAGCTTTAGAAGAAGGCATAATTTTTCCTGCTGGCTCTTTGGGCGGGGGACCCATCTCTAGCCGTATGGCCATTTTTGTGCCTGGCGTGGCGTTACGTTGGAAAGGGTGTTTTTGAGTGAGAAGACAGCAGGAAAGCCCGCAGCCCCCACGTCTGTGGGGCTACGCAAGCGGTTCCCAAAGAGCTTTAGAACAAGGCATAGTTTTCCCTGCTGGCTCTTTGGGCGGGTGAACCATCTCCAGCTGTATGGCCATTTTTGTGCCTGGCGCGGCGCCAAGTGGGAAAGGGTGGTTTTGAGTGAGAAAGCAGCAGGAAACCCCGCAGCCCCCAGGTCTGTGGGGCTACGCAAGCGGTTTCCAAAGAGCTTTAGAACAAGGCATAGTTTTCCCTGATGGGTCTTTGGGCGTGGGACCCATCTCTAGCCATAGGCCCTTTTTGTGCCTGGCCCGGCAGCAATTTGAAAAGGGTAGTTTTGAGGCTGAAGGCAGCAGGAAAGCCCGCAGCCCCCAGGTCTGTGGGGCTACGCAAGCGGTTCCCAAAGAGCTTTAGAACAAGGCATAGTTTTCCCTGCTAGCTCTTTGGGCGTGGGACCAATCTCTAGCCATAGGACATTTTTGTGCCTGGCACGGCGCCAAGTGGGAAAGCGTGGTTTTTAGGCTGAAGGCAGCAGGAAAGCCCGCAGCCCCCAGGTCTCTGGGACAACGCAAGCGGTTCCCAAAGAGCTTTAGAACAAGGCATAGTTTTCCCTGCTGGCTCTTTGGGCGGGAAACCCATCTCCAGCCGTATGGCCATTTTGGTGCCTGGCGGGGCGCCAAGTGGGAAAGGGTGGTGTCGAGGCTGAAGGCAGCAGGAAAGCCCGCAGCCCCCAGGTCTGTGCGACAACGCAAGCGGTTCCCAAAGACCTTTAGAACAAGGCATAGTTTTCCCTGCTGGCTCTTTGGGCGGGGGACCCATCTCCACCCATATGGCCATTTTGGTGCCTGGCGCGGCACCTAATGGGAAAGGGTGTTGTTGAGGCTGAAGGGAGCAGGAAAGCCCGCAGCTCCCATGTCTTTGGGGCTAAGCAAGCGGTTCCCAAAGAGCTTTAGAAGAAGGCATATTTTTTCCTGCTGGCTCTTTGGGCGGGGGACCCATCTCTAGCCGTATGGCCATTTTTGTGCCTGGCGCGGTGTCAAGTTGGAAAGGGTGTTTTTGAGTGAGAAGACAGCAGGAAAGCCCGCAGCCCCCACGTCTGTGGGGCTACGCAAGCGGTTCCCAAAGAGCTTTAGAACAAGGCATAGTTTTCCCTGCTGGCTCTTTGGGCGGGTGAACCATCTCCAGCCATATGGCCATTTTTGTGCCTGGCGCGGCGCCAAGTGGGAAAGGGTGTTGTCGAGGCTGAAGGCAGCAGGAAATCCTGCAGCCCCCAGGTCCGTGACTCTACGCAAGTGGTTCCCAAAGAGCTTTAGAACAAGGCATAGTTTTCCCTGCTGGCTCTTTGGGCATGGGACCCATCTCTAGCCATAGGCCATTTTTGTGCCTGGCGCGGCGCCAAGTGTGAAAGGGTGGTTTTGAGTGAGAAAGCAGCAGGAAAGCCCGCAGCCCCCAGGTCTGTGGGGCTACGCAAGCGGTTCCCAAAGAGCTTTAGAACAAGGCATAGTTTTCCCTGATGGGTCTTTGGGCGTGGGACCCATCTCTAGCCATAGGCCCTTTTTGTGCCTGGCCCGGCACCAAGTGGAAAAGGGTGGTTTTGAGGCTGAAGGCAGCAGGAAAGCCCGCAGCCCCCAGGTCTGTGGGGCTACGCAAGCGGTTCCCAAAGAGCTTTCGAACAAGGCATAGTTTTCCCTGCTGGCTCTTTGGGCGTGGGACCAATCTCTAGCCATAGGACATTTTTGTGCCTGGCACGGCGCCAAGTGGGAAAGGGTGGTTTTGAGGCTGAAGGCAGCAGGAAAGCCCGCAGCCCCCAGGTCTGTGGGACAACGCAAGCGGTTCCCAAAGAGCTTTAGAACAGGGCATAGTTTTCCCTGCTGGCTCTTTGGGCGGGTGACCCATCTCCAGCCGTATGGCCATTTTGGTGCCTGGCGCGGCGCCAAGTGGGAAAGGGGTGTTTTGAGGCTGAAGGCAGCAGGAAAGCCCGCAGCCCCCAGGTCTGTGGGGCTACGCAAGCGGTTCCCAAATAGCCTTAGAACAAGGCATAGTTTTCCCTGATGGCTCCTTGGGCAGGGGACCCATCTCTAACCATAGGCCCTTTTGTGCCTGGCCCGGCACCAAGTGGGAAAGGGTGGTTTTGAGGCTGAAGGCAGCAGGAAAGCCCGCAGCCCCCAGGTCTGTGGGGCTACGCAAGTGGTTCTCAAAGAGCTTTAGAACAAGGCATAGTTTTCCCTGCTGGCTCCTTGGGCAGGGGACCCAT
The DNA here is from genome assembly GCF_028500815.1 of Rissa tridactyla. Classification (NCBI taxonomy): domain Eukaryota; kingdom Metazoa; phylum Chordata; class Aves; order Charadriiformes; family Laridae; genus Rissa; species Rissa tridactyla. The sequence goes on along the minus strand of NC_071481.1, from coordinate 9,877,684 downwards.
CTCCAGCCAAAGGCCATTTTTGCCCCTGGCGCGGCGCCAAGTGGGAAAGGGTGGTTTTGAGGCTGAAGGCAGCAGGAAAGCCCGCAGCCCCCAGGTCTGTGGGGCTACGCAAGCGGTTCCCAAAGACCTTTAGAACAAGGCAGAGTTTTCCCTGCTGGCTCTTTGGGCGGGGGACCCATCTCTAGCCATAGGCCCTTTTTGTGCCTGGCCCGGCGCCAAGTGGGAAAAGGGTGGTTTTGAGGCTGAAGGCAGCAGGAAAGCCCGCAGCCCCCACGTCTGTGCGACAACGCAAGCGGTTCCCAAAGACCTTTAGAACAAGGCAGAGTTTTCCCTGCTGGCTCTTTGGGCAGGGGACCCATCTCCAGCCATATGGCCATTTTTGTGCCTGGCGCGGCGCCAAGTGGGAAAGGGTGGCTTTGAGGCTGAAGGCAGCAGGAAAGCCCGCAGCCCCCAGGTCTGTGGGGCTACGAAAGCGGTTCCCAAAGAGCTTTAGAACAAGGCATAGTTTTCCCTGCTGGCTCTTTGGGCGTGGGACCAATCTCTAGCCATAGGACATTTTTGTGCCTGGCACGGCGCCAAGTGGGAAAGGGTGGTTTTGAGGCTGAAGGCAGCAGGAAAGCCTGCAGCCCCCAGGTCTGTGGGGCTACGCAAGCGATTCCCAAAGAGCTTTAGAACAAGGCATAGTTTTCCCTTCTGGCTCTTTGGGCGGGGGACCCATCTCCAGCCATATGGCCATTTTGGTGCCTGGCGCGGCGCCAAGTTGGAAAGGGTGGCTTTGAGGCTGAAGGCAGCAGGAAAGCCCGCAGCCCCCAGGTCTGTGGGGCTACGCAAGCGGTTCCCAAAAAGCTTTAGAAGAAGGCATAATTTTCCCTGCTGGCTCTTTGGGAGGGGGAGCCATCTCTAGCTGTATGGCCATTTTTGTGCCTGGCGCGGCACGTAGTGGGAAAGGGTGGTGTCGAGGCTGAAGGCAGCAGGAAAGCCTGCAGCCCCCACGTCTGTGGGGCTACGCAAGCGGTTCCCAAAGAGCTTTAGAACAAGGCATAGTTTTCCCTGCTGGCTCCTTGTGCGGTGGACCCATCTCCAGCCATGTGGCCATTTTTTTGCCTGGCGCGGCGCCAAGTTGGAAAGGGTGGCTTTGAGGCTGAAGGCAGCAGGAAAGCCCGCAGCCCCCAGGTCTGTGGGGCTACGCAAGCGGTTCCCAAAAAGCTTTAGAAGAAGGCATAATTTTCCCTGCTGGCTCTTTGGGAGGGGGACCCATCTCTAGCCGTATGGCCATTTTTGTGCCTGGCGCGGCACCTAGTGGGAAAGGTTGTTGTTGAGGCTGAAGGGAGCAGGAAAGCCTGCAGCCCCCACGTCTGTGGGGCTACGCAAGCGGTTCCCAAAGAGCTTTAGAACAAGGCATAGTTTTCCCTGCTGGCTCCTTGTGCGGTGGACCCATCTCCAGCCATGTGGCCATTTTTTTGCCTGGCGCGGCGCCAAGTTGGAAAGGGTGTTTTTGAGTGAGAAGACAACAGGAAAGCACGCAGCCCCCAGTTCTGTGGGGCTATGCAAGCGGTTCCCAAAGAGCTTTAGAACAAGGCATAGTTTTCCCTGCTGGCTCTTTGGGCATGGGACCCATCTAAAGCTGTATGGCCATTTTTGTGCCTGGCGCGGCGCCAAGTGTGAAAGGGTGGTTTTGAGGCTGAAGGCAGCAGGAAAGCCCGCAGCCCCCAGGTGTGTGGGGCTACGCAAGCGGTTCCCAAAGAGCTTTAGAACAAGGCATAGTTTTCCCTGATGGGTCTTTGGGCGGGGGACCCATCTCTAGCCATAGGCCCTTTTTGTGCCTGGCCCGGCACCAAGTGGAAAAGGGTGGTTTTGAGGCTGAAGGCAGCAGGAAAGCCCGCAGCCCCCAGGTCTGTGGGGCTACGCAAGCAGTTCCCAAGACCTTTAGAACAAGGCATAGTTTTCCCTGCTGGCTCTTTGGGCGGGGGACCCGTCTCCACCCATATGGCCATTTTGGTGCCTGGCGCGGCGCCAAGTGGGAAAGGGTGGCTTTGAGGCTGAAGGCAGGAGGAAAGCCCGCAGCCCCCAGGTCTGTGGGGCTACGCAAGCGGTTCCCAAAGAGCTTTAGAACAAGGCATAGTTTTCCCTGCTGGCTCCTTGTGCGGGGGACCCATCTCCAGCCATGTGGCCATTTTTGTGCCTGGCGCGGCGCCAAGTTGGAAAGGGTGTTTTTGAGTGAGAAGACAACAGGAAAGCCCGCCGCCCCCAGGTCTGTGGGGCTACGCAAGCGGTTCCCAAAGACCTTTAGAACAAGGCATAGTTTTCCCTGCTGGCTCTTTGGGCATGGGACCCATCTAAAGCTGTATGGCCATTTTTGTGCCTGGCGCGGCGCCAAGTGTGAAAGGGTGGTTTTGAGTGAGAAGGCAGCAGGAAAGCCCGAAGCCCCCAGGTCTGTGGGGCTACGCAAGCGGTTCCCAAAGAGCTTTAGAACAAGGCATAGTTTTCCCTGATGGGTCTTTGGGCGTGGGACCCATCTCTAGCCATAGGCCCTTTTTGTGCCTGGCCCGGCACCAAGTGGAAAAGGGTGGTTTTGAGGCTGAAGGCAGCAGGAAAGCCCGCAGCCCCCAGGTCTGTGGGGCTACGCAAGCGGTTCCCAAAGACCTTTAGAACAAGGCATAGTTTTCCCTGCTGGCTCTTTGGGCGTGGGACCCATCTCCAGCCATATGGCCATTTTTGTGCCTGGCGCGGCGCCAAGTGGGAAAGGGTGTTGTCGAGGCTGAAGGCAGCAGGAAATCCTGCAGCCCCCAGGTCCATGCGGCTACGCAAGCGGTTCCCAAAGAGCTTTAGAACAAGGCATAGTTTTCCCTGCTGGCTCTTTGGGCATGGGACCCATCTCCAGCTGTATGGCCATTTTTGTGCCTGGCGCGGCGCCAAGTGTGAAAGGGTGGTTTTGAGTGAGAAGGCAGGAGGAAAGCCCGCAGCCCCCAGGTCTGTGGGGCTACGCAAGCGGTTCCCAAAGAGCTATAGAACAAGGCATAGTTTTCCCTGCTGGCTCTTTGGGCGTGGGACCAATCTCTAGCCAAAGGACATTTTTGTGCCTGGCACGGCGCCAAGTGGGAAAGGGTGGTTTTGAGGCTGAAGGCAGCAGGAAAGCCCGCAGCCCCCAGGTCTGTGGGGCTACAAAGCGGTTCCCAAAGAGCTTTAGAACAAGGCATAGTTTTCCCTGCTGACTCTTTGGGCGGGGCACCCATGTCTAGCCGTATGGCCATTTTGGTACCTGGCGCGGCGCCAAGTGGGAAAGGGTGGTTTTGAGGCTGAAGGCACCAGGAAAGCCCGCAGCCCCCAGGTCTGTGGGGCTACGCAAGCGGTTCCCAAAGAGCCTTAGAACAAGGCATAGTTTTCCCTGATGGCTCCTTGGGCAGGGGACCCATCTCTAGCCATAGGCCCTTTTTGTGCCTGGCGCAGCGCCCAGAGGGAAAGGGTGGCTTTGAGGCTGAAGGCAGCAGGAAAGCCTGCAGCCCCCAGGTCTGTGGGGCTACGCAAGCGGTTCCCAAAGAGCTTTAGAACAAGGCATAGTTTTCCCTGCTGGCTCTTTGGGCGTGGGACCCATCTCCAGCCATATGGCCATTTTTGTGCCTGGAGCGGTGCCAAGTGGGAAAGGGTAGTTTTGCGGCTGAAGGCAGCAGGAAAGCCTGCAGCCCCCAGGTCTGTGGGGCTACGCAAGCAGTTCCAAAAGAGCTTTCGAACAAGGCATAGTTTTCCCTGCTTGCTCTTTGGGCGGGGACCCATCTGCACCCATATGGCAATTTTTGTGTCTGACGTGGCACCAAGTGGTAAAGGGTGGTGTCGAGACTGAAGGCAGCAGGAAAGCCCGCAGCCCCCAGGTCTGTGGGACTACGCAAGTGATTCCCAAAGAGCTTTAGAACAAGGCATAGTTTTCCCTGCTGGCTCTTTGGGCGTGGGACCCGTCTCCACCCATATGGCCATTTTGGTGCCTGGCGCGGCACCAAGTGGGAAAGGGTGGCTTTGAGGCTGAAGGCAGCAGGAAAGCCCGCAGCCCCCAGGTCTGTGGGGCTACGCAAGCGGTTCCCAAAGAGCTTTAGAACAAGGCATAGTTTTCCCTGCTGGCTCTTTGGGCGGGTGACCCATCTCCAGCCATATGGCCATTTTTGTGCCTGGCGCGGCGCCAAGTGGGAAAGGGTGTTGTCGAGGCTGAAGGCAGCAGGAAATCCTGCAGCCCCCAGGTCCATGCGGCTACGCAAGCGGTTCCCAAAGGGCCTTAGAACGAGGCATAGTTTTCCCTGCTGGCTCTTTGGGCATGGGACCCATCTCCAGCTGTATGGCCATTTTTGTGCCTGGCGCGGCGCCAAGTGGGAAAGGGTGGCTTTGAGGCTGAAGGCAGCAGGAAAGCCTGCAGCCCCCAGGTCTGTGGGGCTACGCAAGCGGTTCCCAAAGAGCTTTAGAACAAGGCATATTTTTCCCTGCTGGCTCTTTGGGCGTGGGACCAATCTCTAGCCAAAGGACATTTTTGTGCCTGGCACGGCGCCAAGTGGGAAAGGGTGGTTTTGAGGCTGAAGGCAGCAGGAAGGCCCGCAGCCCCCAGGTCTGTGGGACAACGCAAGCGGTTCCCAAAGAGCTTTAGAACAAGGCCTAGTTTTCCTTGCTGGCTCTTTGGGCATGGGACCCATCTCCAGCCATAGGCCATTTTTGTGCCTGATGCGGCGCCAAGTGGTAAAGGGTGGTGTCGAGGCTGAAGGCAGCAGGAAAGCCCGCAGCCCCCAGGTCTCTGGGGCTACGCAAGCGGTTCCCAAAGAGCTTTAGAACAAGGCATAGTTTTCCCTGCTGGCTCTTTGGGCGGGTGAACCATCTCCAGCCATATGGCCATTTTTGTGCCTGGTGCGGCGCCAAGTTGGAAAGGGTGTTTTTGAGTGAGAAGACAGCAGGAAAGCCCACAGCCCCCAGGTCTGTGGGGCTACGCAAGCGGTTCCCAAAGAGCTTTAGAACAAGGCATAGTTTTCCCTGCTGGCTCTTTGGGCGGGTGACCCATCTCCAGCCATATGGCCATTTTTGTGCCTGGCGCGGCGCCAAGTGGGAAAGGGTGTTGTCGAGACTGAAGGCAGCAGGAAATCCTGCAGTCCCCAGGTCTGTGGGACTATGCAAGAGGTTCCCAAAGAGCTTTAGAACAAGGCATAGTTTTCCCTGCTGGCTCTTTGGGCATGGGACCCATCTCCAGCTGTATGGCCATTTTTGTGCCTGGCGCGGCGCCAAGTGTGAAAGGGTGGTTTTGAGTGAGAAGGCAGCAGGAAAGCCCGCAGCCCCCAGGTCTGTGGGGCTACGCAAGCGGTTCCCAAAGAGCTTTAGAACAAGGCATAGTTTTCCCTGCTGGCTCTTTGGGCGGGGGACCCATCTCCAGCCATTTGGCCATTTTTGTGCCTGGCGTGACGCCAAGTGGGAAAGGGTGGTGTCGAGGCTGAAGGCAGCAGGAAGGCCCGCAGCCCCCAGGTCTGTGGGGCTACGCAAGCGGTTCCCAAAGAGCTTTAGAACAAGGCATAGTTTTCCCTGCTGGCTCCTTGTGCGGGGGACCCATCTCCAGCCATATGGCCATTTTTGTGCCTGGCGCAGCGCCCAGAGGGAAAGGGTGGCTTTGAGGCTGAAGGCAGCAGGAAAGCCTGCAGCCCCCAGGTCTGTGGGGCTACGCAAGCGGTTCCCAAAGAGCTTTAGAACAAGGCATAGTTTTCCCTGCTGGCTCTTTGGGCGGGGGACCCATCTCCACCCATATGGCCATTTTGGTGCCTGGAGCGGCGCCAAGTGGGAAAGGGTAGTTTTGCGGCTGAAGGCAGCACCAAAGCCTGCAGCCCCCAGGTCTGTGGGGCTACGCAAGCGGTTCCCAAAGAGCTTTAGAACAAGGCATAGTTTTCCCTGCTGGCTCTTTGGGCATGGGACCAATCTCTAGCCAAAGGACATTTTTGTGCCTGGCACGGCGCCAAGTGGGAAAGGGTGGTTTTGAGGCTGAAGGCAGCAGGAAAGCCTGCAGCCCCCAGGTCTGTGGTACAACGCAAGCGGTTCCCAAAGAGCTTTAGAACAAGGCATAGTTTTCCCTGCTGGCTCTTTGGGCGGGGCACCCATGTCTAGCCGTATGGCCATTTTGGTACCTGGCGCGGCGCCAAGTGGGAAAGGGTGGTGTCAAGGCTGAAGGCAGCAGGAAAGCCCGCAGCCCCCAGGTCTGTGGGGCTACGCAAGCGGTTCCCAAAGAGGCTTAGAACAAGGCACAGTTTTCCCTGATGGCTCCTTGGGCAGGGGACCCATCTCTAGCCATAGGCCCTTTTTGTGCCTGGCGCAGCGCCCAGAGGGAAAGGGTGGCTTTGAGGCTGAAGGCAGCAGGAAAGCCTGCAGCCCCCAGGTCTGTGGGGCTACGCAAGCGGTTCCCAAAGAGCTTTAGAACAAGGCATAGTTTTCCCTGCTGGCTCTTTGGGCGGGGGACCCATCTCCAGCCATATGGCCATTTTTGTGCCTGGAGCGGTGCCAAGTGGGAAAGGGTAGTTTTGCGGCTGAAGGCAGCAGGAAAGCCTGCAGCACCCAGGTCTGTGGGGCTACGCAAGCAGTTCCAAAAGAGCTTTCGAACAAGGCATAGTTTTCCCTGCTTGCTCTTTGGGCGGGGACCCATCTGCACCCATATGGCAATTTTTGTGTCTGACGTGGCACCAAGTGGGAAAGGGTGGTGTCGAGTCTGAAGGCAGCAGGAAAGCCCGCAGCCCCCAGGTCTGTGGGACTACGCAAGTGATTCCCAAAGAGCTTTAGAACAAGGCATAGTTTTCCCTGCTGGCTCTTTGGGCGTGGGACCCATGTCCAGCCGTATGGCCATTTTTGTGCCTGGCGCGGCGCCAAGTGGGAAAGGGTGTTGTCGAGGCTGAAGGCAGCAGGAAATCCTGCAGCCCCCAGGTCCATGCGGCTACGCAAGCGGTTCCCAAAGAGCTTTAGAACAAGGCATAGTTTTCCCTGCTGGCTCCTTGGGCATGGGACCCATCTAAAGCTGTATGGCCATTTTTGTGCCTGGCGCGGTGCCAAGTGGGAAAGGGTGGCTTTGAGGCTGAAGGCAGCAGGAAAGCCCGCAGCCCCCAGGTCTGTGGGGCTACGAAAGCGGTTCCCAAAGAGCTTTAGAACAAGGCATAGTTTTCCCTGATGGGTCTTTGGGCGTGGGACCCATCTCTAGCCATATGCCCTTTTTGTGCCTGGCCCGGCACCAAGTGGAAAAGGGTGGTTTTGAGGCTGAAGGCAGCAGGAAAGCCCGCAGCCCCCAGGTCTGTGGGGCTACGCAAGCGGTTCCCAAAGACCTTTAGAACAAGGCAGAGTTTTCCCTGATGGCTCTTTGGGCGTGGGACCCGTCTCCACCCATATGGCCATTTTTGTGCCTGGCGCGGCGCCAAGTGGGAAAGGGTGGCTTTGAGGCTGAAGGCAGCAGGAAAGCCCGCAGCCCCCAGGTCTGTGGGGCTACGCAAGCGGTTCCTAAAGAGCTTTAGAACAAGGCATAGTTTTCCCTGCTGGCTCTCTGGGCGGGTGACCCATCTCCAGCCATATGGCCATTTTTGTGCCTGGCGCAGCGCCAAGTGGGAAAGGGTGTTGTCGAGGCTGAAGGCAGCAGGAAATCCTGCAGCCCCCAGGTCCATGCGGCTACGCAAGCGGTTCCCAAAGAGCTTTAGAACAAGGCATATTTTTCCCTGCTGGCTCTTTGGGCATGGGACCCATCTCCAGCTGTATGGACATTTTTGTGCCTGACGCGGCGCCAAGTGTGAAAGGGTGGTTTTGAGTGAGAAGGCAGCAGGAAAGCCCGCAGCCCCCAGGTCTGTGGGGCTACGCAAGCGGTTCCCAAAGACCTTTAGAACAAGGCAGAGTTTTCCCTGCTGGCTCTTTGGGCGGGGGACCCGTCTCCACCCGTATGGCCATTTTGGTGCCTGGCGCGGCGCCAAGTGGGAAAGGGTGGTTTTGAGTGAGAAGGCAGCAGGAAAGCCCGCAGCCCCCAGGTCTGTGGGGCTACGCAAGCGGTTCCCAAAGAGCTTTAGAACAAGGCATAGTTTTCCCTGCTGGCTCTTTGGGCTCGGGACCCATCTCCAGCCATATGGCCATTTTTGTGCCTGGCGCAGCGCCCAGAGGGAAAGGGTGGCTTTGAGGCTGAAGGCAGCAGGAAAGCCTGCAGCCCCCAGGTCTGTGGGGCTACGCAAGCGGTTCCCAAAGAGCTTTAGAACAAGGCATAGTTTTCCCTGCTGGCTCTTTGGGCGGGGGACCCATCTCCACCCATATGGCCATTTTGGTGCCTGGAGCGGCGCCAAGTGGGAAAGGGTAGTTTTGCGGCTGAAGGCAGCACCAAAGCCTGCAGCCCCCAGGTCTGTGGGGCTACGCAAGCGGTTCCAAAGAGCTTTAGAACAAGGCATAGTTTTCCCTGCTGGCTCTTTGGGCGTGGGACCAATCTCTAGCCAAAGGACATTTTTGTGCCTGGCACGGCGCCAAGTGGGAAAGGGTGGTTTTGAGGCTGAAGGCAGCAGGAAAGCCCGCAGCCCCCAGGTCTGTGGGACAACGCAAGCGGTTCCCAAAGAGCTTTAGAACAAGGCATAATTTTCCCTGCTGGCTCTTTGGGCGGGGCACCCATGTCTAGCCGTATGGCCATTTTGGTACCTGGCGCGGCGCCAAGTGGGAAAGGGTGGTGTCAAGGCTGAAGGCACCAGGAAAGCCCGCAGCCCCCAGGTCTGTGGGGCTACGCAAGCGGTTCCCAAAGAGCCTTAGAACAAGGCACAGTTTTCCCTGATGGCTCCTTGGGCAGGGGACCCATCTCTAGCCATAGGCCCTTTTTGTGCCTGGCGCAGCGCCCAGAGGGAAAGGGTGGCTTTGAGGCTGAAGGCAGCAGGAAAGCCTGCAGCCCCCAGGTGTGTGGGGCTACGCAAGCGGTTCCCAAAGAGCTTTAGAACAAGGCATAGTTTTCCCTGCTGGCTCTTTGGGCGGAGGACCCATCTCCAGCCATATGGCCATTTTTGTGCCTGGAGCGGTGCCAAGTGGGAAAGGGTAGTTTTGCGGCTGAAGGCAGCAGGAAAGCCTGCAGCCCCCAGGTCTGTGGGACTACGCAAGTGATTCCCAAAGAGCTTTAGAACAAGGCATAGTTTTCCCTGCTGGCTCTTTGGGCGTGGGACCCATGTCCAGCCGTATGGCCATTTTTGTGCCTGGCGCGGCGCCAAGTTTGAAAGGGTGTTGTCGAGGCTGAAGGCAGCAGGAAATCCTGCAGCCCCCAGGTCCATGCGGCTACGCAAGCGGTTCCCAAAGAGCTTTAGAACAAGGCATAGTTTTCCCTGCTGGCTCTTTGGGCGGGGCACCCATGTCTAGCCGTATGGCCATTTTGGTACCTGGCGCGGCGCCAAGTGGGAAAGGGTGGTGTCAAGGCTGAAGGCAGCAGGAAAGCCCGCAGCCCCCAGGTCTGTGGGGCTACGCAAGCGGTTCCCAAAGAGGCTTAGAACAAGGCACAGTTTTCCCTGATGGCTCCTTGGGCAGGGGACCCATCTCTAGCCATAGGCCCTTTTTGTGCCTGGCGCAGCGCCCAGAGGGAAAGGGTGGCTTTGAGGCTGAAGGCAGCAGGAAAGCCTGCAGCCCCCAGGTCTGTGGGGCTACGCAAGCGGTTCCCAAAGAGCTTTAGAACAAGGCATAGTTTTCCCTGCTGGCTCTTTGGGCGGGGGACCCATCTCCAGCCATATGGCCATTTTTGTGCCTGGAGCGGTGCCAAGTGGGAAAGGGTAGTTTTGCGGCTGAAGGCAGCAGGAAAGCCTGCAGCACCCAGGTCTGTGGGGCTACGCAAGCAGTTCCAAAAGAGCTTTCGAACAAGGCATAGTTTTCCCTGCTTGCTCTTTGGGCGGGGACCCATCTGCACCCATATGGCAATTTTTGTGTCTGACGTGGCACCAAGTGGGAAAGGGTGGTGTCGAGTCTGAAGGCAGCAGGAAAGCCCGCAGCCCCCAGGTCTGTGGGACTACGCAAGTGATTCCCAAAGAGCTTTAGAACAAGGCATAGTTTTCCCTGCTGGCTCTTTGGGCGTGGGACCCATGTCCAGCCGTATGGCCATTTTTGTGCCTGGCGCGGCGCCAAGTGGGAAAGGGTGTTGTCGAGGCTGAAGGCAGCAGGAAATCCTGCAGCCCCCAGGTCCATGCGGCTACGCAAGCGGTTCCCAAAGAGCTTTAGAACAAGGCATAGTTTTCCCTGCTGGCTCCTTGGGCATGGGACCCATCTAAAGCTGTATGGCCATTTTTGTGCCTGGCGCGGTGCCAAGTGGGAAAGGGTGGCTTTGAGGCTGAAGGCAGCAGGAAAGCCCGCAGCCCCCAGGTCTGTGGGGCTACGAAAGCGGTTCCCAAAGAGCTTTAGAACAAGGCATAGTTTTCCCTGATGGGTCTTTGGGCGTGGGACCCATCTCTAGCCATATGCCCTTTTTGTGCCTGGCCCGGCACCAAGTGGAAAAGGGTGGTTTTGAGGCTGAAGGCAGCAGGAAAGCCCGCAGCCCCCAGGTCTGTGGGGCTACGCAAGCGGTTCCCAAAGACCTTTAGAACAAGGCAGAGTTTTCCCTGATGGCTCTTTGGGCGTGGGACCCGTCTCCACCCATATGGCCATTTTTGTGCCTGGCGCGGCGCCAAGTGGGAAAGGGTGGCTTTGAGGCTGAAGGCAGCAGGAAAGCCCGCAGCCCCCAGGTCTGTGGGGCTACGCAAGCGGTTCCCAAAGAGCTTTAGAACAAGGCATAGTTTTCCCTGCTGGCTCTCTGGGCGGGTGACCCATCTCCAGCCATATGGCCATTTTTGTGCCTGGCGCAGCGCCAAGTGGGAAAGGGTGTTGTCGAGGCTGAAGGCAGCAGGAAATCCTGCAGCCCCCAGGTCCATGCGGCTACGCAAGCGGTTCCCAAAGAGCTTTAGAACAAGGCATATTTTTCCCTGCTGGCTCTTTGGGCATGGGACCCATCTCCAGCTGTATGGACATTTTTGTGCCTGACGCGGCGCCAAGTGTGAAAGGGTGGTTTTGAGTGAGAAGGCAGCAGGAAAGCCCGCAGCCCCCAGGTCTGTGGGGCTACGCAAGCGGTTCCCAAAGACCTTTAGAACAAGGCAGAGTTTTCCCTGCTGGCTCTTTGGGCGGGGGACCCGTCTCCACCCGTATGGCCATTTTGGTGCCTGGCGCGGCGCCAAGTGGGAAAGGGTGGTTTTGAGTGAGAAGGCAGCAGGAAAGCCCGCAGCCCCCAGGTCTGTGGGGCTACGCAAGCGGTTCCCAAAGAGCTTTAGAACAAGGCATAGTTTTCCCTGCTGGCTCTTTGGGCTCGGGACCCATCTCCAGCCATATGGCCATTTTTGTGCCTGGCGCAGCGCCCAGAGGGAAAGGGTGGCTTTGAGGCTGAAGGCAGCAGGAAAGCCTGCAGCCCCCAGGTCTGTGGGGCTACGCAAGCGGTTCCCAAAGAGCTTTAGAACAAGGCATAGTTTTCCCTGCTGGCTCTTTGGGCGGGGGACCCATCTCCACCCATATGGCCATTTTGGTGCCTGGAGCGGCGCCAAGTGGGAAAGGGTAGTTTTGCGGCTGAAGGCAGCACCAAAGCCTGCAGCCCCCAGGTCTGTGGGGCTACGCAAGCGGTTCCAAAGAGCTTTAGAACAAGGCATAGTTTTCCCTGCTGGCTCTTTGGGCGTGGGACCAATCTCTAGCCAAAGGACATTTTTGTGCCTGGCACGGCGCCAAGTGGGAAAGGGTGGTTTTGAGGCTGAAGGCAGCAGGAAAGCCCGCAGCCCCCAGGTCTGTGGGACAACGCAAGCGGTTCCCAAAGAGCTTTAGAACAAGGCATAATTTTCCCTGCTGGCTCTTTGGGCGGGGCACCCATGTCTAGCCGTATGGCCATTTTGGTACCTGGCGCGGCGCCAAGTGGGAAAGGGTGGTGTCAAGGCTGAAGGCACCAGGAAAGCCCGCAGCCCCCAGGTCTGTGGGGCTACGCAAGCGGTTCCCAAAGAGCCTTAGAACAAGGCACAGTTTTCCCTGATGGCTCCTTGGGCAGGGGACCCATCTCTAGCCATAGGCCCTTTTTGTGCCTGGCGCAGCGCCCAGAGGGAAAGGGTGGCTTTGAGGCTGAAGGCAGCAGGAAAGCCTGCAGCCCCCAGGTGTGTGGGGCTACGCAAGCGGTTCCCAAAGAGCTTTAGAACAAGGCATAGTTTTCCCTGCTGGCTCTTTGGGCGGAGGACCCATCTCCAGCCATATGGCCATTTTTGTGCCTGGAGCGGTGCCAAGTGGGAAAGGGTAGTTTTGCGGCTGAAGGCAGCAGGAAAGCCTGCAGCCCCCAGGTCTGTGGGACTACGCAAGTGATTCCCAAAGAGCTTTAGAACAAGGCATAGTTTTCCCTGCTGGCTCTTTGGGCGTGGGACCCATGTCCAGCCGTATGGCCATTTTTGTGCCTGGCGCGGCGCCAAGTTTGAAAGGGTGTTGTCGAGGCTGAAGGCAGCAGGAAATCCTGCAGCCCCCAGGTCCATGCGGCTACGCAAGCGGTTCCCAAAGACCTTTAGAACAAGGCATATTTTTCCCTGCTGGCTCCTTGGGCATGGGACCCATCTAAAGCTGTATGGCCATTTTTGTGCCTGGCGCGGCGCCAAGTGGGAAAGGGTGGCTTTGAGGCTGAAGGCAGCAGGAAAGCCCGCAGCCCCCAGGTCTGTGGGGCTACGCAAGCGGTTCCCAAAGAGCTTTAGAACAAGGCATAGTTTTCCCTGCTGGCTCTCTGGGCGGGTGACCCATCTCCAGCCATATGGCCATTTTTGTGCCTGGCGCAGCGCCAAGTGGGAAAGGGTGTTGTCGAGGCTGAAGGCAGCAGGAAATCCTGCAGCCCCCAGGTCCATGCGGCTACGCAAGCGGTTCCCAAAGAGCTTTAGAACAAGGCATAGTTTTCCCTGCTGGCTCTTTGGGCATGGGACCCATCTCCAGCTGTATGGACATTTTTGTGCCTGACGCGGCGCCAAGTGTGAAAGGGTGGTTTTGAGTGAGAAGGCAGCAGGAAAGCCCGCAGCCCCCAGGTCTGTGGGGCTACGCAAGCGGTTCCCAAAGAGCTTTAGAACAAGGCATAGTTTTCCCTGCTGGCTCTTTGGGCGGGGGACCCGTCTCCACCCGTATGGCCATTTTGGTGCCTGGCGCGGCGCCAAGTGGGAAAGGGTGGTTTTGAGGCTGAAGGCAGCAGGAAAGCCCGCAGCCCCCAGGTCTGTGGGGCTACGCAAGCGGTTCCCAAAGAGCTTTAGAACAAGGCATATTTTTCCCTGCTGGCTCTTTGGGCGTGGGACCAATCTCTAGCCAAAGGACATTTTTGTGCCTGGCACGGCGCCAAGTGGGAAAGGGTGGTGTCGAGGCTGAAGGCAGCAGGAAGGCCCGCAGCCCCCAGGTCTGTTGGGCTACGCAAGCGGTTCCCAAAGAGCTTTAGAACAAGGCATAGTTTTCCCTGCTGGCTCTTTGGGCGGGGGACCCATGTCTAGCCGTATGGCCATTTTTGTGCCTGGCGTGGCGCCAAGTGGGAAAGGGTGTTGTCGAGGCTGAAGGCAGCAGGAAAGCCTGCAGCCCCCAGGTCTGTGGGGCTACGCAAGCGGTTCCCAAAGAGCTTTAGAACAAGGCCTAGTTTTCCTTCCTGGCTCTTTGGGCATGGGACCCATCTCCAGCCATAGGCCATTTTTGTGCCTGATGCGGCGCCAAGTGGTAAAGGGTGGTGTTGAGGCTGAAGGCAGCAGGAAAGCCCGCAGCCCCCAGGTCTGTGGGGCTACGCAAGCGGTTCCCAAAGAGCTTTAGAACAAGGCATAGTTTTCCCTGCTGGCTCCTTGGGCGGGGGACCCATCTCCAGCTATTTGGCCATTTTTGTGCCTGGCGTGACGCCAAGTGGGAAAGGGTGGTGTCGAGGCTGAAGGCAGCAGGAAGGCCCGCAGCCCCCAGGTCTGTGGGGCTACGCAAGCGGTTCCCAAAGAGCTTTAGAACAAGGCATAGTTTTCCCTGCTGGCTCTTTGGGCTCGGGACCCATCTCCAGCCATATGGCCATTTTTGTGCCTGGCGCAGCGCCCAGAGGGAAAGGGTGGCTTGAGGCTGAAGGCAGCAGGAAAGCCTGCAGCCCCCAGGTCTGTGGGGCTACGCAAGCGGTTCCCAAAGAGCTTTAGAACAAGGCATAGTTTTCCCTGCTGGCTCTTTGGGCGTGGGGCCAATCTCTAGCCAAAGGACATTTTTGTGCCTGGCACGGCGCCAAGTGGGAAAGGGTGGTTTTGAGGCTGAAGGCAGCAGGAAAGCCCGCAGCCCCCAGGTCTGTGGGACAACGCAAGCGGTTCCCAAAGAGCTTTAGAACAAGGCATAGTTTTCCCTGCTGGCTCTTTGGGCGGGGCACCCATGTCTAGCCGTATGGCCATTTTGGTACCTGGCACGGCGCCAAGTGGGAAAGGGTGGTGTCAAGGCTGAAGGCACCATGAAAGCCCGCAGCCCCCAGGTCTGTGGGGCTACGCAAGCGGTTCCCAAAGAGCCTTAGAACAAGGCACAGTTTTCCCTGATGTCTCCTTGGGCAGGGGACCCATCTCTAGCCATAGGCCCTTTTTGTGCCTGGCGCAGCGCCCAGAGGGAAAGGGTGGCTTTGAGGCTGAAGGCAGCAGGAAAGCCTGCAGCCCCCAGGTGTGTGGGGCTACGCAAGCGATTCCCAAAGAGCTTTAGAACAAGGCATAGTTTTCCCTGCTGGCTCTTTGGGCGGGGGACCCATCTCCAGCCATATGGCCATTTTTGTGCCTGGAGCGGTGCCAAGTGGGAAAGGGTAGTTTTGCGGCTGAAGGCAGCAGGAAAGCCTGCAGCACCCAGGTCTGTGGGGCTACGCAAGCAGTTCCAAAAGAGCTTTCGAACAAGGCATAGTTTTCCCTGCTTGCTCTTTGGGCGGGGACCCATCTGCACCCATATGGCAATTTTTGTGTCTGACGTGGCACCAAGTGGGAAAGGGTGGTGTCGAGTCTGAAGGCAGCAGGAAAGCCCGCAGCCCCCAGGTCCATGCGGCTACGCAAGTGATTCCCAAAGAGCTTTAGAACAAGGCATAGTTTTCCCTGCTGGCTCTTTGGGCGTGGGACCCATGTCCAGCCGTATGGCCATTTTTGTGCCTGGCGCGGCGCCAAGTGGGAAAGGGTGGTGTCGAGGCTGAAGGCAGCAGGAAATCCTGCAGCCCCCAGGTCCATGCGGCTACGCAAGCGGTTCCCAAAGAGCTTTAGAACAAGGCATAGTTTTCCCTGCTGGCTCCTTGGGCATGGGACCCATCTCCAGCCGTATGGCCATTTTTGTGCCTGGCGCGGCGCCAAGTGTGAAAGGGTGGTTTTGAGGCTGAAGGCAGCAGGAAAGCCCGCAGCCCCCAGGTCTGTGGGGCTACGCAAGCGGTTCCCAAAGAGCTTTAGAACAAGGCATAGTTTTCCCTGCTGGCTCTTTGGGCGTGGGACCCATCTCTAGCCATATGCCCTTTTTGTGCCTGGCCCGGCACCAAGTGGAAAAGGGTGGTTTTGAGGCTGAAGGCAGCAGGAAAGCCCGCAGCCCCCAGGTCTGTGGGGCTACGCAAGCGGTTCCCAAAGACCTTTAGAACAAGGCAGAGTTTTCCCTGCTGGCTCTTTGGGCGTGGGACCCGTCCCCACCCATATGGCCATTTTTGTGCCTGGCGCGGCGCCAAGTGGGAAAGGGTGGCTTTGAGGCTGAAGGCAGCAGGAAAGCCCGCAGCCCCCAGGTCTGTGGGGCTACGCAAGCGGTTCCCAAAGAGCTTTAGAACAAGGCATAGTTTTCCCTGCTGGCTCTTTGGGCGGGGGACCCATCTCCAGCCATTTGGCCATTTTTGTGCCTGGCGCAGCGCCCAGAGGGAAAAGGTGGCTTTGAGGCTGAAGGCAGCAGGAAAGCCTGCAGCCCCCAGGTCTGTGGGGCTACGCAAGCGGTTCCCAAAGAGCTTTAGAACAAGGCATAGTTTTCCCTGCTGGTTCTTTGGGCGGGGGACCCATCTCCAGCCATAGGCCTTTTTTGTGCCTGGCGCGGCGCCAAGTTCTAGAGGGTGGCTTTGAGGCTGAAGGCAGCAGGAAAGCCCGCAGCCCCCAGGTCTATGTGGCTACGCAAGCAGTTCGCAAAGACCTTTAGAACATGGCATAGTTTTCCCTGCTGGCTCTTTGGGCGGGGGACCCATCTCCAGCCATATGACCATTTTTGTGCCTGGCGCGGCGCCAAGTTGGAAAGGGTGGTTTTGAGGCTGAAGGCAGCAGGAAAGCCCGCAGCCCCCAGGTCTGTGGGGCTACGCAAGCGGTTCCCAAAGAGCTTTAGAACAAGGCATAGTTTTCCCTGCTGGCTCTTTGGGCGGGGGACCCATCTGCAGCCATATGGCCATTTTTGTGCCTGGCGCGGCGCCCAGAGGGAAAGGGTGTTGTTGAGGCTGAAGGCGGCACCACAGCCTGCCGCCCGGGGTTTTCTTAATGACTTTTCTTAATGATGTCTCCACAGTGTGAAGTTTTGCAGGATTTGAAAAAGTAATAGACACAGTGAAATTGAGTCTATTGGAAACTTCCATACCTTTCCCTCCAAATCTCTGCTGTCCTGTAGTATCCACTGCCTGCAGCTGCTGTTGCAGGAGCAGACAGAGTGGTATCAGATTTAGAAAAAGGGACATCATTAAGAGGATTCACTCGCCTTATTTTTCACCGGTGTGGCCAGTAAAGAAACCAAAAAGGCAATAGCTGTTCACAGTAGATTACCAAAAGTTGGATGCCAACACTGCATCCCTGACTGCTGCGGTTCCGACTATCGCGGAAATTGTGACAATGATACAAGGAGCTGCCCATCCTTGGAGGGTTGCCTTAGATGTTAAAGACATATTTTTTTATGATTCCCCTCCTTGAGCAGAACAAAGCGCAGTTTGCATTCACATGGAAAGGAGTCCAATATACCTTTAACCGCTTTCCGCAAGGATACAAACATTCCCCCACTATTGCCCATAATGCTTTAGCTAAAGCGCTATCAGAGATTCCTGTTTCACAGGGATGTACAGTATACCAATATATTATTGATGACATCTTAATAGGGGAGAGAACCAAGAAAGTGTACAAGACATGATGGAAAACATCCGAAAAACATTATCAGATTTGGGATTGTAAATTCCCGACTCAAAGTGTCAGGGACCCGCACAGGAAGTTAAATTCCTGGGGGTCTGGTGGATTAAGGGAGCTGCTTTTGTCCCTCAGGATACCCTGGGAAAAATAGAACATGGCCAGAATCCATCCAGCGTGAAGGAGTTACAGCAAGTCCTAGGAACTTTAAGTTATTGGCGTAAACACATCCCTGGCTTTTCCATCATTGCTCGCCCCCTTTATTGTTTGCTCAAAAAAGGTAAATCCTGGGAGTGGACTGAACAACATACTAATGCACTAGAATTGCTAATAAAAGAGCTAAGGTTATTCCAACAACTTGGCCCCATACATCCAACTGACCCTGTCCATGTAGAATGGGGGTTCAGCGAACATGGTTCCCGTTGTAATTTATGGCAAAAGGGACCAGCAGGACCGGAGAGACCATTAGAATTTAGCTCTCACGCCTTTAATGATACTGAGAGCAGATATTCAGACCTGGAGAAGGGTTTACTGTCCCTGGTGCGAGCATTGCAACGAGCAGAGCAGATAAGGAGAGAACAGAGCGTGATTGTTCGGGGCCCTTTTCGACTCCTAGATGTGGTCCGTAAAGGGACACCACCACCAGCCGGCATTGCCCAGAGACCTACAGTTCGAAAGTGGTATGCTTATTTAGAAGGCATTAATGATATCATGCCAATCTCTGAAGGTAGTATCAAAGTATCCATGCTCCAGAAGGATATAGATGGTGCCCTATTGTTCCAATCCCCACCAAACAGACCATCTCCGATCCAAGAAGCACCTCCTCTGAAAGAAGGCAGTGATCTTACAGGAGTGTGGTTTACTGGTGCGTCATCTCACCGTGAGAACAGCAAGTGGAAATACAAGGCCGTAGCACTGGAAGTAGCAACGGGGGAAAGAGCAATTGAAACAGGAGAAGGTAGGGCACAAGTAGGGGAACTCAGAGCCGTCCTACTAGCTGCACAACATGGGGCTACTTACATTTACACTGACTCATGCTGTTTTTAAAGGAGCCACTGAATGGCTAGGACACTGGGCAGCCAATGATTGGCAGGTGAATAGAGTCCCAGTTTGGGAGACAGATAGTTGGAAGCAACTGTTGGAAATAGGAGGACAGAGACCATTGCACATTGCTTGGGTAAAAGGCCACGATCGTTCAAACTCGATCACTGCTCAGTTCAACCAACAGGTAGATGGCCTCACGCGGCTACAACAAATTGACATTGTAGATGATGGTCGGGAATGGGAACGCTTACTCGAATGGTTACATATTAAGCCTGGCCATACAGGCCGTGCTGATCTGTATCAGGAAGGTCTAGCCCGGGGGTGGCCTGTGTCGGTTAAGCTGTGCGAACAACTAGTAACTGCCTGGTCACAATGTCGCCTACGACTCAGCAAAGATCATCCGAGTAAGGCGCCTCCCTTACACATGCGGGACAAGAAAGCGTTGTGGCATTCATGGCAGATTGATCATATTGGGCCCTTGAGATCATCCGGTGGGAAAAGATATGTCCTGGTAGGAGTGGAGATTATCTCCAGCCTCAGTATGGCCACCAGCTTCAAACCAGCTACCAGGGACAACACAGTGAAAGGCCTAAAAGGGTGGCTCAGCACACTTCCCCTTCCCGAGGAAATCCAGAGTGATAACGTTTCACACTTTACCGCTTCGGTGGTACAAGATTGGGCCAAAGAAGAAGGGATTCGATGGGTATTTCATACTCCCTATTATCCCCAGGGTAATGGCATTGTTGAATGCACCAATAGATTGGTTAAGCGTTTTGCAAAAAGTCATGAACCTGGTTGGCATTTGCGATTGGATGATGCCATCTATCAACTAAATAACAGATGGAGTGGAGACGGCTGTCCTAAAATGAAAGCTTTCTGTGTGCCTGCCAATATTATCTCTCCAAAAGCTGCCAATGAACCGGGAAAATACCCCGGAAGATTTCACCCTGGACTACCTGTGCTAGTGAAAATGCCTCAAAATGGGACGGTGCCAATGGTGCTAGCTACTCCCAAAAATCCCTATGCATGGGAAGCCAAGGATTGTTCAGGGAAGATACACCGGATCAGCACCCGGTGGATCGCATCTTCTTTTTAACCCCGTCGGTCGAATAAGACCGAGCAGAGTTTCTTTTCCTTTATGTCTTACAGGAACCTTGGATGAGCTGTACAGACGGATTGGCCTACGCTACCTTTGAATGTCTCCAGGGAATCCTGACATTGAACCTGGCAATAATACTACTTTTATGATGTATGGCTATCTGGAGGCCCAAATTCTAAAATGACGAATTGGCAGATGGAATTGATGCTATTCAGTTTTACCTTTTTATTCCCTGTTGTTTGTAGTCACAGAGACCCAGAGTGGCCATGGTCTCAAGCCTTTGTCGTCTGTAATACAAGACTACAGGGAGACCTCATGCTAACGCACCCTTTCCCAATCTAGACAAGCACAGTCTCTGGGGTTTCATCGGGATGTGTCTCAAAGTGACAAACGTTCTGGTTGGTGTCAAGACAAAGGTCTTGTGCTTTGAGAGTATTACTCTCACAAATGAATCCTTGTTGGTCTCGTGAAACGCATGCGTCAACATCAGCAGTTTGCCATTTAGTCTCATTTTGTCGTGCCCAACCTCTGTGCTGTGTTGGATAGAGTAGAGCTCCTTGGTGATTCAACCCCAGTGCGATGATTGGGTATATGGTGTATACTGAGGCATTGCGTATCGTTAAGGCAAAAGCTGTGGCTTTGCTCTCAGTGGGATCGTAGGTGAAATTAACCAGATACCACCTGGACTGAAATTTTCTCTCAAACTCAATTGCGTTATCCCATATTACTTTTCGAATTTCGGTGGGCAAGGTGCCTTCTTCACCTTCCCTTATGATTTATGAGTTTTTGCAAAACGCTTAACCAATCCGTTGGTGCATTCAACAATGCCATTAGCCTGGGGATAATAGGGAGTATGAAATACCCATCGAATCCCTTCTTCTTTGGCCCAATCTTGTACCACCGAAGCCGTAAAGTGTGAACCGTTATCACTTTGGATTTCCTCGGGAAGGGGAAGTGTGCTGAACCACCCTTTTAGGCCTTTCACTGTGTTGTCCCTGGTAGCTGGTTTGAAACTGCTGGCCATACTGAGGCTGGAGATAATCTCCACTCCGACTAGGACATAGCTTTTCTCACCTGATGATCTCAAGGGCCCAATATGATCAATCTGCCATGAATGCCACAACGCTTTCTTGTCCCGCATGTGTAAGGGAAGCGCCTTACTCGGATGATCTTTGCTGAGTCGTAGGCGACATTGTGACCAGGCAGTTACTAGTTGTTCGCACAGCTTAACTGACACAGGCCACCCCCGGGCTAGACCTTCCTGATACAGATCAGTACGGCCTGTATGGCCAGGCTTAATATGTAACCATTCGAGTAAGCGTTCCCATTCCCGACCGTCATCTACAATGTCAATTTGTTGTAGCCGCGTGAGGCTATCTACCTGTTGGTTGAACTGAGCAGTGATCGAGTTTGAACGATCGTGGCCTTTTACCCAAGCAATGTGCAATGTTCTCTGTCCTCCTATTTCCAACAGTTGCTTCCAGCTGTCTGTCTCCCAGATTGGGACTCTATTCACCTGCCAATCATTGGCTGCCCAGTGTCCTAGCCATTCAGTGGCTCCTTTAAAAACAGCATATGACTCAGTGTAAATGTAAGTAGCCCCATGTTGTGCAGCTAGTAGGACGGCTCTGAGTTCCCCTACTTGTGCCCTACCTTCTCCTGTTTCAATTGCTCTTTCCCCCGTTGCTACTTCCAGTGCTACGGCCTTGTATTTCCACTTGCTGTTCTCACGGTGAGATGACGCACCAGTAAACCACACTCCTGTAAGATCACTGCCTTCTTTCAGAGGAGGTGCTTCTTGGATTGGAGATGGTCTGTTTGGTGGGGATTGGAACAATAGGGCACCATCTATATCCTTCTGGAGCATGGATACTTTGATACTACCTTCAGAGATTGGCATGATATCATTAATGCCTTCTAAATAAGCATACCACTTTCAAACTGTGGGTTTCTGGGCAATGCCGGCTGGCGGTGCTGTCCCTTTACGGACCACATCTAGGAGTCGAAAAGGGCCCCGAACAATCACGCTCTGTTCTCTCCTTATCTGCTCTGCTCGTTGCAATGCTCGCACCAGGGACAGTAAACCCTTCTCCAGGTCTGAATATCTGCTCTCAGTATCATTAAGGCGTGAGAGCTAAATTCTAATGGTCTCTCCGGTCCTGCTGGTCCCTTTTGCCATAAATTACAACGGGAACCATGTTCACTGAACGCCCATTCTACATGGACAGGGTCAGTTGGATGTATGGGGCCAAGTTGTTGGAATAACCTTAGCTCTTTTATTAGCAATTCTAGTGCTTTTTTGAGCAAACAATAAAGGGGGCGAGCAATGATGGAAAAGCCAGGGATGTGTTTACGCCAATAACTTAAAGTTCCTAGGACTTGCTGTAACTCCTTCGTGCTGGAAGGATTCTGTCCATGTTCTATTTTTTCAGGGTATCCTGAGGGACGGAAGCAGCTCCCTTAATCCACCAGACCCCCCCAGGAATTTAACTTCCTGTGCGGGTCCCTGACACTTTGAGTCGGGAATTTCCAATCCCAAATCTGATAATGTTTTTCGGATGTTTTGCATCATGTCTTGTACACTTTCTTGGCTCTCTCCCCCTATTAAGATGTCGTCAATATATTGGTATACCGTACATCCCTGTGAAACAGGAATCTCTGATAGCACTTTAGCTAAAGCATTATGGGCAATAGTGGGGGAATGTTTGTATCCTTGCGGAAAGCGGTTAAAGGTATATTGACTCCTTTCCATGTGAATGCAAACTGCGCTTTGTCCTGCTCAAGGAGGAGAATCATAAAAAAAAATATGTCTTTAACATCTAAGGCAGCCATCCAAGCACGGGCAGCTCCTTTTATCATTGCCACAATTTCCGCGATATTAGGAACCGCAGCGGTCAGGGGTGCAGTGTTGGCGTTTAATTTTCCGTAATCTACTGTGAAACGCCATTGCCTTTTTGGTTTCTTTACTGGCCACACTGGTGAATTATAAGGCGGGTGAGTCCTCTTAATGATGTTTCTTTTTTCTAAATTTGATACCACCCCGTCTGCTCCTGCAAGTGCAGCTGCAGGCAGTGGGTACTCTCAGACGTTGGTAATTTTAGAAGGAGGCAAAAGTATAGATGTTTCTAATAGCCCCAATTTAACTGTGTCTAATCCTTTTTTGCGTCCTGCAAAACTCCACACAGTTCCATCTCCATCTGGGAGTTTCCACATTCGCCCACGCAGTACGGCAAATCCTAGGAGGTTAGTACGTGAGGCACCCACTAACGCTTCTGCCCTAGTCATTCGCTGCTCTCCCGGCAACCAGAGGTTAATTTTTGCAGTGGGGCATGTTTTTACCACACCATCAATTCCCGTGAAGTTGACTCTGCGTCGGGTGGGATTTATACCTAGAAGTTGTGCTGTTTCGTTAGTGATTGCAGACATTTGGGCTCCGGTATCAATAATAAAATTTACCAATATCTTCCGGGGGTCCAACAGGAATGACAATAACGGGTTCGGAGTCTTTATGAGAGCGCCATTGGATTGCTAGTACCTGCCGGACAGGGTGGCTCACTGCCCTCCCCGGGGATAGGAGTGTTTTGGCTGGGACTCTGTCAAATCAATCAAGTTACGTTCCGGTGCAGAAGGCACAATTTTCTCACGGCTTGGGGATTCTCTGGTTAGACTTTTCTCCCCAGCCGCATTATTCTTTCCAGGTAGAGATTGGACTAGCGTACGGAGATCTCCCGTAGGGTCACCGCGCAAGAATTGTCGGGGCACCCCTAATTGTAGGGCTTTACGCCACAACTCATTTCGGTCCTTATCAGGCTTAAACCTTCCCTCTGATTTAGGGTTTTGAGTGTGAGTTTGGACTTGGCGAACCTTTCGCGGGTGTTCGGAGGATTTCTCACTAGTTTGGCTGGCCCAGCCCATTCGGCGCCCATATTGATCTATTTCCTGTACATTCCAGGTGGGCATGTAGTGACGACGGCCCCGCCCATGAGCACCCCGAGCATCCCGTATACGATCTTGAGTGCAAACAAGGAACGGTTTCAGGCAATCGGGAAGACCACGGATGAGAGGGGCTAATCGATCCGGGTCGATAGCGGCTGACATTGGGGATTTCCGAAATTCCTCTCTGTCATACATGGCTTGCAGACAAGCTGCTTTCCGTACAGCCGCAAACAGATCAGAGTAGCCTGTAGCTCTAATCTCTAACGGCTCCCCCCTCTCTCGCGGATCCATACCCCTTGCCCAATAGGCTGCTCGAGCGGTTAGGGAATAATTATGATCCCCAGGCATAGTGGTTAAAAACACTCCTGGTCCCCAAGAGTCTCCTGCTTCTTCCTCACTCAGCATAATTCTGTGCCCCCTTCAGAAGAAACTCGCCACACGTACTCAACAGCCGACTCTTCTGGTCACCTCGAATATTTCTCCCTTATTTTTGTTAACTTGGTTGGTGTCCATGGAACGGTACGCACAGTGGTGTGAATTTCATCACCATCATCAACTGCAGTTTCAGTTTTAACCAGAGGATGTAAAGGAAAAACTTGGGATTTCAAAGTAAAAGTCCTTTCCTCCTCATCTTCTTCGTCATCCTCACTATTAGACAAAAAAATCTCCGGTCTGGGTTCCGGAATTTGGATAACACAGTAACTTACGAATCTGTTGGACCTGAGTCGAGGGCTGCATTTTATCTAAGAGCCTGGTCACCCTTTCAATAACATTTTAAGTTGGCGATTTTTCACTCCCAAGTTGAGCATTCCGGTTTCCTAAACATTCATTCTCACTCACAAGCTTATCGACTTGAGTTCTTAATTTTTCTCCTGTCTCCTTTTGCAAGGCTAATGATGACTTCAGCACCTCATTCTCCGATTTCAGGGTTGCATATTCTACAGCTGAAATCAGATTAGGAGCGGGGGTTTCTCTAGCTTCTTGTTGTGCACAAGATAAACAGGCGCCTAACACAGCACAAATCACACCCTTGCCTTTCCCCGCTCTGAGGTTCTGTGAAACCCGACGCTCTTCAATACGTTCCACCACTTTCTCTTCATCCTTCCAAAATTTTTGGGCCCACTCCTTCCCAGCCTGGGAAGGGGCACAATCATATTTTTGCAGCAGTTTATCCATGGCAATCCTGCCGACTACGCCAAATTCTGTTGCGTGAAACGGGGCCAAGCGGTTTTGGCAGAAGATAAACCCCCTTGCGTTCTAACACTCCTCACCGAGGTGGGAGGACAGGTGCGGCTGGGTTTCAATTCTGAGTGATGCCCAATTCAGCACTATCAGGCCAATCGCGTTTAATATGTGTTAAACTATTACGATTTGGAGACACTAATAGTGGGCTGCACCTTCAGTCTAGTCGTGCTCCTGAACCAGCACGGCCTCTCTCAAGTTTTGGTCGCCTTCAGTGAGAAAGCGAAACGACTAGCTACTGAAACAGTGCAGTTTATTTAAACAACAGATATACAGGTTCTTTAGGATTGCCGGTGATAAATACACTGTCTGCAAAGCACGTGCAAATAAAGACATTGTTAAGTATACAAACGCGCGACAAAATTATAAACGATACAGCCTGGCTATAAATGTAGGGTAGAGATTCTCTAGAGAAATTTCTAGAGTCCACGAGAAAGCACTCGGTGTAATCAAAGTCTTACCCAAAGGCATCCTTATGGGGGGGGAAGTAAGGCTCAGCCCGTCGACTGATCCCAGAAAACAGCGGTGGGATTCTTCGCGATGGTGTCTTCCCTGACATCCCCTCTCTCTTGGGCTATTTTTATATTATTTTTTTATCTTCAAAGTGGAGTTTGAGTGACTTTAGTCATATGTACTTTTATTATGATTAATGTACTCAAGGAGGAGTGTTCACACCTCGGGGGCGGATAGCCTCCGGGATGGAGGTGTGTTTTGGTACATTGTGGCGAGCAAAGTTCGCACAAAAGGACAGCATTTCATCAACATTTGACGAAATGTTGGCTCGGGTAGCGTGTAGGCCGCTTATCAGTTCCGTAGTACCATCTCGTCCCCATATCTGCTATTCGTCACAAGGGAAGGCCACGGAAGAAGCGCGTTCCGTTCCATCCCTCGTGTAGTTTCGCAAACAACCTTGTACAGGGAATCACAGCTGTTGCATTCTTCGTGTGCTAGCTGCGGCTGTATTCTACCTCAGAAGCCTCTTGATTTTATGACTTTCCTTAATGTGTGAACAATGCTGTATTTTTGTATTCTTGGCCAATTTAGTAATTATTCCACAAGAACACACATTGGTTGCCGATTTATCGACGGGTCTAATCACCACAGGCCAACTGTAATTAAAACCATCTATGTAGACTCTACCAAAGCGGACAAATACAACACTGATTGTTACAAAATTATGGCGCCAAATTCAGATTGCTGGCACAATTTCACTTTCATCAAACCTACAGTAGTGTACTGTATTTGGGGCTACAAGGGCACAGAATTGTTATTTGCATTTATGATTGACTCAAATACACCTGAACTTGCTGAAATGAATCCAGAACCTACACCCCACAAACTCTCAAAGGCTCTCTCTTCTAAGAGAAAAAAAACCACCTCTCTCTTTTCTAAGCCCTCCATTAGACTAACTCCTTACATTTTCAACATTGGCCCTTACGTTATTAAACACACACAGGTCAACAACAGGTACTGTTTAATCCCACATATTCCCTCAAACGAGCAGAATTGTCAATGCAGATTCAAATCTCTGCGATCAAACCCACCTGCTTACCGTTCCTGAGTACATCTTATGCAGGATGGTCAGCATGGTTACGCAGACGAACTCTTGCCACTTCACAACGACTGAAGAGGGATGCGACTGGTATCTTAGGAACAGGCCTGGGAGTCTTGAATAGTATAGATGCTGAGATACTTGCCAACAAACTAGTCACAACCACTACTGATCTGGACAAATGAAGACATCCCCTACGGTCCTCTCTATTAGCATTAGGAAACCACCAACGGCTTTTATCGAATATATTGCCTCAATGGGAAGAAACGGGTGAAAAAGACCATCAGCTGATCACAGATGCACTTGGTACAACCCAAACCAATGTTTCCTTGGCTCTTAGTTGTATCCAAGCCCAATTGTGGATGCAATCTATGACAGCCGCAATCATAAGGGAAGGTGAAGAAGGCACCTTGCCCACCGAAATTCGAAAAGTAATATGGGATAACGCAATTGAATTTGAGAAAAAATTTCAGTCCAGGTGGTATCTGGTTAATTTCACCTACGATCCCACTGAGAGCAAAGCCACAGCTTTTGTCTTAACGATACGCAATGCCTCAGTATACACCATATACCCAACCATCGCACTGGGGTTGAATCACCAAGGAGCTCTACTCTATCCAACACAGCACAGAGGTTGGGCACGACAAAATGAGACTAAATGGCAAACTGCTGATGTTGACGCATGCGTTTCACGAGACCAACAAGGATTCATTTGTGAGAGTAATACTCTCAAAGCGCAAGACCTTTGTCTTGACACCAACCAGAACGTTTGTCACTTTGAGACACATCCCGATGAAACCCCAGAGACTGTGCTTGACTATGTTGGGAAAGGGTGCGTTAGCATGAGGTCTCCCTGTAGTCTTGTATTCAGAGATGACACAGTAATCACTCAAATCTTTCTGTTTGAACTTTACTAACACAAAGTTACGGGATGCGACTTCAATTATTAAGCTCCTGTTACGTCTTTTCAATTGCTACAACCTAATTATACGTTGATTCGAGATTGTTGCCTACCCCTATCGGAATGAATCTCTCCCTGGTGAAGAAGCTGCTAAAACACAATGAATTGAAGCGACTCTTGAAAGAGGCCCAAGGAAATGGACAGACAACTTTTATTACCGTCCATCACAGGTTGAAGAAATACACCAAGCGTTGGAAAGAGTGAAGAGAGGCGGAGGACAGAGATGGGGAGATACTCTTTTTGGATGGTTACCGACAGTTACAGGACGTTATAACAAGATGCTTCACTCTGTTGTTGTTTTACTAATACTCACTGTATTGTGCTTTGCTTAGACAATTGTTTTGCATGTTAGACTTTCGATTATGAAGAAAAGTTTAAATAGCTTGATCACTCCGCGAGAAGGATTTCCACTTGACATCCCTCACCACAAGAACACATGTGATCTTTCTTATCAGTGTTGAGTACGTCGACATTGACTGACTGTAGAAAAAGTTTTCCCTGCTGGCTCTTTGGGAGGGGGACCCATCTCTAGCCATATGGCCATTTTTGTTCCTGGCCCGGCACCAATTGGGAAAGGGTGGTGTCGAGGCTGAAGTCAGCAGGAAGGCCCTCAGCTCCCAGGTCTGTGGGGCTACGCAAGCGGTTCCCAAAGAGCTTTAGAACAAGGCATAGTTTTCCCTGCTGGCTCTTTGGCGGGGTACCCATCTCCAGCCATATGGCCATTTTTGTGCCTGGCGCGGCGCCAAGAGGGAAAGGGTGGTGTCGAGGCTGAAGGCAGCAGGAAAGCCTGCAGCCCCCAGGTCTGTGGGGCTACGCAGGAGGTTCCCAAAGAGCTTTAGAACAAGGCATAGTTTTCCCTGCTGGCTCTTTGGGCGTGGCACACATCTTGAGCCTTAAGGCCATTTTTGTGTCTGGCCTGGCGCCGAGAGGGAAAGGGTGGTGTCGAGGCTGAAGGCAGCAGGGAAGCCTGCAGTCCCCAGGTCTGTGGGGCTACGCAAGCGGTTCCCAGAGAGCTTTAGAACAAGGCATAGTTTTCCCTGCTGGCTCCTTGGGCAGGGGACCCATCTCCAGCCGTAAGGCCATTTTTGTGCCTGGCGCGGCGCCAGGTGGGAAAGGGTGGTGTCGAGGCTGAATGCAGCACCAAAGCCCGCAGCCCCCAGGTCTGTGGGGCTACGCAAGCAGTTCCCAAAGAGCTTTAGAACAAGGCATAATTTTCCCTGCTGGCTCCTTGGGCGGGGGACCCATCTCCAGCCGTATGGCCATTTTTGGGCCTGGCGTGACGCCAAGTGGGAAAGGGTGGTTTTGAGGCCGAAGGCAGCAGGAAAGCCCGCAGCCCCCAGGTCTGTGGGGCCACGCAAGCGGTTCCCAAAGAGCTTTAGAAGAAGGCATAATTTTCCCTGCTGGCTACTTGGGCAGGGGACCCATCTCCAGCCGTATGGCCATTTTTGTGCCTGGCGCGGCGCCAAGTGGGAAAGGGTGTTTTTGAGGCTGAAGGCAGCAGGAAAGCCTGCAGCCCCCAGGTCTGTGGGGCTACGCAAGCGGTTCCCAAAGACCTTTACCGAGGCATAGTTTTCCCTGCTGGCTCTTTGGGCGGGGGACCCATCTCCAGCCATAGGACTTTTTTGTGCCTGGCGCGGCGCCCAGAGGGAAAGGGTGGTGTCGAGGCTGAGGCAGCACGCAAGCCCACAGCCTCCAGCTCTGTGGGGCTACGCAAGAGGTTCGCAAAGAGCTTTAGAACAAGGCATAGTTTTCCCTGCTGGCTCCTTGGGCAGGGTACCAACCTCCAGCCGTATGGCCATTATTGTGCCTGGCGCGGCGCCAAGTGGGAAAGGGTGGTGTCGAGGCTGAAGGCAGCAGGAAAGTCCGCAGCCCCTAGGTCTGTGGGGCTACGCAAGCTGTTCCCAAAGAGCTTTAGAACAAGGCATAGTTTTCCCTGCTGGCTCCTTGGGCAGGGGACCCATCTCCAGCCATAGGCCTTTTTTGTGCCTGTCCTGGCGCCCAGAGGGAAAGGGTGGTTTTGAGGCTGAAGGCAGCAGGAAAGCCCGCAGCCCCCAGGTCTTTGGGACAATGCAAGCGGTTCCCAAAGAGCTTTAGAACAAGGCATAGTTTTACCTGCTGGCTCTTTGGCCGTGGCACCCATCTCCAGCAGTATGGCGATTTTTGTGCCTGGCGCAGCGCCAAGTGGGAAAGGGTGGTGTCGAGGCTGAAGGCAGCAGGAAAGCCCGCAGCCCCCAGGTCTGTGGGGCTACGCACGCGGTTCCCAAAGAGCTTTAGAACAAGGCATAGTTTTCCCTGCTGGCTCTTTGGGCGGGGGACCCATCTCCAGCCATAGGCCATTATTGTGCCTGGCGCGGTGCCGAGTGGGAAAGCGTGGTGTCGAGGCTGAAGGCAGCAGGAAAGCCTGCAGCCCCCAGGTCTGTGGGGCTACGCAAGTGGTTCCCAAAGAGCTTTAGAACAAGGCATAATTTTCCCTGCTGACTCCTTGGGCGGGGGACCCATCTCCAACCGTATGGCCATTTTTGTGCATGGCGTGGCGCCAAGTGGGAAAGGGTGGTGTCGAGGCTGAAGCTAGCAGGAAAGCCCGCAGCCTCCAGGTCTGTGGGGCTACGCAAGCGGTTCCCAAAGACCTTTAGAACAAGGCATAATTTTCCCTGCTGGCTACTTGGGCAGGGGACCCATCTCCAGCCGTATGGCCATTTTTGTGCCTGGCGCGGCGCCAAGTGGGAAAGGGTGTTTTTGAGGCTGAAGGCAGCAGGAAAACCTGCAGCCCCGAGGTCTGTGGGGCTACGCAAGCGGTTCCCAAAGACCTTTACCGAGGCATACTTTTCCCTGCTGGCTCTTTGGGCGGGGGACCCATCTCCAGCCGTATGGCCATTTTTGTGCCTGGCGCGGCGCCCAGAGGGAAAGGGTGGTTTTGAGGCTGAAGGCAGCAGGAAAGCCCGCAGCCCCCAGGTCTGTGGGACAATGCAAGCGGTTCCCAAAGAGCTTTAGAACAAGGCATAGTTTTACCTGCTGGCTCTTTGGCCGTGGCACCCATCTCCAGCCGTATGGCCATTTTTGTGCCTGGCGCGGCGCCAAGTGGGAAAGGGTGTTGTCGAGGCTGAAGTCAGCAGGGAGGCCCGCAGCTCCCAGGTCTGTGGGGCTACGCAAGCGTTTCCCAAAGAGCTTTAGAACAAGGCATAGTTTTCCCTGCTGGCTCTTTGGGCGGGGGACCCATTGCCTGCCGTATGACCATTTTTGTGCTTGGCGCGGTGCCCCGTGGGAAAGGGTGGTTTTGAGGCTGAAGGCAGCAGGAAAGCCCGCAGCCCCCAGGTCTGTGGGGCTACGCAAGCGGTTCCCAAAGACCTTTAGAACAAGGCATAGTTTTCCCTGCTGGATCTTTGGGCGTGGCACACATCTCCAGCCGTATGGCGATTTTTGGGCCTGGCGCGGCGCCAAGTGGGAAAGGGTGGTGTCGAGGCTGAAGGCAGCAGGAAAGCCTGCAGTCCCCAGGTCTTTGGGGCTACGCAAGCGGTTCCCAAAGAGCTTTAGAACAAGGCATAATTTTCCCTGCTGACTCCTTGGGCGTGGCACCCATCTCCAGCCGTATGGCGATTTTTGTGCATGGCGCGGCGCCAAGTGGGAAAGGGTGGTGTCGAGGCTGAAGGCAGCAGCAAAGCCCGCAGCCCCCACGTCTGTGGGGCTACACAAGCGGTTCCCAAAGAGCTTTAGAACAAGGCATAGTTTTCCCTGCTGGCTCCTTGGTCGGGGGACCCATTGCCTGCCGTATGGCCATTTTTGTGCCTGGCGTGGCACCAAGTGGGAAAGGGTGGTGTCGAGGCTGAAGCTAGCAGGAAAGCCTGCAGCCCCCAGGTCTGTGGGGCTACGCAAGCGGTTTCCAAAGAACTTTAGAACAAGGCATAGTTTTCCCTACTGACTGTTTGGGCGGGGGATCCATCTCCATACATATGTCCATTTTTGTGGTTGGCGCGGCGCCAATTGGGAAAGGCTGGTGTCGAGGCTGAAGGCAGCAGGAAAGCCCGCAGCCCCCAGGTCTGTGGGGCTACGCAAGGGGTTCCCAAAGAGCTTTAGAACAAGGCATAGTTTTCCCTGCTGGCTCTTTGGGCGGGGGACCCCTCTACAGCTGTATAGCCATTTTTGTGCCTGGCGCGGTGCCAAGTGGGAAAGGGTGGTTTTGAGGCTGAAAGCAGCAGGAAAGCCCGCAGCCCCCAGGTCTCTGGGGCTACGCACGCGGTTCCCAAAGAGCTTTAGAACAAGGCATAGTTTTCCCTGCTGGCTCTTTGGGCGGGGGACCCATCTCCAGCCATAGGCCATTTTTGTGTCTGTCCCGGCGCCCAGAGGGAAAGGGTGGTTTTGAGGCTGAAGGCAGCAGCAAAGCCCGCAGCCCCCAGGTCTGTGGGACAATTCAAGCGGTTCCCAAAGAGCTTTAGAACAAGGCATAGTTTTCCCTGCTGGCTCTTTGGGCGGGGGACCCATCTCCAGCCGTACGGCCATTTTTGGGCCAGGCGCAGCGCCAAGTGGGAAAGGGTCGTTTTGAGGCTGAAGGCAGCAGGAAAGCCCACAGCCCCTAAGTCTGTGGGGCTACGTACGCAGTTCCCAAAGAGCTTTAGAACAAGGCATAGTTTTCCCTGCTGGCTCTTTGGCCGTGGCACCCATCTCCAGCCGTATGGCGATTTTTGTGCCTGGCGCGGCGCCAAGTGGGAAAGGGTGTTGTCGAGGCTGAAGGCAGCAGGAAAGACCGCAGCCCCCAGGTCTGTGGGGCTACGCAAGAGGTTCACAAAGAGGTTTAGAACAAGGCATAGTTTTCCCTGCTGACTCCTTGGGCGGGGGACCCATCTCCAACCGTCTGGCCATTTTTGTGCATTGCGCGGCGCCAAGTGGGAAAGGGTGGTGTTGAGGCTGAAGGCAGCAGTAAAGCCTGCAGCCCCCAGGTCTGTGGGGCTACGCAAGCGGTTCCCAAAAAGCTTTAGAACAAGGCACAGTTTTCCCTGCTGGCTCTTTGGGCGGGGGATCCATCTCCAGCCATATGGCCATTTTTGTGCCTGGCGCAGCGCCAAGTGGGAAAGGGTGTTGTCGAGGCTGAAAGCAGCAGCAAAGCCCGCAGCCCCCAGGTCTGTGGGGCTACACAAGCGGTTCCCAAAGAGCTTTAGAACAAGGCATATTTTTCCCTGCTGACTCCTTGGGCGTGGCACCCATCTCCAACCATATGGCCATTTTTGTGCCTGGCGCGGCGCCAAGTTGGAAAGGGTGTTTTTGAGTGAGAAGACAGCAGGAAAGCCCGCAGCCCCCAGGTCTGTGGGGCTACGCAAGCAGTTCCCAAAGACCTTTAGAACAAGGCATAGTTTTCCCTGATGGCTCCTTGGGCGTGGCACACATCTCCAGCCATATGGCCATTTTTGGGCCTGGCGCGGCACCAAGTGGGAAAGGGTGGTATCAAGGCTGAAGGCAGCAGGAAAGCCTGCAGCCCCTTGCTCTGTGGGGCTACGCAAGAGGTTCCCAAAGAGCTTTAGAACAAGGCATAGTTTTCCCTGCTGACTCCTTGGGCGTGGTACCCATCTCCAGCCGTATGGCGATTTTTGTGCATGGTGCGGCGCCACGTGGGAAAGGGTGGTTTTGAGGCTGAAGGCAGCAGCAAAGCCCGCAGCCCCCAGGTCTGTGGGGCTACGCAAGCGGTTCCCAAAGAGCTTTAGAACAAGGCATAGTTTTCCCTGCTGGCTCCTTGGTCGGGGGACCCATTGCCTGCCGTATGGCCATTTTTGTGCCTGGCGTGGCAGCAAGTGGGAAAGGGTGGTGTCGAGGCTGAAGCTAGCAGGAAAGCCCGCAGCCACCAGGTCTGTGGCGCTACGCAAGCGGTTCCCAAAGAGCTTTAGAACAAGGCACAGTTTTCCCTGATGGCTCCTTGGGCGGGGGACCCATTGCCTGCCGAATGGCCATTTTTGTTCCTGGCGTGGCACCAAGTGGGAAAGGGTGGTGTCGAGGCTGAAGCTAGCAGGAAAGCCTGCCGCCCCCAGGTCTGTGGGGCTACGCAAGCGGTTCCCAAAGAGCTTTAGAACAAGGCATAGTTTTCCCTGCTGGCTCTTTGGGCGGGAGACCCATCTCCAGCCGTATGGCCATTTCTGTGCTTGGCGTGGCGCCAAGTGGGAAAGGTTGGTGTCGAGGCTGAAGGCAGCAGGAAAGCCCGCAGCCCCCAGGTCTGTGGGGCTACGCACGCGGTTCCCAAAGAGCTTTAGAACAAGGCATAGTTTTCCCTGCTGGCTCTTTGGGCGTGGCACACATCTCCAGCCATATGGCCATTATTGTGCCTGGCGCGGTGCCCAGTGGGAAAGGGTGGTTTTGAGGCTGAAGGCAGCAGGAAAGCCCGCAGCCCCCAGGTCTGTGGGGCTACGCAAGCGGTTCCCAAAGAGCTTTAGAACAAGGCATAGTTTTCCCTGCTGGCTCTTTGGGCGTGGCACACATCTCCAGCCACATGGCCATTTTTGGGCCTGGCGCGGCACCAAGTGGGAAAGGGTGGTTTTGAGGCTGAAGGCAGCAGGAAAGCCTGCAGCCCCCAGGTCTGTGGGGCTACGCAAGCGGTTCCCAAAGAGCTTTAGAACAAGGCATAGTTTTCCCTGCTGGCTCTTTGGGCGGGGGACCCATCCCCAGCCGTATGGCCATTTTTGTGCATGGCGTGGCGCCAAGTGGGAAAGGGTTGTGTCGAGGCTGAAGGCAGCAGGAAAGCCCGCAGCCCCCAGGTCTGTGGGGCTACGCAAGCGGTTCCCAAAGAGCTTTAGAACAAGGCATAGTTTTCCCTGCTGGCTCCTTGGGCAGGGTACCAACCTCCAGCCGTATGGCCATTTTTGTGCCTGGCGCGGCGCCAAGTGGGAAAGGGTGGTGTCGAGGCTGAAGGCAGCAGGAAAGTCCGCAGCCCCCAGGTCTGTGGGACAATGCAAGCGATTCCCAAAGAGCTTTAGAACAAGGCATAGTTTTCCCTGCTGGCTCTTTGGCCGTGGAGCCCATCTCCAACCATATGGCCATTTTTGTGCCTGGCGCGGCGCCAAGTGGGAAAGGGTGGTGTCGAGGCTGAAGGCAGCAGCAAAGCCCGCAGCCCCCAGGTCTGTGGGGCTACGCAAGCGGTTCCCAAAGAGCTTTAGAACAAGGCATAGTTTTCCCTGCTGGCTCCTTGGGCGGGGGACCCATTGCCTGCCGTATGGCCATTTTTGTGCCTGGCGTGGCACCAAGTGGGAAAGGGTGGTTTTGAGGCTGAAGCTAGCAGGAAAGCCTGAATCCCCCAGGTCTGTGGGGCTACGCAAGCGGTTCCCAAAGAGCTTTAGAACAAGGCACAGTTTTCCCTCCTGACTGTTTGGGCGGGGGATCCATCTCCATCCATATGTCCATTTTTGTGGTTGGCGCGGCGCCAAGTGGGAAAGGTTGGTGTCGAGGCTGAAGGCAGCAGGAAAGCCCGCAGCCCCCAGGTCTGTGGGGCTACGCAAGCGGTTCCCAAAGAGCTTTAGAACAAGGCATAGTTTTCCCTGCTTGCTCCTTGGGCAGGGGACCTATCTCCAACCGTATGGCGATTTTTGTGCATGGTGCGGCACCAAGTGGGAAAGGGTGGTTTTGAGGCTGAAGGTGCAGGAAAGCCCGCAGCCCCCAGATCTATTGGGCTACGCAAGCGGTTCCCAAAGAGCCTTAGAACAAGGCATAGTTTTCCATGCTGACTCCTTGGGCGTGGCACCCATCTCCAGCCGTATGGCCATTTTTGTGCTTGGCGCGGCGCCAAGTGGGAAAGGGTGTTGTTGAGGCTGAAGGCAGCAGGAAAGCCCGCAGCCCCCAGGTCTGTGGGGCTACGCAAGCGGTTCCCAAAGAGCTTTAGAACAAGGCATAGTTTTCCCTGCTGGCTCCTTGGGCGTGGGACCCATGTCCAGCCGTATGGCCATTTTTGTGCCTGGCGTGGCACCAAGTGGGAAAGGGTGTTGTCGAGGCTGAAGCTAGCAGGAAAGCCTGCAGCCCCCAGGTCTGTGGGGCTACGCAAGAGGTTCCCAAAGACCTTTAGAACAAGGCATAGTTTTCCCTGCTGACTCCTTGGGCGGGAGACCCATCTCCAGCCGTATGGCCATTTTTGTGCCTGGCGCGGTGCCCAGTGGGAAAGGGTGGTGTCGAGGCTGAAGGCAGCAGGAAAGTCTGCAGCCCCCAGGTCTGTGGGACAATGCAAGCGGTTCCCAAAGAGCTTTAGAACAAGGCATAGTTTTCCCTGCTGGCTCTTTGGCCGTGGAGCCCATCTCCAGCCGTATGGCGATTTTTGTTCCTGGCGCGGCGCCAAGTGGGAAAGGGTGTTGTCGAGGCTGAAGGCAGCAGCAAAGCCCGCAGCCCCCAGGTCTGTGGGGCTACGCAAGCGGTTCCCAAAGAGCTTTAGAACAAGGCATAGTTTTCCCTGCTGGCTCCTTGGGCGGGGGACCCATTGCCTGCCGTATGGCCATTTTTGTGCTTGGCGCGGTGCCCAGTGGGAAAGGTTGGTTTTGAGGCTGAAGGCAGCAGGAAAGCCCGCAGCCCCCAGGTCTGTGGGGCTACGCAAGCGGTTCCCAAAGACCTTCAGAACAAGGCATAGTTTTCCCTGCTGGCTCCTTGGGGGTGGCACACACCTCCAGCCATATGGCCATTTTTGTGCCTGGCGCGGCACCAAGTGGGAAAGGGTGGTATCGAGGCTGAAGGCAGCAGGAAAGCCTGCAGCCCCCAGGTCTGTGGCGCTACGCAAGCGGTTCCCAAAGAGCTTTAGAACAAGGCATAGTTTTCCCTGCTTGCTCCTTGGGCAGGGGACCTATCTCCAACCGTATGGCGATTTTTGTGCATGGTGCGGCGCCAAGTGGGAAAGGGTGGTTTTGAGGCTGAAGGCAGCAGGAAAGCCTGCAGCCCCCAGATCTATTGGGCTACGCAAGCGGTTCCCAAAGAGCCTTAGAACAAGGCATAGTTTTCCCTGCTGACTCCTTGGGCGTGGCACCCATCTCCAGCCGTATGGCGATTTTTGTGCATGGCGCGGCGCCAAGTGGGAAAGGGTGTTGTCGAGGCTGAAGGCAGCAGCAAAGCCCGCAGCCCCCAGGTCTGTGGGGCTACGCAAGCGGCTCCCAAAGAGCTTTAGAACAAGGCATAGTTTTCCCTGCTGGCTCCTTGGGCGGGGGACCCATTGCCTGCCGTATGGCCATTTTTGTGCCTGGCGTGGCACCAATTGGGAAAGGGTGGTGTCGAGGCTGAAGCTAGCAGGAAAGCCTGAATCCCCCAGGTCTGTGGGGCTACGCAAGCGGTTCCCAAAGAGCTTTAGAACAAGGCACAGTTTTCCCTCCTGACTGTTTGGGCGGGGGATCCATCTCCATCCATATGTCCATTTTTGTGGTTGGCGCGGCGCCAAGTGGGAAAGGTTGGTGTCGAGGCTGAAGGCAGCAGGAAAGCCCGCAGCCCCCAGGTCTGTGGGGCTACGCAAGCGGTTCCCAAAGAGCTTTAGAACAAGGCATAGTTTTCCCTGCTTGCTCCTTGGGCAGGGGACCTATCTCCAACCGTATGGCGATTTTTGTGCATGGTGCGGCACCAAGTGGGAAAGGGTGGTTTTGAGGCTGAAGGCAGCAGGAAAGCCCGCAGCCCCCAGATCTATTGGGCTACGCAAGCGGTTCCCAAAGAGCCTTAGAACAAGGCATAGTTTTCCCTGCTGACTCCTTGGGCGTGGCACCCATCTCCAGCC
Organism: Rissa tridactyla; assembly: GCF_028500815.1. NCBI lineage: Eukaryota > Metazoa > Chordata > Aves > Charadriiformes > Laridae > Rissa > Rissa tridactyla. The sequence goes on along the minus strand of NC_071481.1, from coordinate 9,841,066 downwards.
GTATGGCGATTTTTGTGCATGGCGCGGCGCCAAGTGGGAAAGGGTGTTGTCGAGGCTGAAGCTAGCAGGAAAGCCCGCAGCCCCCAGGTCTGTGGGGCTACGCAAGCGGTTCCCAAAGAGCTTTAGAACAAGGCATAGTTTTCCCTGCTGGCTCTTTGGGCGGGGGACCCATCTCCAGCTGTATGGCCATTTTTGTGCCTGGCACGGCGCCAAGTGGGAAAGGGTGGTTTTGAGGCCGAAGGCAGCAGGAAAGGCCGCAGCCCCCAGGTCTGTGGGGCTACGCACGCGGTTCCCAAAGAGCTTTAGAACAAGGCACAGTTTTCCCTGATGGCTCCTTGGGCGGGGGACCCATTGCCTGCCGAATGGCCATTTTTGTTCCTGGCGTGGCACCAAGTGGGAAAGGGTGGTGTCGAGGCTGAAGCTAGCAGGAAAGCCTGCCGCCCCCAGGTCTGTGGGGCTACGCAAGCGGTTCCCAAAGAGCTTTAGAACAAGGCACAGTTTTCCCTGCTGGCTCTTTGGGCGGGAGACCCATCTCCAGCCGTATGGCCATTTTTGTGCTTGGCGCAACGCCAAGTGGGAAAGGGTGGTGTCGAGGCAGAAGTCAGCAGGAAGGCCCGCAGCTCCCAGGTCTGTGCGGCTACGCAAGCGGTTCCCAAAGAGCTTTAGAACAAGGCATAGTTTTCCCTGCTGGCTCTTTTGGGCGGGAGACCCATCTCCAGCCATAGGCCATTTTTGTGTCTGTCCCGGCACCCAGAGGGAAAGGGTGGTTTTGAGGCTGAAGGCAGTAGGAAAGCCCGCAGCCTCCAGGTCTGTGGGGCTACGCAAGTGGTTCCCAAAGAGCTTTAGAACAAGGCATAGTTTTCCCTGCTGGCTCTTTGCGCGTGGCACACATCTCCAGCCATATGGCCATTATTGTGCCTGGCGCGGTGCCCAGTGGGAAAGGGTGGTTTTGAGGCTGAAGGCAGCAGGAAAGCCCGCAGCCCCCTGGTCTGTGGGGCTACGCAAGTGGTTCCCAAAGAGCTTTAGAACAAGGCATAGTTTTCCCTGCTGGCTCTTTGGGCGTGGCACACATCTCCAGCCATATGGCCATTTTTGGGCCTGGCGCGGCGCCAAGTTGGAAAGGGTGTTTTTGAGTGAGAAGACAGAAGGAAAGCCCGCAGCCCCCAGGTCTGTGGGGCTACGCAAGCGGTTCCCAAAGACCTTTAGAACAAGGCAGAGTTTTCCCTGATGGCTCTTTGGGCGGGGGACCCATCTCCAGCCGTATGGCCACTTTTGTGCTTAGCGAGGCGCGTAGTGGGAAAGGGTGGTTTTGAGGCTGAAGGCAGCAGGAAGACCCGCAACCCCCAGGTCTGTGGGGCTACGCAAGCGGTTCCCAAAGAGCTTTAGAACAAGGCATAGTTTTCCCTGCTGGCTCCTTGTGCATGGGACCCATCTTCAACCATATGCCATTTTTGTGCCTGGCGCGGCGCCCAGAGGGAAAGGGTGGTTTTGAGGCTGAGGCAGCACGCAAGCCCACAGCCTCCAGCTCTGTGGGGCTACGCAAGAGGTTCCCAAAGAGCTTTAGAACAAGGCATAGTTTTCCCTGCTGGCTCCTTGGGCGGGAGACCCATCTCCAGCCGTATGGCCATTATTGTGCCTGGCGCGGTGCCCAGTGGGAAAGGGTGGTGTCGAGGCTGAAGGCAGCAGGAAAGCCTGCAGCCCCCAGGTGTGTGGGGCTACGCACGCGGTTCCCAAAGAGCTTTAGAACAAGGCATAGTTTTCCCTGCTGGCTCCTTGGGCGGGGGACCCATCTCCAGCCGTATGGCCATTTTTGTGCCTGGCGTGGCACCAAGTGGGAAAGGGTGGTGTCGAGGCTGAAGGCAGCAGGAAAGCCCGCAGCCCCCAGGTCTGTGGGGCTACGCAAGCGGTTCCCAAAGAGCTTTAGAACAAGGCATAGTTTTCCCTGCTGGCTCCTTGGGCAGGGTACCAACCTCCAGCCGTATGGCCATTTTTGTGCCTGGCGCGGCGCCAAGTGGGAAAGGGTGGTGTCGAGGCTGAAGGCAGCAGGAAAGCCCGCAGCCCCCAGGTCTGTGGGGCTACGCAAGCGGTTCCCAAAGAGCTTTAGAACAAGGCATAGTTTTCCCTGCTGGCTCCTTGGGCGGGGGACCCATTGCCTGCCGTATGGCCATTTTTGTGCCTGGCGTGGCACCAAGTGGGAAAGGGTGGTTTTGAGGCTGAAGCTAGCAGGAAAGCCTGAATCCCCCAGGTCTGTGGGGCTACGCAAGCGGTTCCCAAAGAGCTTTAGAACAAGGCACAGTTTTCCCTCCTGACTGTTTGGGCGGGGGATCCATCTCCATCCATATGTCCATTTTTGTGGTTGGCGCGGCGCCAAGTGGGAAAGGTTGGTGTCGAGGCTGAAGGCAGCAGGAAAGCCCGCAGCCCCCAGGTCTGTGGGGCTACGCAAGCGGTTCCCAAAGAGCTTTAGAACAAGGCATAGTTTTCCCTGCTTGCTCCTTGGGCAGGGGACCTATCTCCAACCGTATGGCGATTTTTGTGCATGGTGCGGCACCAAGTGGGAAAGGGTGGTTTTGAGGCTGAAGGTGCAGGAAAGCCCGCAGCCCCCAGATCTATTGGGCTACGCAAGCGGTTCCCAAAGAGCCTTAGAACAAGGCATAGTTTTCCATGCTGACTCCTTGGGCGTGGCACCCATCTCCAGCCGTATGGCGATTTTTGTGCTTGGCGCGGCGCCAAGTGGGAAAGGGTGTTGTTGAGGCTGAAGGCAGCAGGAAAGCCCGCAGCCCCCAGGTCTGTGGGGCTACGCAAGCGGTTCCCAAAGAGCTTTAGAACAAGGCATAGTTTTCCCTGCTGGCTCCTTGGGCGTGGGACCCATGTCCAGCCGTATGGCCATTTTTGTGCCTGGCGTGGCACCAAGTGGGAAAGGGTGTTGTCGAGGCTGAAGCTAGCAGGAAAGCCTGCAGCCCCCAGGTCTGTGGGGCTACGCAAGAGGTTCCCAAAGACCTTTAGAACAAGGCATAGTTTTCCCTGCTGACTCCTTGGGCGGGAGACCCATCTCCAGCCGTATGGCCATTATTGTACCTGGCGCGGTGCCCAGTGGGAAAGGGTGGTGTCGAGGCTGAAGGCAGCAGGAAAGTCTGCAGCCCCCAGGTCTGTGGGACAATGCAAGCGGTTCCCAAAGAGCTTTAGAACAAGGCATAGTTTTCCCTGCTGGCTCTTTGGCCGTGGAGCCCATCTCCAGCCGTATGGCGATTTTTGTTCCTGGCGCGGCGCCAAGTGGGAAAGGGTGTTGTCGAGGCTGAAGGCAGCAGCAAAGCCCGCAGCCCCCAGGTCTGTGGGGCTACGCAAGCGGTTCCCAAAGAGCTTTAGAACAAGGCATAGTTTTCCCTGCTGGCTCCTTGGGCGGGGGACCCATTGCCTGCCGTATGGCCATTTTTGTGCTTGGCGCGGTGCCCAGTGGGAAAGGTTGGTTTTGAGGCTGAAGGCAGCAGGAAAGCCCGCAGCCCCCAGGTCTGTGGGGCTACGCAAGCGGTTCCCAAAGACCTTCAGAACAAGGCATAGTTTTCCCTGCTGGCTCCTTGGGGGTGGCACACACCTCCAGCCATATGGCCATTTTTGTGCCTGGCGCGGCACCAAGTGGGAAAGGGTGGTATCGAGGCTGAAGGCAGCAGGAAAGCCTGCAGCCCCCAGGTCTGTGGCGCTACGCAAGCGGTTCCCAAAGAGCTTTAGAACAAGGCATAGTTTTCCCTGCTTGCTCCTTGGGCAGGGGACCTATCTCCAACCGTATGGCGATTTTTGTGCATGGTGCGGCGCCAAGTGGGAAAGGGTGGTTTTGAGGCTGAAGGCAGCAGGAAAGCCTGCAGCCCCCAGATCTATTGGGCTACGCAAGCGGTTCCCAAAGAGCCTTAGAACAAGGCATAGTTTTCCCTGCTGACTCCTTGGGCGTGGCACCCATCTCCAGCCGTATGGCGATTTTTGTGCATGGCGCGGCGCCAAGTGGGAAAGGGTGTTGTCGAGGCTGAAGGCAGCAGCAAAGCCCGCAGCCCCCAGGTCTGTGGGGCTACGCAAGCGGCTCCCAAAGAGCTTTAGAACAAGGCATAGTTTTCCCTGCTGGCTCCTTGGGCGGGGGACCCATTGCCTGCCGTATGGCCATTTTTGTGCCTGGCGTGGCACCAATTGGGAAAGGGTGGTGTCGAGGCTGAAGCTAGCAGGAAAGCCTGAATCCCCCAGGTCTGTGGGGCTACGCAAGCGGTTCCCAAAGAGCTTTAGAACAAGGCACAGTTTTCCCTCCTGACTGTTTGGGCGGGGGATCCATCTCCATCCATATGTCCATTTTTGTGGTTGGCGCGGCGCCAAGTGGGAAAGGTTGGTGTCGAGGCTGAAGGCAGCAGGAAAGCCCGCAGCCCCCAGGTCTGTGGGGCTACGCAAGCGGTTCCCAAAGAGCTTTAGAACAAGGCATAGTTTTCCCTGCTTGCTCCTTGGGCAGGGGACCTATCTCCAACCGTATGGCGATTTTTGTGCATGGTGCGGCACCAAGTGGGAAAGGGTGGTTTTGAGGCTGAAGGCAGCAGGAAAGCCCGCAGCCCCCAGATCTATTGGGCTACGCAAGCGGTTCCCAAAGAGCCTTAGAACAAGGCATAGTTTTCCCTGCTGACTCCTTGGGCGTGGCACCCATCTCCAGCCGTATGGCGATTTTTGTGCATGGCGCGGCGCCAAGTGGGAAAGGGTGTTGTCGAGGCTGAAGCTAGCAGGAAAGCCCGCAGCCCCCAGGTCTGTGGGGCTACGCAAGCGGTTCCCAAAGAGCTTTAGAACAAGGCATAGTTTTCCCTGCTGGCTCTTTGGGCGGGGGACCCATCTCCAGCTGTATGGCCATTTTTGTGCCTGGCACGGCGCCAAGTGGGAAAGGGTGGTTTTGAGGCCGAAGGCAGCAGGAAAGGCCGCAGCCCCCAGGTCTGTGGGGCTACGCACGCGGTTCCCAAAGAGCTTTAGAACAAGGCACAGTTTTCCCTGATGGCTCCTTGGGCGGGGGACCCATTGCCTGCCGAATGGCCATTTTTGTTCCTGGCGTGGCACCAAGTGGGAAAGGGTGGTGTCGAGGCTGAAGCTAGCAGGAAAGCCTGCCGCCCCCAGGTCTGTGGGGCTACGCAAGCGGTTCCCAAAGAGCTTTAGAACAAGGCACAGTTTTCCCTGCTGGCTCTTTGGGCGGGAGACCCATCTCCAGCCGTATGGCCATTTTTGTGCTTGGCGCAACGCCAAGTGGGAAAGGGTGGTGTCGAGGCAGAAGTCAGCAGGAAGGCCCGCAGCTCCCAGGTCTGTGCGGCTACGCAAGCGGTTCCCAAAGAGCTTTAGAACAAGGCATAGTTTTCCCTGCTGGCTCTTTTGGGCGGGAGACCCATCTCCAGCCATAGGCCATTTTTGTGTCTGTCCCGGCACCCAGAGGGAAAGGGTGGTTTTGAGGCTGAAGGCAGTAGGAAAGCCCGCAGCCTCCAGGTCTGTGGGGCTACGCAAGTGGTTCCCAAAGAGCTTTAGAACAAGGCATAGTTTTCCCTGCTGGCTCTTTGCGCGTGGCACACATCTCCAGCCATATGGCCATTATTGTGCCTGGCGCGGTGCCCAGTGGGAAAGGGTGGTTTTGAGGCTGAAGGCAGCAGGAAAGCCCGCAGCCCCCTGGTCTGTGGGGCTACGCAAGTGGTTCCCAAAGAGCTTTAGAACAAGGCATAGTTTTCCCTGCTGGCTCTTTGGGCGTGGCACACATCTCCAGCCATATGGCCATTTTTGGGCCTGGCGCGGCGCCAAGTTGGAAAGGGTGTTTTTGAGTGAGAAGACAGAAGGAAAGCCCGCAGCCCCCAGGTCTGTGGGGCTACGCAAGCGGTTCCCAAAGACCTTTAGAACAAGGCAGAGTTTTCCCTGATGGCTCTTTGGGCGGGGGACCCATCTCCAGCCGTATGGCCACTTTTGTGCTTAGCGAGGCGCGTAGTGGGAAAGGGTGGTTTTGAGGCTGAAGGCAGCAGGAAGACCCGCAACCCCCAGGTCTGTGGGGCTACGCAAGCGGTTCCCAAAGAGCTTTAGAACAAGGCATAGTTTTCCCTGCTGGCTCCTTGTGCATGGGACCCATCTTCAACCATATGCCATTTTTGTGCCTGGCGCGGCGCCCAGAGGGAAAGGGTGGTTTTGAGGCTGAGGCAGCACGCAAGCCCACAGCCTCCAGCTCTGTGGGGCTACGCAAGAGGTTCCCAAAGAGCTTTAGAACAAGGCATAGTTTTCCCTGCTGGCTCCTTGGGCGGGAGACCCATCTCCAGCCGTATGGCCATTATTGTGCCTGGCGCGGTGCCCAGTGGGAAAGGGTGGTGTCGAGGCTGAAGGCAGCAGGAAAGCCTGCAGCCCCCAGGTGTGTGGGGCTACGCACGCGGTTCCCAAAGAGCTTTAGAACAAGGCATAGTTTTCCCTGCTGGCTCCTTGGGCGGGGGACCCATCTCCAGCCGTATGGCCATTTTTGTGCCTGGCGTGGCACCAAGTGGGAAAGGGTGGTGTCGAGGCTGAAGGCAGCAGGAAAGCCCGCAGCCCCCAGGTCTGTGGGGCTACGCAAGCGGTTCCCAAAGAGCTTTAGAACAAGGCATAGTTTTCCCTGCTGGCTCCTTGGGCAGGGTACCAACCTCCAGCCGTATGGCCATTTTTGTGCCTGGCGCGGCGCCAAGTGGGAAAGGGTGGTTTTGAGGCTGAAGGCAGCAGGAAAGTCCGCAGCCCCCAGGTCTGTGGGACAATGCAAGCGGTTCCCAAAGAGCTTTAGAACAAGGCATAGTTTTCCCTGCTGGCTCTTTGGGCGGGGGACCCATCTCCAGCCATATGGCCATTTTTGTGCCTGGCCCGGCGCCCAGAGGGAAAGGGTGGTTTTGAGGCTGAAGGCAGCAGGAAAGCCCGCAGCCCCCAGATCTATTGGGCTACGCAAGCGGTTCCCAAAGAGCCTTAGAACAAGGCATAGTTTTCCCTGCTGACTCCTTGGGCGTGGCACCCATCTCCAGCCGTATGGCGATTTTTGTGCATGGCGCTGCGCCAAGTGGGAAAGGGTGTTGTCGAGGCTGAAGGCAGCAGCAAAGCCCGCAGCCCCCAGGTCTGTGGGGCTACGCAAGCGGTTCCCAAAGAGCTTTAGAACAAGGCATAGTTTTCCCTGATGGCTCCTTGGTCGGGGGACCCATTGCCTGCCGTATGGCCATTTTTGTGCCTGGCGTGGCACCAAGTGGGAAAGGGTGGTGTCGAGGCTGAAGCTAGCAGGAAAGCCTGAAGCCCCCAGGTCTGTGGGGCTACGCAAGCGGTTCCCAAAGAGCTTTAGAACAAGGCACAGTTTTCCCTCCTGACTGGTTGGGCGGGGGATCCATCTCCATCCATATGTCCATTTTTGTGGTTGGCGCGGCGCCAAGTGGGAAAGGTTGGTGTCGAGGCTGAAGGCAGCAGGAAAGCCTGCACCCCCCAGGTCTGTGGGGCTACGCAAGCGGTTCCCAAAGAGCCTTAGAACAAGGCATAGTTTTCCCTGCTGACTCCTTGGGCGTGGGACCCATCTCCAGCCGTATGGCCATTTTTGTGCATGGCACAGCGCCAAGTGGGAAAGGGTGGTGTCGAGGCTGAAGGCAGCAGGAAAGCCTGCAGCCCCCAGGTCTGTGGGGCTACGCAAGTGGTTCCCAAAGAGCTTTAGAACAAGGCATAGTTTTCCCTGCTGGCTCTTTGGGCGGGGGACCCATCCCCAGCCGTATGGCCATTTTTGTGCCTGGCACGGCGCCAAGTGGGAAAGGGTGGTTTTGAGGCCGAAGGCAGCAGGAAAGCCCGCAGCCCCCAGGTCTGTGGGGCTACGCACGCGGTTCCCAAAGAGCTTTAGAACAAGGCACAGTTTTCCCTGATGGCTCCTTGGGCGGGGGACCCATTGCCTGCCGAATGGCCATTTTTGTTCCTGGCGTGGCACCAACTGGGAAAGGGTGGTGTCGAGGGTGAAGCTAGCAGGAAAGCCTGCAGCCCCCAGGTCTGTGGGGCTACGCAAGCGGTTCCCAAAGAGCTTTAGAACAAGGCATAGTTTTCCCTGCTGGCTCTTTGGGCGGGAGACCCATCTCCAGCCGTATGGCCATTTTTGTGCTTGGCGCGACGCCAAGTGGGAAAGGGTGGTGTCGAGGCTGAAGTCAGCAGGAAGGCCCGCAGCTCCCAGGTCTGTGCGGCTACGCAAGCGGTTCCCAAAGAGCTTTAGAACAAGGCATAGTTTTCCCTGCTGGCTCTTTGGGCGGGAGACCCAACTCCAGCCATAGGCCATTTTTGTGTCTGTCCCGGCGCCCAGAGGGAAAGGGTGGTTTTGAGGCTTAAGGCAGTAGGAAAGCCCGCAGCCTCCAGGTCTGTGGGGCTACGCAAGTGGTTTGCAAAGAGCTTTAGAACAAGGCATAGTTTTCCCTGCTGGCTCTTTGGGCGGGGGACCCATCTCCAGCCATATGGCCATTTTTGTGCCTGGCGCGGCGCCAAGTAGGAAAGGGTGGTGTCGAGGCTGAAGGCAGCAGGAAAGCCCGCAGCCCCCAGGTCTGTGGGGCTACGCAAGCGGTTCCCAAAGAGCTTTAGAACAAGGCATAGTTTTCCCTGCTGGCTCCTTGGGCAGGGTACCAACCTCCAGCCGTATGGCCATTTTTGTGCCTGGCGCGGCGCCAAGTGGGAAAGGGTGGTTTTGAGGCTGAAGGCAGCAGGAAAGTCCGCAGCCCCCAGGTCTGTGGGACAATGCAAGCGGTTCCCAAAGAGCTTTAGAACAAGGCATAGTTTTCCCTGCTGGCTCTTTGGGCGGGGGACCCATCTCCAGCCATATGGCCATTTTTGTGCCTGGCCCGGCGCCCAGAGGGAAAGGGTGGTTTTGAGGCTGAAGGCAGCAGGAAAGCCCGCAGCCCCCAGATCTATTGGGCTACGCAAGCGGTTCCCAAAGAGCCTTAGAACAAGGCATAATTTTCCCTGCTGACTCCTTGGGCGTGGCACCCATCTCCAGCCGTATGGCGATTTTTGTGCATGGCGCTGCGCCAAGTGGGAAAGGGTGTTGTCGAGGCTGAAGGCAGCAGCAAAGCCCGCAGCCCCCAGGTCTGTGGGGCTACGCAAGCGGTTCCCAAAGAGCTTTAGAACAAGGCATAGTTTTCCCTGATGGCTCCTTGGTCGGGGGACCCATTGCCTGCCGTATGGCCATTTTTGTGCCTGGCGTGGCACCAAGTGGGAAAGGGTGGTGTCGAGGCTGAAGCTAGCAGGAAAGCCTGAAGCCCCCAGGTCTGTGGGGCTACGCAAGCGGTTCCCAAAGAGCTTTAGAACAAGGCACAGTTTTCCCTCCTGACTGCTTGGGCGGGGGATCCATCTCCATCCATATGTCCATTTTTGTGGTTGGCGCGGCGCCAAGTGGGAAAGGTTGGTGTCGAGGCTGAAGGCAGCAGGAAAGCCTGCACCCCCCAGGTCTGTGGGGCTACGCAAGCGGTTACCAAAGAGCCTTAGAACAAGGCATAGTTTTCCCTGCTGACTCCTTGGGCGTGGGACCCATCTCCAGCCGTATGGCCATTTTTGTGCATGGCACAGCGCCAAGTGGGAAAGGGTGGTGTCGAGGCTGAAGGCAGCAGGAAAGCCTGCAGCCCCCAGGTCTGTGGGGCTACGCAAGTGGTTCCCAAAGAGCTTTAGAACAAGGCATAGTTTTCCCTGCTGGCTCTTTGGGCGGGGGACCCATCCCCAGCCGTATGGCCATTTTTGTGCCTGGCACGGCGCCAAGTGGGAAAGGGTGGTTTTGAGGCCGAAGGCAGCAGGAAAGCCCGCAGCCCCCAGGTCTGTGGGGCTACGCACGCGGTTCCCAAAGAGCTTTAGAACAAGGCACAGTTTTCCCTGATGGCTCCTTGGGCGGGGGACCCATTGCCTGCCGAATGGCCATTTTTGTTCCTGGCGTGGCACCAACTGGGAAAGGGTGGTGTCGAGGGTGAAGCTAGCAGGAAAGCCTGCAGCCCCCAGGTCTGTGGGGCTACGCAAGCGGTTCCCAAAGAGCTTTAGAACAAGGCATAGTTTTCCCTGCTGGCTCTTTGGGCGGGAGACCCATCTCCAGCCGTATGGCCATTTTTGTGCTTGGCGCGACGCCAAGTGGGAAAGGGTGGTGTCGAGGCTGAAGTCAGCAGGAAGGCCCGCAGCTCCCAGGTCTGTGCGGCTACGCAAGCGGTTCCCAAAGAGCTTTAGAACAAGGCATAGTTTTCCCTGCTGGCTCTTTGGGCGGGAGACCCATCTCCAGCCATAGGCCATTTTTGTGTCTGTCCCGGCGCCCAGAGGGAAAGGGTGGTTTTGAGGCTTAAGGCAGTAGGAAAGCCCGCAGCCTCCAGGTCTGTGGGGCTACGCAAGTGGTTTGCAAAGAGCTTTAGAACAAGGCATAGTTTTCCCTGCTGGCTCTTTGGGCGGGGGACCCATCTCCAGCCATATGGCCATTTTTGTGCCTGGCGCGGCGCCAAGTAGGAAAGGGTGGTGTCGAGGCTGAAGGCAGCAGGAAAGCCCGCAGCCCCCAGGTCTGTGCGGGCTACGCACGCGGTTCCCAAAGAGCTTTAGAACAAGGCATAGTTTTCCCTGCTGGCTCTTTGCGCGTGGCACACATCTCCAGCCATATGGCCATTATTGTGCCTGGCGCGGTGCCCAGTGGGAAAGGGTGGTGTCGAGGCTGAAGTCAGCAGGAAGGCCCGCAGCTCTCAGATCTGTGGGGCTACGCAAGTGGTTCCCAAAGAGCTTTAGAACAAGGCATAGTTTTCCCTGCTGGCTCTTTGGGAGGGGGACCCATTCCAGCCGTACGGCCATTTTTGTGCCTGGCGCGGCGCCAAGTGGGAAAGGGTGGTTTTGAGGCTGAAGGCAGCAGCAAAGCCCGCAGCCCCCAAGTCTGTGGGGCTACGCACGCAGTTCCCAAAGAGCTTTAGAACAAGGCATAGTTTTCCCTGCTGGCTCCTTGGGCGGGGGACCCATTGCTTGCCGAATGGCCATTTTTGTGCTTGGCGTGGCACCAAGTGGGAAAGGGTGGTGTCGAGGCTGAAGCTAGCAGGAAACCCTGCAGCCCCCAGGTCTGTGGGGCTACGCAAGCAGTTCCCAAAGAGCCTTAGAACAAGGCATAGTTTTCCCTGCTGACTCCTTGGGCGTGGGACCCATCTCCAGCCGTATGGCCATTTTTGTGCATGGCACAGCGCCAAGTGGGAAAGGGTGGTGTCGAGGCTGAAGGCAGCAGGAAAGCCTGCAGCCCCCAGGTCTGTGGGGCTACGCAAGTGGTTCCCAAAGAGCTTTAGAACAAGGCATAGGTTTCCCTGCTGGCTCTTTGGGCGGGGGACCCATCCCCAGCCGTATGGCCATTTTTGTGCCTGGCACGGCGCCAAGTGGGAAAGGGTGGTTTTGAGGCCGAAGGCAGCAGGAAAGCCCGCAGCCCCCAGGTCTCTGGGGCTACGCACGCGGTTCCCAAAGAGCTTTAGAACAAGGCACAGTTTTCCCTGATGGCTCCTTGGGCGGGGGACCCATCTCCAGCCCTATGGCCATTTTTGTGCCTGGCGCGGTGCCCAGTGGGAAAGCGCGGTGTCGAGGCTGAAGGCAGCAGGAAAGCCTGTAGCCCCCAGGTCTGTGGGGCTACGCAAGCGGTTCCCAAAGAGCTTTAGAACAAGGCATAGTTTTCCCTGCTGGCTCCTTGGGCGTGGAACCCATCTCCAGCCATAGGCCTTTTTTGTGCCTGTCCTGGTGCCCAGAGGGAAAGGGTGGTTTTGAGGCTGAAGGCAGCAGGAAAGCCCGCAGCCCCCAGGTCTGTGGGACAATGCAAGCGGTTCCCAAAGAGCTTTAGAACAAGGCATAGTTTTCCCTGCTGGCTCTTTGGCCGTGGCACCCATCTCCAGCCGTATGGCGATTTTTGTGCCTGGCGCGGCGCCAAGTGGGAAAGGGTGGTGTCGAGGCTGAAGGCAGCAGGAAAGCCCGCAGCCCCCAGGTCTGTGGGGCTATGCAAGCGGTTCCCAAAGAGCTTTAGAACAAGGCACAGTTTTCCCTGCTGGCTCTTTGGGCGGGGGACTCATCCTTAGCCGTACGGCCATTTTTGGGCCTGGTGCGGCACCAAGTGGGAAAGGGTGGTGTCGAGGCTGAAGGCAGCAGGAAAGCCTGCAGCCCCCAGGTCTGTGGGGCTACGCAAGCGGTTCCCAAAAAGCTTTAGAACAAGGCACAGTTTTCCCTGCTGGCTGTTTGGGCGGGGGATCCATCTCCATCCATATGTCCATTTTTGTGCTTGGCGCGACGCCAAGTGTGAAAGGCTGGTGTCGAGGCTGAAGGCAGCAGGAAAGCCCGCAGCCCCAAGGTCTGTGCGGCTACGCAAGCGGTGCCCAAAGAGCTTTAGAACAAGGCATAGTTTTCCCTGCTGGCTCCTTGGGCGGGAGACCCATCTCCAGCCGTATGGCCATTTTAGTGCCTGGCGCGGTGCCCAGTGGGAAAGGGTGGTGTCGAGGCTGAAGGCAGCAGGAAAGCCCGCAGCCCCCAGGTCTGTGGGGCTACGCACGCGGTTCCCAAAGAGCTTTAGAACAAGGCACAGTTTTCCCTGATGGCTCCTTGGGCGGGGGACCTATTGCCTGCCGAATGGCCATTTTTGTTCCTGGCGTGGCACCAACTGGGAAAGGGTGTTGTCGAGGCTGAAGCTAGCAGGAAAGCCTGCAGCCCCCAGGCCTGTGGGGCTACGCAAGCGGTTCCCAAAGAGCTTTAGAACAAGGCATAGTTTTCCCTGCTGGCTCTTCGGGCGGGAGACCCATCTCCAGCCGTATGGCCATTTTTGTGCTTGGCGCGACGCCAAGTGGGAAAGGGTGGTGTCGAGGCTGAAGTCAGCAGGAAGGCCCGCAGCTCCCAGGTCTGTGCGGCTACGCAAGCGGTTCCCAAAGAGCTTTAGAACAAGGCATAGTTTTCCCTGCTGGCTCTTTGGGCGGGAGACCCATCTCCAGCCATAGGCCATTTTTGTGTCTGTCCCGGCGCCCAGAGGGAAAGGGTGGTTTTGAGGCTGAAGGCAGTAGGAAAGCCCGCAGCCTCCAGGTCTGTGGGGCTACGCAAGTGGTTCCCAAAGAGCTTTAGAACAAGGCATAGTTTTCCCTGCTGGCTCTTTGGGCGGGTGACCCATCTCCAGCCATATGGCCATTTTTGTGCCTGGCGCGGCGCCAAGTGGGAAAGGGTGGTGTCGAGGCTGAAGGCAGCAGGAAAGCCTGCAGCCCCCAGGTCTGTGGGGCTACGCAAGTGGTTCCCAAAGACCTTTAGAACAAGGCATAGGTTTCCCTGCTGGCTATTTGGGCGGGGGACCCATCCCCAGCCGTATGGCCATTTTTGTGCCTGGCACGGCGCCAAGTGGGAAAGGGTGGTTTTGAGGCCGAAGGCAGCAGGAAAGCCCGCAGCCCCCAGGTCTCTGGGGCTACGCACGCGGTTCCCAAAGAGCTTTAGAACAAGGCATAGTTTTCCCTGATGGCTCCTTGGGCGGGGGACCCATTGCCTGCCGAATGGCCATTTTTGTTCCTGGCGTGGCACCAACTGGGAAAGGGTGGTGTCGAGGGTGAAGCTAGCAGGAAAGCCTGCAGCCCCCAGGTCTGTGGGGCTACGCAAGCGGTTCCCAAAGAGCTTTAGAACAAGGCATAGTTTTCCCTGCTGGCTCTTTGGGCGGGACACCCATCTCCAGCCGTATGGCCATTTTTGTGCTTGGCGCGACGCCAAGTGGGAAAGGGTGGTGTCGAGGCTGAAGTCAGCAGGAAGGCCCGCAGCTCCCAGGTCTGTGCGGCTACGCAAGCGGTTCCCAAAGAGCTTTAGAACAAGGCATAGTTTTCCCTGCTGGCTCTTTGGGCGGGAGACCCATCTCCAGCCATAGGCCATTTTTGTGTCTGTCCCGGCGCCCAGAGGGAAAGGGTGGTTTTGAGGCTTAAGGCAGTAGGAAAGCCCGCAGCCTCCAGGTCTGTGGGGCTACGCAAGTGGTTTGCAAAGAGCTTTAGAACAAGGCATAGTTTTCCCTGCTGGCTCTTTGGGCGGGGGACCCATCTCCAGCCATATGGCCATTTTTGTGCCTGGCGCGGCGCCAAGTAGGAAAGGGTGGTGTCGAGGCTGAAGGCAGCAGGAAAGCCCGCAGCCCCCAGGTCTGTGCGGGCTACGCACGCGGTTCCCAAAGACCTTTAGAACAAGGCATAGTTTTCCCTGCTGGCTCTTTGCGCGTGGCACACATCTCCAGCCATATGGCCATTATTGTGCCTGGCGCGGTGCCCAGTGGGAAAGGGTGGTGTCGAGGCTGAAGTCAGCAGGAAGGCCCGCAGCTCTCAGGTCTGTGCGGCTACGCAAGCGGTTCCCAAAGAGCTTTAGAACAAGGCATAGTTTTCCCTGCTGGCTCTTTGGGCCGGAGACCCATCTCCAGCCATAGGCCATTTTTGTGTCTGTCCCGGCGCCCAGAGGGAAAGGGTGGTTTTGAGGCTGAAGGCAGCAGGAAAGCCCGCAGCCCCCAGGTCTGTGGGACAATTCAAGTGGTTCGCAAAGAGCTTTAGAACAAGGCATAGTTTTCCCTGCTGGCTCTTTGGGAGGGGGACCCATCTCCAGCCGTACGGCCATTTTTGTGCCTGGCGCGGCGCCAAGTGGGAAAGGGTGGTTTTGAGGCTGAAGGCAGCAGCAAAGCCCGCAGCCCCCAGGTCTGTGGGGCTACACACGCAGTTCCCAAAGAGCTTTAGAACAAGGCATAGTTTTCCCTGCTGGCTCCTTGGGCGGGGGACGCATTGCTTGCCGAATGGCCATTTTTGTGCCTGGCGTGGCACCAAGTGGGAAAGGGTGGTGTCGAGGCTGAAGCTAGCAGGAAACCCTGCAGCCCCCAGGTCTGTGGGGCTACGCAAGCAGTTCCCAAAAAGCTTTAGAACAAGGCATAATTTTCCCTGCTGGCTCTTTGGGCGGGGGACCCATCTCCAGCCGTATGGCCATTTTTGTGCCTGGCGCGGTGCCCAGTGGGAAAGCGTGGTGTCGAGGCTGAAGGCAGCAGGAAAGCCTGTAGCCCCCTGGTCTGTGGGGCTACGCAAGCGGTTCCCAAAGAGCTTTAGAACAAGGCATAGTTTTCCCTGCTGGCTCCTTGGGCGGGGGACCCATCTCCAGCCATATGGCCATTTTTGTGCATGGCGCGGCACCAAGTGGGAAAGGGTGGCTTTGAGGCTGAACTCAGCAGGAAAGCCCGCAGCCCCCAGGTCTGTGGGGCTACGCAAGCGGTTCCCAAAGAGGTTTAGAACAAGGCACAGTTTTCCCTGCTGGCTCTTTGGGCGGGGGATCCATCTCCATCCATATGTCCATTTTTGTGCTTGGCGCGACGCCAAGTGTGAAAGGCTGGTGTCGAGGCTGAAGGCAGCAGGAAAGCCCGCAGCCCCAAGGTCTGTGCGGCTACGCAAGCGGTGCCCAAAGAGCTTTAGAACAAGGCATAGTTTTCCCTGCTGGCTCCTTGGGCGGGAGACCCATCTCCAGCCGTATGGCCATTTTAGTGCCTGGCGCGGTGCCCAGTGGGAAAGGGTGGTGTCGAGGCTGAAGGCAGCAGGAAAGCCCGCAGCCCCCAGATCTATTGGGCTACGCAAGCGGTTCCCAAAGAGCCTTAGAACAAGGCATAGTTTTCCCTGCTGACTCCTTGGGCGTGGCACCCATCTCCAGCCGTATGGCCATTTTTGTGCATGGCGCGGCGCCAAGTGGGAAAGGGTGTTGTCGAGGCTGAAGGCAGCAGCAAAGCCCGCAGCCCCCAGGTCTGTGGGGCTACGCAAGCGGTTCCCAAAGAGCTTTAGAACAAGGCATAGTTTTCCCTGCTGGCTCCTTGGGCGGGGGACCCATTGCCTGCCGTATGGCCATTTTTGTGCCTGGCGTGGCACCAAGTGGGAAAGGGTGGTGTCGAGGCTGAAGCTAGCAGGAAAGCCCGCAGCCCCCAGGTCTGTGGGGCTACGCAAGCGGTTCCCAAAGAGCTTTAGAACAAGGCATAGTTTTCCCTGCTGGCTCTTTGGGCTGGGGACCCATCTCCAGCTGTATGGCCATTTTTGTGCCTGGCACGGCGCCAAGTGGGAAAGGGTGGTTTTGAGGCCGAAGGCAGCAGGAAAGCCCGCAGCCCCCAGGTCTCTGGGGCTACGCACGCGGTTCCCAAAGAGCTTTAGAACAAGGCACAGTTTTCCCTGATGGCTCCTTGGGCGGGGGACCCATTGCCTGCCGAATGGCCATTTTTGTTCCTGGCGTGGCACCAAGTGGGAAAGGGTGGTGTCGAGGCCGAAGCTAGCAGGAAAGCCCGCAGCCCCCAGGTCTGTGGGGCTACGCAAGCGGTTCCCAAAGAGCTTTAGAACAAGGCATAGTTTTCCCTGCTGGCTCTTTGCGCGGGAGACCCATCTCCAGCCGTATGGCCATTTTTGTGCTTGGCGCGACGCCAAGTGGGAAAGGGTGGTGTCGAGGCTGAAGTCAGCAGGAAGGCCCGCAGCTCCCAGGTCTGTGCGGCTACGCAAGCGGTTCCCAAAGAGCTTTAGAACAAGGCATAGTTTTCCCTGCTGGCTCTTTTGGGCGGGAGACCCATCTCCAGCCATAGGCCATTTTTGTGTCTGTCCCGGCGCCCAGAGGGAAAGGGTGGTTTTGAGGCTGAAGGCAGTAGGAAAGCCCGCAGCCTCCAGGTCTGTGGGGCTACGCAAGTGGTTCGCAAAGAGCTTTAGAACAAGGCATAGTTTTCCCTGCTGGCTCTTTGGGCGGGGGACCCATCTCCAGCCATATGGCCATTTTTGTGCCTGGCGCGGCGCCAAGTAGGAAAGGGTGGTGTCGAGGCTGAAGGCAGCAGGAAAGCCCGCAGCCCCCAGGTCTGTGGGGCTACGCACGCGGTTCCCAAAGAGCTTTAGAACAAGGCATAGTTTTCCCTGCTGGCTCTTTGGGCGTGGCACACATCTCCAGACATATGGCCATTATTGTGCCTGGCGCGGTGCCCAGTGGGAAAGGGTGGTTTTGAGGCTGAAGGCAGCAGGAAAGCCCGCAGCCCCAGGTCTGTGGGGCTACGGAAGCGGTTCCCAAAGAGCTTTAGAACAAGGCATAGTTTTCCCTGCTGGCTCTTTGGGCGTGGCACACATCTCCAGCCATATGGCCATTTATGTGCCTGGCGCGGCACCAAGTGGGAAAGGGTGGTTTTGAGGCTGAAGGCAGCAGGAAAGCCCGTAGCCCCCAGGTCTGTGGCGCTACGCAAGCGGTTCCCAAAGAGCTTTAGAACAAGGCATAGTTTTCGCTGCTGACTCCTTGGGCAGGGGACCTATCTCCAACCATATGGCCATTTTTGTGCCTGGCGCGGCGCCCAGAGGGAAAGGGTGGTTTTGAGTGAGAAGACAGCAGGAAAGCCCGCAGCCCCCAGGTCTGTGGGGCTACGCAAGCGGTTCCCAAAGAGCTTTAGAACAAGGCATAGTTTTCCCTGATGGCTCTTTGTGCGGGGGACCCATCTCCAGCCGTATGGCCATTTTTGTGCCTAGCGCGGCGCGTAGTGGGAAAGGGTGGTTTTGAGGCTGAAGGCAGCAGGAAGACCCGCAACCCCCAGGTCTGTGGGGCTACGCAAGCGGTTCTCAAAGAGCTTTAGAACAAGGCATAGTTTTCCCTGCTGGCTCCTTGGGCATGGGACCCATCTCCACCATATGCCATTTTTGTGCCTGGCGCGGCGCCCAGAGGGAAAGGGTGGTTTTGAGGCTGAAGGCAGCACGCAAGCCCACAGCCTCCAGCTCTGTGGGGCTACGCAAGAGGTTCCCAAAGAGCTTTAGAACAAGGCATAGTTTTCCCTGCTGGCTCCTTGGGCGGGAGACCCATCTCCAGCCGTATGGCCATTTTTGTGCATGGCGTGGCGCCAAGTGGGAAAGGGTGGTGTCGAGGCTGAAGGCAGCAGGAAAGCCCGCAGCCCCCAGGTCTGTGGGGCTACGCAAGTGGTTCCCAAAGAGCTTTAGAACAAGGCATAGTTTTCCCTGCTGGCTCCTTGGGCAGGGTACCAACCTCCAGCCGTATGGCCATTTTTGTGCCTAGCGCGGCGCCAAGTGGGAAAGGGTGGTGTCGAGGCTGAAGGCAGCAGGAAAGTCCGCACCCCCCAGGTCTGTGGGACAATGCAAGCGGTTCCCAAAGAGCTTTAGAACAAGGCATAGTTTTCCCTGCTGGCTCTTTGGCCGTGGAGCCCATCTCCAGCCGTATGGCGATTTTTGTTCCTGGCGCGGCGCCAAGTGGGAAAGGGTGTTGTCGAGGCTGAAGGCAGCAGCAAAGCCCGCAGCCCCCAGGTCTGTGGGGCTACGCAAGCGGTTCCCAAAGAGCTTTAGAACAAGGCATAGTTTTCCCTGCTGGCTCCTTGGGCGGGGGACCCATTGCCTGCCGTATGGCCATTTTTGTGCTTGGCGCGGTGCCCAGTGGGAAAGGGTGGTTTTGAGGCTGAAGGCAGCAGGAAAGCCCGCAGGCCCCAGGTATGTGGGGCTACGCAAGCGATTCCCAAAGACCTTCAGAACAAGGCATAGTTTTCCCTGCTGGCTCCTTGGGCGTGGCACACATCTCCAGCCATATGGCCATTTTTGTGCCTGGCGCGGCACCAAGTGGGAAAGGGTGGTATCGAGTCTGAAGGCAGCAGGAAAGACTGCAGCCCCCAGGTCTGTGGCGCTACGCAAGCGGTTCCCAAAGAGCTTTAGAACAAGGCATAGTTTTCCCTGCTTGCTCCTTGGGCAGGGGACCTATCTCCAACCGTAAGGCGATTTTTGTGCATGGTGCGGCGCCAAGTGGGAAAGGGTGGTTTTGAGGCTGAAGGCAGCAGGAAAGCCCGCAGCCCCCAGATCTATTGGGCTACGCAAGCGGTTCCCAAAGAGCCTTAGAACAAGGCATAGTTTTCCCTGCTGACTCCTTGGGCGTGGCACCCATCTCCAGCCGTATGGCGATTTTTGTGCATGGCGCGGCGCCAAGTGGGAAAGGGTGTTGTCGAGGCTGAAGGCAGCAGCAAAGCCCGCAGCCCCCAGGTCTGTGGGGCTACGCAAGCGGTTCCCAAAGAGCTTTAGAACAAGGCACAGTTTTCCCTGCTGGCTCCTTGGTCGGGGGACCCATTGCCTGCCGTATGGCCATTTTTGTGCCTGGCGTGGCACCAAGTGGGAAAGGGTGGTGTTGAGGCTGAAGCTAGCAGGAAAGCCTGAAGCCCCCAGGTCTGTGGGGCTACGCAAGCGGTTCCCAAAGAGCTTTAGAACAAGGCACAGTTTTCCCTCCTGACTGTTTGGGCGGGGGATCCATCTCCATCCATATGTCCATTTTTGTGGTTGGCGCGGCGCCAAGTGGGAAAGGTTGGTGTCGAGGCTGAAGGCAGCAGGAAAGCCCGCAGCCCCCAGGTCTGTGGGGCTACGCAAGCGGTTCCCAAAGAGCTTTAGAACAAGGCATAGTTTTCCCTGCTGGCTCTTTGGGCGGGAGACCCATCTCCAGCCATAGGCCATTTTTGTGTCTGTCCCGGCGCCCAGAGGGAAAGGGTGGTTTTGAGGCTGAAGGCAGTAGGAAAGCCCGCAGCCTCCAGGTCTGTGGGGCTACGCAAGTGGTTCGCAAAGAGCTTTAGAACAAGGCATAGTTTTCCCTGCTGGCTCCTTGGGCGGGGGACCCATTGCCTGCCGTATGGCCATTTTTGTGCTTGGCGCGGTGCCCAGTGGGAAAGGGTGGTTTTGAGGCTGAAGGCAGCAGGAAAGCCCGCAGCCCCCAGGTCTGTGGGGCTACGCAAGCGGTTCCCAAAGACCTTTAGAACAAGGCATAGTTTTCCCTGCTGGCTCCTTGGGCGTGGCACACATCTCCAGCCATATGGCCATTTTTGGGCCTGGCGCGGCACCAAGTGGGAAAGGGTGGTATCGAGGCTGAAGGCAGCAGGAAAGCCCGCAGCCCCCAGGTCTGTGGCGCTACGCAAGCGGTTCCCAAAGAGCTTTAGAACAAGGCATATTTTTCCCTGCTGGCTCTTTGGGCGGGGGAACCATCTCCAGCCAAATGGCCATTTTTGGGCCTGGCGCGGCACCAAGTGGGAAAGGGTGGTTTTGAGGCTGAAGGCAGCAGGAAAGCCTGCAGTCCCCAGGTCTGTGGCGCTACGCAAGCGGTTCCCAAAGAGCTTTAGAACAAGGCATAGTTTTCCCTGCTTGCTCCTTGGGCAGGGGACCTATCTCCAACCGTGTGGCCATTTTTGTGCATGGTGCGGCGCCAAGTGGGAAAGGGTGGTTTTGAGGCTGAAGGCAGCAGGAAAGCCCGCAGCCCCCAGATCTATTGGGCTACGCAAGCGGTTCCCAAAGAGCGTTAGAACAAGGCATAGTTTTCCCTGCTGACTCCTTGGGCGTGGCACCCATCTCCAGCCATATGGCCATTTTTGTGCCTGGCGCGGCGCCAAGTTGGAAAGGGTGTTTTTGAGTGAGAAGACAGCAGGAAAGCCCGCAGCCCCCAGGTCTGTGGGGCTACGCAAGCGGTTCCCAAAGACCTTTAGAACAAGGCATAGTTTTCCCTGCTGGCTCCTTGGGTGTGGCACACATCTCCAGCCATATGGCCATTTTTGGGCCTGGCGCGGCACCAAGTGGGAAAGGGTGGTATCGAGGCTGAAGGCAGCAGGAAAGCCCGCAACCCCCAGGTCTGTGGGGCTACGCAAGCGGTTCCCAAAGAGCTTTAGAACAAGGCATAGTTTTCCCTGCTTGCTCCTTGGGCAGGGGACCTATCTCCAGCCGTATGACGATTTTTGTGCATGGCGCGGCGCCAAGTGGGAAAGGGTGTTGTCGAGGCTGAAGGCAGCAGCAAAGCCCGCAGCCCCCAGGTCTGTGGGGCTACGCAAGTGGTTCCCAAAGAGCTTTAGAACAAGGCATAGTTTTCCCTGCTGGCTCCTTGGTCGGGGGACCCATTGCCTGCCGTATGGCCATTTTTGTGCCTGGCGTGGCACCAAGTGGGAAAGGGTGGTGTCGAGGCTGAAGCTAGCAGGAAAGCCCGCAGCCCCCAGGTCTGTGGCGCTACGCAAGCGGTTCCCAAAGAGCTTTAGAACAAGGCATAGTTTTCCCTGCTGGCTCTTTGGGCGGGGGACCCATCTCCAGCTGTATGGCCATTTTTGTGCCTGGCACGGCGCCAAGTGGGAAAGGGTGGTTTTGAGGCCGAAGGCAGCAGGAAAGCCCGCAGCCCCCAGGTCTCTGGGGCTACGCACGCGGTTCCCAAAGAGCTTTAGAACAAGGCACAGTTTTCCCTGAGGGCTCCTTGGGCGGGGGACCCATTGCCTGCCGAATGGCCATTTTTGTTCCTGGCGTGGCACCAAGTGGGAAAGGGTGGTGTCGAGGCTGAAGCTAGCAGGAAAGCCTGCCGCCCCCAGGTCTGTGGGGCTACGCAAGCGGTTCCCAAAGAGCTTTAGAACAAGGCATAGTTTTCCCTGCTGGCTCTTTGGGCGGGAGACCCATCTCCAGCCGTATGGCCATTTTTGTGCTTGGCGCGACGCCAAGTGGGAAAGGCTGGTGTCGAGGCTGAAGTCAGCAGGAAGGCCCGCAGCTCCCAGGTCTGTGCGGCTACGCAAGCGGTTCCCAAAGAGCTTTAGAACAAGGCATAGTTTTCCCTGCTGGCTCTTTTGGGCGGGAGACCCATCTCCAGCCATAGGCCATTTTTGTGTCTGTCCCGGCGCCCAGAGGGAAAGGGTGGTTTTGAGGCTGAAGGCAGTAGGAAAGCCCGAAGCCTCCAGGTCTGTGGGGCTACGCAAGTGGTTCGCAAAGAGCTTTAGAACAAGGCATAGTTTTCCCTGCTGGCCCTTTGGGCGGGTGACCCATCTCCAGCCATATGGCCATTTTTGTGCCTGGCGCGGCGCCAAGTAGGAAAGGGTGGTGTCGAGGCTGAAGGCAGCAGGAAAGCCCGCAGCCCCCAGGTCTGTGGGGCTACGCACGCGGTTCCCAAAGAGCTTTAGAACAAGGCATAGTTTTCCCTGCTGGCTCTTTGGGCGTGGCACACATCTCCAGCCATATGGCCATTATTGTGCCTGGCGCGGTGCCCAGTGGGAAAGGGTGGTTTTGAGCCTGAAGGCAGCAGGAAAGCCCGCAGCCCCCAGGTCTGTGGGGCTACGCAAGCGGTTCCCAAAGAGCTTTAGAACAAGGCATAGTTTTCCCTGCTGGCTCTTTGGGCGTGGCACACATCTCCAGCCGTATGGCCATTTTTGGGCCTGGTGCGGCACCAAGTGGGAAAGGGTGGTTTTGAGGCTGAAGGCAGCAGGAAAGCCTGCAGCCCCCAGGTCTGTGGGGCTACGCAAGTGGTTCCCAAAGAGCTTTAGAACAAGGCATAGTTTTCCCTGCTTGCTCCTTTGGCAGGGGACCTATCTCCAACCGTATGGCCATTTTTGTGCAAGGTGCGGCGCCAAGTGGGAAAGGGTGGTTTTGAGGCTGAAGGCAGCAGGAAAGCCCGCAGCCCCCAGATCTATTGGGCTACGCAAGCGGTTCCCAAAGAGCTTTAGAACAAGGCATAGTTTTCGCTGCTGACTCCTTGGGCGTGGCACCCATCTCCAACCATATGGCCATTTTTGTGCCTGGCGCGGCGCCAAGTTGGAAAGGGTGTTTTTGAGTGAGAAGACAGCAGGAAAGCCCGCAGCCCCCAGGTCTGTGGGGCTACGCAAGCGGTTCCCAAAGAGCTTTAGAACAAGGCATAGTTTTCCTTGATGGCTCTTTGGGCGGGGGACCCATCTCCAGCCGTATGGCCATTTTTGTGCCTAGCGCGGCGCGTAGTGGGAAAGGGTGGTTTTGAGGCTGAAGGCAGCAGGAAGACCCGCAACCCCCAGGTCTGTGGGGCTACGCAAGCGGTTCCCAAAGAGCTTTAGAACAAGGCATAGTTTTCCCTGCTGGCTCCTTGGGCAGGGTACCAACCTCCAGCCGTATGGCCATTTTTGTGCCTGGCGCGGCGCCAAGTGGGAAAGGGTGGTGTCGAGGCTGAAGGCAGCAGGAAAGTCTGCAGCCCCCAGGTCTGTGGGACAATGCAAGCGGTTCCAAAGAGCTTTAGAACAAGGCATAGTTTTCCCTGCTGGCTCTTTGGCCGTGGAGCCCATCTCCAGCCGTATGGCTATTTTTGTTCCTGGCGCGGCGCCAAGTGGGAAAGGGTGTTGTCGAGGCTGAAGGCAGCAGCAAAGCCCGCAGCCCCCAGGTCTGTGGGGCTACGCAAGCGGTTCCCAAAGAGCTTTAGAACAAGGCATAGTTTTCCCTGCTGGCTCCTTGGGCGGGGGACCCATTTCCTGCCGTATGGCCATTTTTGTGCTTGGCGCGGTGCCCAGTGGGAAAGGGTGGTTTTGAGGCTGAAGGCAGCAGGAAAGCCCGCAGCCCCCAGGTCTGTGGGGCTACGCAAGCGGTTCCCAAAGACCTTCAGAACAAGGCATAGTTTTCCCTGCTGGCTCCTTGGGCGTGGCACACATCTCCAGCCATATGGCCATTTCTGTGCCTGGCGCGGCACCAAGTGGGAAAGGGTGGTATCGAGGCTGAAGGCAGCAGGAAAGCCTGCAGCCCCCAGGTCTGTGGCGCTACGCAAGCGGTTCCCAAAGAGATTTAGAACAAGGCATAGTTTTCCCTGCTTGCTCCTTGGGCAGGGGACCTATCTCCAACCGTATGGCGATTTTTGTGCATGGTGCGGCGCCAAGTGGGAAAGGGTGGTTTTGAGGCTGAAGGCAGCAGGAAAGCCCGCAGCCCCCAGATCTAGTGGGCTACGCAAGCGGTTCCCAAAGAGCCTTAGAACAAGGCATAGTTTTCCCTGCTGACTCCTTGGGCGTGGCACCCATCTCCAGCCGTATGGCGATTTTTGTGCATGGCGCGGCGCCAAGTGGGAAAGGGTGTTGTCGAGGCTGAAGGCAGCAGGAAAGCCCGCAGCCCCCAGGTCTGTGGGGCTACGCAAGCGGTTCCCAAAGAGCTTTAGAACAAGGCATAGTTTTCCCTGATGGCTCCTTGGTCGGGGGACCCATTGCCTGCCGTATGGCCATTTTTGTGCCTGGCGTGGCACCAAGTGGGAAAGGGTGGTGTCGAGGCTGAAGGCAGCAGGAAAGCCTGAAGCCCCCAGGTCTGTGGGGCTACGCAAGCGGTTCCCAAAGAGCTTTAGAACAAGGCACAGTTTTCCCTCCTGACTGTTTGGGCGGGGGATCCATCTCCATCCATATGTCCATTTTTGTGGTTGGCGCGGCGCCAAGTGGGAAAGGTTGGTGTCGAGGCTGAAGGCAGAAGGAAAGCCCGCAGCCCCCAGGTCTGTGGGGCTACGCAAGCGGTTCCCAAAGAGCTTTAGAACAAGGCATAGTTTTCCCTGCTTGCTCCTTGGGCAGGGGACCTATCTCCAACCGTATGGCGATTTTTGTGCATGGTGCGGCGCCAAGTGGGAAAGGGTGGTTTTGAGGCTGAAGGCAGCAGGAAAGCCCGCAGCCCCCAGATCTATTGGGCTACGCAAGCGGTTCCCAAAGAGCCTTAGAACAAGGCATAGTTTTCCCTGCTGACTCCTTGGGCGTGGCACCCATCTCCAGCCGTATGGCGATTTTTGTGCATGGCGCGGCGCCAAGTGGGAAAGGGTGTTGTCGAGGCTGAAGGCAGCAGCAAAGCCCGCAGCCCCCAGGTCTGTGGGGCTACGCAAGCGGTTCCCAAAGAGCTTTAGAACAAGGCATAGTTTTCCCTGCTGGCTCCTTGGTCGGGGGACCCATTGCCTGCCGTATGGCCATTTTTGTGCCTGGCGTGGCACCAAGTGGGAAAGGGTGTTGTCGAGGCTGAAGCTAGCAGGAAAGCCCGCAGCCCCCAGGTCTGTGGGGCTACGCAAGCGGTTTCCCAAAGAGCTTTAGAACAAGGCACAGTTTTCCCTCCTGACTGTTTGGGCGGGGGATCCATCTCCATCCATATGTCCATTTTTGTGGTTGGCGCGGCGCCAAGTGGGAAAGGTTGGTGTCGAGGCTGAAGGCAGAAGGAAAGCCCGCAGCCCCCAGGTCTGTGGGGCTACGCAAGCGGTTCCCAAAGAGCTTTAGAACAAGGCATAGTTTTCCCTGCTTGCTCCTTGGGCAGGGGACCTATCTCCAACCGTATGGCGATTTTTGTGCATGGTGCGGCGCCAAGTGGAAAGGGTGGTTTTGAGGCTGAAGGCAGCAGGAAAGCCCGCAGCCCCCAGATCTATTGGGCTACGCAAGCGGTTCCCAAAGAGCCTTAGAACAAGGCATAGTTTTCCTTGCTGACTCCTTGGGCGTGGCACCCATCTCCAGCCGTATGGCGATTTTTGTGCATGGCGCGGCGCCAAGTGGGAAAGGGTGTTGTCGAGGCTGAAGGCAGCAGCAAAGCCCGCAGCCCCCAGGTCTGTGGGGCTACGCAAGCGGTTCCCAAAGAGCTTTAGAACAAGGCATAGTTTTCCCTGCTGGCTCCTTGGTCGGGGGACCCATTGCCTGCCGTATGGCCATTTTTGTGCCTGGCGTGGCACCAAGTGGGAAAGGGTGTTGTCGAGGCTGAAGCTAGCAGGAAAGCCCGCAGCCCCCAGGTCTGTGGGGCTACGCAAGCGGTTCCCAAAGAGCTTTAGAACAAGGCATAGTTTTCCCTGCTGGCTCTTTGGGCGGGGGACCCATCTCCAGCTGTATGGCCATTTTTGTGCCTGGCACGGCGCCAAGTGGGAAAGGGTGGTTTTGAGGCCGAAGGCAGCAGGAAAGGCCGCAGCCCCCAGGTCTCTGGGGCTACGCACGCGGTTCCCAAAGAGCATTTAGAACAAGGCACAGTTTTCCCTGATGGCTCCTTGGGCGGGGGAGCCATTGCATGCCGAATGGCCATTTTTGTTCCTGGCGTGGCACCAAGTGGGAAAGGGTGGTGTCGAGGCTGAAGCTAGCAGGAAAGCCTGCCGCCCCCAGGTCTGTGGGGCTACGCAAGCGGTTCCCAAAGAGCTTTAGAACAAGGCATAGTTTTCCCTGCTGGCTCTTTGGGCGGGAGACCCATCTCCAGCCGTATGGCCATTTTTGTGCTTGGCGCAACGCCAAGTGGGAAAGGGTGGTGTCGAGGCTGAAGTCAGCAGGAAGGCCCGCAGCTCCAGGTCTGTGCGGCTACGCAAGCGGTTCCCAAAGAGCTTTAGAACAAGGCATAGTTTTTCCCTGCTGGCTCTTTTGGGCGGGAGACCCATCTCCAGCCATAGGCCATTTTTGTGTCTGTCCCGGCGCCCAGAGGGAAAGGGTGGTTTTGAGGCTGAAGGCAGTAGGAAAGCCCGCAGCCTCCAGGTCTGTGGGGCTACGCAAGTGGTTCGCAAAGAGCTTTAGAACAAGGCATAGTTTTCCCTGCTGGCTCTTTGGGCGGGGGACCTATCTCCAGCCGTATGGCCATTTTTGTGCCTGGCGCGGCGCCAAGTAGGAAAGGGTGGTGTCGAGGCTGAAGGCAGCAGGAAAGCCCGCAGCCCCCAGGTCTGTGGGGCTACGCACAGCGGTTCCCAAAGAGCTTTAGAACAAGGCATAGTTTTCCCTGCTGGCTCTTTGCGCGTGGCACACATCTCCAGCCATATGGCCATTATTGTGCCTGGCGCGGTGCCCAGTGGGAAAGGGTGGTTTTGAGGCTGAAGGCAGGAGAAAGCCTGCAGCCCCCAGGTGTGTGGGGCTACGCAAGCGGTTCCCAAAGAGCTTTAGAACAAGGCATAGTTTTCCCTGCTGGCTCCTTGGGCGGGGGACCCATCCCCAGCCGTATGGCCATTTTTGTGCATGGCGTGGTGCCAAGTGGGAAAGGGTGGTGTCGAGGCTGAAGGCAGCAGGAAAGCCCGCAGCCCCCAGGTCTGTGGGGCTACGCAAGCGGTTCCCAAAGAGCTTTAGAACAAGGCATAGTTTTCCCTGCTGGCTCCTTGGGCAGGGTACCAACCTCCAGCCGTATGGCCATTTTTGTGCCTGGCGCGGCGCCAAGTGGGAAAGGGTGGTGTCGAGGCTGAAGGCAGCAGGAAAGTCCGCAGCCCCCAGGTCTGTGGGACAATGCAAGCGGTTCCCAAAGAGCTTTAGAACAAGGCATAGTTTTCCCTGCTGGCTCTTTGGGCATGGGACCCATCTCCAGCCGTATGGCGATTTTTGTGCCTGGCGCGGCGCCAAGTGGGAAAGGGTGTTGTCGAGGCTGAAGGCAGCAGCAAAGCCCGCAGCCCCCAGGTCTGTGGGGCTACGCAAGCGGTTCCCAAAGAGCTTTAGAACAAGGCATAGTTTTCCCTGCTGGCTCTTTGGGTGGGGGACCCATTGCCTGCCGTATGGCCATTTTTGTGCTTGGCGCGGTGCCCAGTGGGAAAGGGTGGTTTTGAGGCTGAAGGCAGCAGGAAAGCCCGCAGCCCCCAGGTCTGTGGGGCTACGCAAGCGGTTCCCAAAGACCTTCAGAACAAGGCATAGTTTTCCCTGCTGGCTCCTTGGGCGTGGCACACATCTCCAGCCGTATGGCCATTTTTGTGCCTGGCGCGGCACCAAGTGGGAAAGGGTGGTATCGAGGCTGAAGGCAGCAGGAAAGCCTGCAGCCCCCAGGTCTGTGGGGCTACGCAAGCGGTTCCCAAAGAGCTTTAGAACAAGGCATAGTTTTCCCTGCTGGCTCTTTGGGCGGGGGACCCATCTCCAGCCGTACAGCCATTTTTGTGCCTGGCGCGGCACCAAGTGGGAAAGGGTGGTTTTGAGGCTGAAGGCAGCAGGAAAGCCCGCAGCCCCCAGATCTATTGGGCTACGCAAGCGGTTCCCAAAGAGCCTTAGAACAAGGCATAGTTTTCCCTGCTGACTCCTTGGGCGTGGCACCCATCTCCAGCCGTATGGCGATTTTTGTGCATGGCACGGCGCCAAGTGGGAAAGGGTGTTGTCGAGGCTGAAGGCAGCAGCAAAGCCCGCAGCCCCCAGGTCTGTGGGGCTACGCAAGCGGTTCCCAAAGAGCTTTAGAACAAGGCACATTTTTCCCTCCTGACTGGTTGGGCAGGGGATCCATCTCCATCCATATGTCCATTTTTGTGGTTGGCGCGGCGCCTAGTGGGAAAGGTTGGTGTCGAGGCTGAAGGCAGCAGGAAAGCCCGCAGCCCCCAGGTCTGTGGGGCTACGCAAGCGGTTCTCAAAGACCTTTAGAACAAGGCATAGTTTTCCCTGCTGGCTCTTTGCGCGTGGCGCACATCTCCAGCCATATGGCCATTCCTTGGCCTGGCGCGGCACCAAGTGGGAAAGGGTGGTGTCGAGGCTGAAGGCAGCAGGAAATCCTGCAGCCCCCAGGTCTGTGGGGCTACGCAAGCGGTTCCCAAAGAGCCTTAGAACAAGGCATAGTTTTCCCTGCTGACTCCTTGGGCGTGGGACCCATCTCCAGCCGTATGGCCATTTTTGTGCATGGCACAGCGCCAAGTGGGAAAGGGTGGTGTTGAGGCTGAAGGCAGCAGGAAAGCCTGCAGCCCCCAGGTCTGTGGGGCTACGCAAGTGGTTCCCAAAGAGCTTTAGAACAAGGCATAGGATTCCCTGCTGGCTCTTTGGGCGGGGGACCCATCTCCAGCCGTATGGCCATTTTTGTGCCTGGCACGGCGCCAAGTGGGAAAGGGTGGTTTTGAGGCCGAAGTCAGCAGGAAAGCCCGCAGCCCCCAGGTCTCTGGGGCTACGCACGCGGTTCCCAAAGAGCTTTAGAACAAGGCACAGTTTTCCCTGCTGGCTGTTTGGGCGGGGGATCCATCTCCATCCATATGTCCATTTTTGTGCTTGGCGCGACGCCAAGTGTGAAAGGCTGGTGTCGAGGCTGAAGGCAGCAGGAAAGCCCGCAGCCCCAAGGTCTGTGGGGCTACGCAAGCGGTGCCCAAAGAGCTTTAGAACAAGGCATAGTTTTCCCCTGCTGGCTCTTTGGGCGGGAGACCCATCTCCAGCCGTATGGCCATTTTAGTGCCTGGCGCGGTGCCCAGTGGGAAAGGGTGGTGTCGAGGCTGAAGGCAGCAGGAAAGCCCGCAGCCCCCAGATCTATTGGGCTACGCAAGCGGTTCCCAAAGAGCCTTAGAACAAGGCATAGTTTTCCCTGCTGACTCCTTGGGCGTGGCACCCATCTCCAGCCGTATGGCGATTTTTGTGCATGGCGCGGCGCCAAGTGGGAAAGGGTGTTGTCGAGGCTGAAGGCAGCAGCAAAGCCCGCAGCCCCCAGGTCTGTGGGGCTACGCAAGCGGTTCCCAAAGAGCTTTGGAACAAGGCATAGTTTTCCCTGCTGGCTCCTTGGGCGGGGGACCCATTGCCTGCCGTATGGCCATTTTTGTGCCTGGCGTGGCACCAAGTGGGAAAGGGTGGTGTCGAGGCTGAAGCTAGCAGGAAAGCCCGCAGCCCCCAGGTCTGTGGGGCTACGCAAGCGGTTCCCAAAGAGCTTTAGAACAAGGCATAGGTTTCCCTGCTGGCTCTTTGGGCGGGGGACCCATCTCCAGCTGTATGGCCATTTTTGTGCCTGGCACGGCGCCAAGTGGGAAAGGGTGGTTTTGAGGCCGAAGGCAGCAGGAAAGCCCGCAGCCCCCAGGTCTCTGGGGCTACGCACGCGGTTCACAAAGTGCTTTAGAACAAGGCACAGTTTTCCCTGATGGCTCCTTGGGCGGGGGACCCATTGCCTGCCGAATGGCCATTTTTGTTCCTGGCGTGGCACCAAGTGGGAAAGGGTGGTGTCGAGGCTGAAGCTAGCAGGAAAGCCTGCAGCCCCCAGGTCTGTGGGGCTACGCAAGCGGTTCCCAAAGAGCTTTAGAACAAGGCATAGTTTTCCCTGCTGGCTCTTTGGGCAGGGGACCCATCTCCAGCCGTATGGCCATTTTTGTGCTTGGCGCGACGCCAAGTGGGAAAGGGTGGTGTCGAGGCTGAAGTCAGCAGGAAGGCCCGCAGCTCCCAGGTCTGTGCGGCTACGCAAGCGGTTCCGAAAGAGCTTTAGAACAAGGCATAGTTTTCCCTGCTGGCTCTTTTGGGCGGGAGACCCATCTCCAGCCATAGGCCATTTTTGTGTCTGTCCCGGCGCCCAGAGGGAAAGGGTGGTTTTGAGGCTGAAGGCAGTAGGAAAGCCCGCAGCCTCCAGGTCTGTGGGGCTACGCAAGTGGTTCGCAAAGAGCTTTAGAACAAGGCATAGTTTTCCCTGCTGGCTCTTTGGGCGGGGGACCCATCCCCAGCCGTATGGCCATTTTTGTGCCTGGCGCGGCGCCAAGTAGGAAAGGGTGGTGTCGAGGCTGAAGGCAGCAGGAAAGCCCGCAGCCCCCAGGTCTGTGGGGCTACGCACGCGGTTCCCAAAGAGCTTTAGAACAAGGCATAGTTTTCCCTGCTGGCTCTTTGGGCGTGGCACACATCTCCAGCCATATGGCCATTATTGTGCCTGGCGCGGTGCCCAGTGGGAAAGGGTGGTTTTGAGGCTGAAGGCAGCAGGAAAGCCCGCAGCCCCAGGTCTGTGGGGCTACGCAAGCGGTTCCCAAAGAGCTTTAGAACAAGGCATAGTTTTCCCTGCTGGCTCTTTGGGCGTGGCACACATCTCCAGCCATATGGCCATTTTTGGGCCTGGCGCGGCACCAAGTGGGAAAGGGTGGTTTTGAGGCTGAAGGCAGCAGGAAAGCCTGCAGCCCCCAGGTCTGTGGCGCTACGCAAGCGGTTCCCAAAGAGCTTTAGAACAAGGCATAGTTTTCCCTGCTTGCTCCTTTGGCAGGGGACCTATCTCCAACCATATGGCCATTTTTGTGCAAGGTGCGGCGCCAAGTGGGAAAGGGTGGTTTTGAGGCTGAAGGCAGCAGGAAAGCCTGCAGCCCCCAGGTCTCTGGGGCTACGCACGCGGTTCCCAAAGAGCTTTAGAACAAGGCATAGTTTTCGCTGCTGACTCCTTGGGCGTGGCACCCATCTCCAGCCATATGGCCATTTTTGTGCCTGGCGCGGCGCCAAGTTGGAAAGGGTGTTTTTGAGTGAGAAGACAGCAGGAAAGCCCGCAGCCCCCAGGTCTGTGGGGCTACGCAAGCGGTTCCCAAAGAGCTTTAGAACAAGGCATAGTTTTCCCTGATGGCTCTTTGTGCGGGGGACCCATCTCCAGCCGTATGGCCATTTTTGTGCCTAGGCGGCGCGTAGTGGGAAAGGGTGGTTTTGAGGCTGAAGGCAGCAGGAAGACCCGCAACCCCCAGGTCTGTGGGGCTACTCAAGCGGTTCCCAAAGAGCTTTAGAACAAAGCATAGTTTTCCCTGCTTGCTCCTTGGGCAGGGGACCTATCTCCAACCGTATGGCGATTTTTGTGCATGGTGCGGCGCCAAGTGGGAAAGGGTGGTTTTGAGGCTGAAGGCAGCAGCAAAGCCCGCAGCCCCCAGGTCTGTGGGGCTACGCAAGCGGTTCCCAAAGAGCTTTAGAACAAGGCATAGTTTTCCCTGCTGGCTCTTTGCGCGTGGCACACATCTCCAGCCATATGGCCATTTTTTGGCCTGGCGCGGCACCAAGTGGGAAAGGTGGTGTCGAGGCTGAAGGCAGCAGGAAAGCCTGCAGCCCCCAGGTCTGTGGGACTACGCAAGCGGTTCCCAAAGAGCCTTAGAACAAGGCATAGTTTTCTCTGCAGACTCCTTGGGCGTGGGACCCATCTCCAGCCGTATGGCCATTTTTGTGCATGGCACAGCGCCAAGTGGGAAAGGGTGGTGTCGAGGCTGAAGTCAGCAGGAAGGCCCGCAGCTCCCAGGTCTGTGCGGCTACGCAAGCGGTTCCCAAAGAGCTTTAGAACAAGGCATAGTTTTCCCTGCTGGCTCTTTGGGCCGGAGACCCATCTCCAGCCATAGGCCATTTTTGTGTCTGTCCCGGCGCCCAGAGGGAAAGGGTGGTTTTGAGGCTGAAGGCAGTAGGAAAGCCCGCAGCCTCCAGGTCTGTGGGGCTACGCAAGTGGTTCGCAAAGAGCTTTAGAACAAGGCATAGTTTTCCCTGCTGGCTCTTTGGGCGGGGGACCCATCTCCAGCCATATGGCCATTTTTGTGCCTGGCGCGGCGCCAAGTAGGAAAGGGTGGTGTCGAGGCTGAAGGCAGCAGGAAAGCCCGCAGCCCCCAGGTCTGTGCGGGCTACGCACGCGGTTCCCAAAGAGCTTTAGAACAAGGCATAGTTTTCCCTGCTGGCTCTTTGCGCGTGGCACACATCTCCAGCCATATGGCCATTATTGTGCCTGGCGCGGTGCCCAGTGGGAAAGGGTGGTGTCGAGGCTGAAGTCAGCAGGAAGGCCCGCAGCCCTCAGGTCTGTGCGGGTACGCAAGCGGTTCCCAAAGAGCTTTAGAACAAGGCATAGTTTTCCCTGCTGGCTCTTTGGGCCGGAGACCCATCTCCAGCCATAGGCCATTTTTGTGTCTGTCCCGGCGCCCAGAGGGAAAGGGTGGTTTTGAGGCTGAAGGCAGAAGGAAAGCCCGCAGCCCCCAGGTCTGTGGGACAATTCAAGTGGTTCGCAAAGAGCTTTAGAACAAGGCATAGTTTTCCCTGCTGGCTCTTTGGGAGGGGGACCCATCTCCAACCGTATGGCCATTATTGTGCCTGGCGCGGCGCCAAGTGGGAAAGGGTGGTTTTGAGGCTGAAGGCAACAGCAAAGCCCGCAGCCCCCAAGTCTGTGGGGCTACGCACGCAGTTCCCAAAGAGCTTTAGAACAAGGCATAGTTTTCCCTGCTGGCTCCTTGGGCGGGGGACCCATCTCCAGCCGTATGGCCATTTTTGTGCCTGGCGCGGCGCCAAGTGTGGCGCTACGCAAGCGGTTCCCAAAGAGCTTTAGAACAAGGCATAGTTTTCCATGATGGCTCTTTGGGCGTGGAACCCATCTCCAGCCATAGGCCTTTTTTGTGCCTGTCCTGGTGCCCAGAGGGAAAGGGTGGTTTTGAGGCTGAAGGCAGCAGGAAAGCCTGCAGCCCCCCAGGTCTGTGGGACAATGCAAGCGGTTCCCAAAGAGCTTTAGAACAAGGCATAGTTTTCCCTGCTGGCTCTTTGGCCGTGGCACCCATCTCCAGCCGTATGGCGATTTTTGTGCCTGGCGCGGCGCCAAGTGGGAAAGGGTGGTGTCGAGGCTGAAGGCAGCAGGAAAGCCCGCAGCCCCCAGGTCTGTGGGGCTACGCAAGCGGTTCCCAAAGAGCTTTAGAACAAGGCATAGTTTTCCCTGCTGGCTCTTTGGGCGGGGGACCCATCTCCAGCCGTACGGCCATTTTTGGGCCTGGTGCGGCACCAAGTGGGAAAGGGTGGTGTCGAGGCTGAAGGCAGCAGGAAAGCCTGCAGCCCCCAGGTCTGTGGGGCTACGCAAGCGGTTCCCAAAAAGCTTTAGAACAAGGCACAGTTTTCCCTGCTGGCTGTTTGGGCGGGGGATCCATCTCCATCCATATGTCCATTTTTGTGCTTGGCGCGACGCCAAGTGTGAAAGGCTGGTGTCGAGGCTGAAGGCAGCAGGAAAGCCCGCAGCACCAAGGTCTGTGGGGCTACGCAAGCGGTGCCCAAAGAGCTTTAGAACAAGGCATAGTTTTCCCTGCTGGCTCCTTGGGCGGGAGACCCATCTACAGCCGTATGGCCATTTTAGTGCCTGGCGCGGTGCCCAGTGGGAAAGGATGGTGTCGAGGCTGAAGGCAGCAGGAAAGCCCGCAGCCCCCAGATCTATTGGGCTACGCAAGCGGTTCCCAAAGAGCCTTAGAACAAGGCATAGTTTTCCCTGCTGACTCCTTGGGCGTGGCACCCATCTCCAGCCGTATGGCGATTTTTGTGCATGGCGCGGCGCCAAGTGGGAAAGGGTGTTGTCGAGGCTGAAGGCAGCAGCAAAGCCCGCAGCCCCCAGGTCTGTGGGGCTACGCAAGCGGTTCCCAAAGAGCTTTGGAACAAGGCATAGTTTTCCCTGCTGGCTCCTTGGGCGGGGGACCCATTGCCTGCCGTATGGCCATTTTTGTGCCTGGCGTGGCACCAAGTGGGAAAGGGTGGTGTCGAGGCTGAAGCTAGCAGGAAAGCCCGCAGCCCCCAGGTCTGTGGGGCTACGCAAGCGGTTCCCAAAGAGCTTTAGAACAAGGCATAGGTTTCCCTGCTGGCTCTTTGGGCGGGGGACCCATCTCCAGATGTATGGCCATTTTTGTGCCTGGCACGGCGCCAAGTGGGAAAGGGTGGTTTTGAGGCTGAAGGCAGCAGGAAAGCCCGCAGCCCCCAGGTCTCTGGGGCTACGCACGCGGTTCACAAAGAGCTTTAGAACAAGGCACAGTTTTCCCTGATGGCTCCTTGGGCGGGGGACCCATTGCCTGCCGAATGGCCATTTTTGTTCCTGGCGTGGCACCAAGTGGGAAAGGGTGGTGTCGAGGCTGAAGCTAGCAGGAAAGCCTGCAGCCCCCAGGTCTGTGGGGCTACGCAAGCGGTTCCCAAAGAGCTTTAGAACAAGGCATAGTTTTCCCTGCTGGCTCTTTGGGCGGGAGACCCATCTCCAGCCGTATGGCCATTTTTGTGCTTGGCGCGACGCCAAGTGGGAAAGGCTGGTGTCGAGGCTGAAGTCAGCAGGAAGGCCCGCAGCTCCCAGGTCTGTGCGGCTACGCAAGCGGTTCCCAAAGAGCTTTAGAACAAGGCATAGTTTTCCCTGCTGGCTCTTTTGGGCGGGAGACCCATCTCCAGCCATAGGCCATTTTTGTGTCTGTCCCGGCGCCCAGAGGGAAAGGGTGGTTTTGAGGCTGAAGGCAGTAGGAAAGCCCGCAGCCTCCAGGTCTGTGGGGCTACGCAAGTGGTTCGCAAAGAGCTTTAGAACAAGGCATAGTTTTCCCTGCTGGCTCTTTGGGCGGGGGACCCATCCCCAGCCGTATGGCCATTTTTGTGCCTGGCGCGGCGCCAAGTAGGAAAGGGTGGTGTCGAGGCTGAAGGCAGCAGGAAAGCCCGCAGCCCCCAGGTCTGTGGGGCTACGCACGCGGTTCCCAAAGAGCTTTAGAACAAGGCATAGTTTTCCCTGCTGGCTCTTTGGGCGTGGCACACATCTCCAGCCATATGGCCATTATTGTGCCTGGCGCGGTGCCCAGTGGGAAAGGGTGGTTTTGAGGCTGAAGGCAGCAGGAAAGCCCGCAGCCCCAGGTCTGTGGGGCTACGCAAGCGGTTCCCAAAGAGCTTTAGAACAAGGCATAGTTTTCCCTGCTGGCTCTTTGGGCGTGGCACACATCTCCAGCCATATGGCCATTTTTGGGCCTGGCGCGGCACCAAGTGGGAAAGGGTGGTTTTGAGGCTGAAGGCAGCAGGAAAGCCTGCAGCCCCCAGGTCTGTGGCGCTACGCAAGCGGTTCCCAAAGAGCTTTAGAACAAGGCATAGTTTTCCCTGCTTGCTCCTTTGGCAGGGGACCTATCTCCAACCGTATGGCCATTTTTGTGCAAGGTGCGGCGCCAAGTGGGAAAGGGTGGTTTTGAGGCTGAAGGCAGCAGGAAAGCCCGTAGCCCCCAGATCTATTGGGCTACGCAAGCGGTTCACAAAGAGCTTTAGAACAAGGCATAGTTTTCGCTGCTGACTCCTTGGGCGTGGCACCCATCTCCAACCATATGGCCATTTTTGTGCCTGGCGCGGCGCCAAGTTGGAAAGGGTGTTTTTGAGTGAGAAGACAGCAGGAAAGCCCGCAGCCCCCAGGTCTGTGGGGCTACGCAAGCGGTTCCCAAAGAGCTTTAGAACAAGGCATAGTTTTCCCTGATGGCTCTTTGTGCGGGGGACCCATCTCCAGCCGTATGGCCATTTTTGTGCCTAGGCGGCGCGTAGTGGGAAAGGGTGGTTTTGAGGCTGAAGGCAGCAGGAAGACCCGCAACCCCCAGGTCTGTGGGGCTACTCAAGCGGTTCCCAAAGAGCTTTAGAACAAAGCATAGTTTTCCCTGCTTGCTCCTTGGGCAGGGGACCTATCTCCAACCGTATGGCGATTTTTGTGCATGGTGCGGCGCCAAGTGGGAAAGGGTGGTTTTGAGGCTGAAGGCAGCAGGAAAGCCCGCAGCCCCCAGATCTATTGGGCTACGCAAGCGGTTCCCAAAGAGCCTTAGAACAAGGCATAGTTTTCCCTGCTGACTCCTTGGGCGTGGCACCCATCTCCAGCCGTATGGCGATTTTTGTGCATGGCGCGGCGCCAAGTGGGAAAGGGTGTTGTCGAGGCTGAAGGCAGCAGCAAAGCCCGCAGCCCCCAGGTCTGTGGGGCTACGCAAGCGGTTCCCAAAGAGCTTTAGAACAAGGCATAGTTTTCCCTGCTGGCTCTTTGCGCGTGGCACACATCTCCAGCCATATGGCCATTTTTTGGCCTGGCGCGGCACCAAGTGGGAAAGGTGGTGTCGAGGCTGAAGGCAGCAGGAAAGCCTGCAGCCCCCAGGTCTGTGGGACTACGCAAGCGGTTCCCAAAGAGCCTTAGAACAAGGCATAGTTTTCTCTGCAGACTCCTTGGGCGTGGGACCCATCTCCAGCCGTATGGCCATTTTTGTGCATGGCACAGCGCCAAGTGGGAAAGGGTGGTGTCGAGGCTGAAGTCAGCAGGAAGGCCCGCAGCTCCCAGGTCTGTGCGGCTACGCAAGCGGTTCCCAAAGAGCTTTAGAACAAGGCATAGTTTTCCCTGCTGGCTCTTTGGGCCGGAGACCCATCTCCAGCCATAGGCCATTTTTGTGTCTGTCCCGGCGCCCAGAGGGAAAGGGTGGTTTTGAGGCTGAAGGCAGTAGGAAAGCCCGCAGCCTCCAGGTCTGTGGGGCTACGCAAGTGGTTCGCAAAGAGCTTTAGAACAAGGCATAGTTTTCCCTGCTGGCTCTTTGGGCGGGGGACCCATCTCCAGCCATATGGCCATTTTTGTGCCTGGCGCGGCGCCAAGTAGGAAAGGGTGGTGTCGAGGCTGAAGGCAGCAGGAAAGCCCGCAGCCCCCAGGTCTGTGCGGGCTACGCACGCGGTTCCCAAAGAGCTTTAGAACAAGGCATAGTTTTCCCTGCTGGCTCTTTGCGCGTGGCACACATCTCCAGCCATATGGCCATTATTGTGCCTGGCGCGGTGCCCAGTGGGAAAGGGTGGTGTCGAGGCTGAAGTCAGCAGGAAGGCCCGCAGCCCTCAGGTCTGTGCGGGTACGCAAGCGGTTCCCAAAGAGCTTTAGAACAAGGCATAGTTTTCCCTGCTGGCTCTTTGGGCCGGAGACCCATCTCCAGCCATAGGCCATTTTTGTGTCTGTCCCGGCGCCCAGAGGGAAAGGGTGGTTTTGAGGCTGAAGGCAGAAGGAAAGCCCGCAGCCCCCAGGTCT
Source organism: Rissa tridactyla (assembly GCF_028500815.1). NCBI lineage: Eukaryota > Metazoa > Chordata > Aves > Charadriiformes > Laridae > Rissa > Rissa tridactyla. The sequence continues at coordinate 9,803,972 of NC_071481.1, read as the reverse complement.
GTGGGACAATTCAAGTGGTTCGCAAAGAGCTTTAGAACAAGGCATAGTTTTCCCTGCTGGCTCTTTGGGAGGGGGACCCATCTCCAACCGTATGGCCATTATTGTGCCTGGCGCGGCGCCAAGTGGGAAAGGGTGGTTTTGAGGCTGAAGGCAGCAGCAAAGCCCGCAGCCCCCAAGTCTGTGGGGCTACGCACGCAGTTCCCAAAGAGCTTTAGAACAAGGCATAGTTTTCCCTGCTGGCTCCTTGGGCGGGGGACCCATCTCCAGCCGTATGGCCATTTTTGTGCCTGGCGCGGCGCCAAGTGTGGCGCTACGCAAGCGGTTCCCAAAGAGCTTTAGAACAAGGCATAGTTTTCCATGATGGCTCTTTGGGCGTGGAACCCATCTCCAGCCATAGGCCTTTTTTGTGCCTGTCCTGGTGCCCAGAGGGAAAGGGTGGTTTTGAGGCTGAAGGCAGCAGGAAAGCCTGCAGCCCCCAGGTCTGTGGGACAATGCAAGCGGTTCCCAAAGAGCTTTAGAACAAGGCATAGTTTTCCCTGCTGGCTCTTTGGCCGTGGCACCCATCTCCAGCCGTATGGCGATTTTTGTGCCTGGCGCGGCGCCAAGTGGGAAAGGGTGGTGTCGAGGCTGAAGGCAGCAGGAAAGCCCGCAGCCCCCAGGTCTGTGGGGCTACGCAAGCGGTTCCCAAAGAGCTTTAGAACAAGGCATAGTTTTCCCTGCTGGCTCTTTGGGCCGGAGACCCATCTCCAGCCGTACGGCCATTTTTGGGCCTGGTGCGGCACCAAGTGGGAAAGGGTGGTGTCGAGGCTGAAGGCAGCAGGAAAGCCTGCAGCCCCCAGGTCTGTGGGGCTACGCAAGCGGTTCCCAAAAAGCTTTAGAACAAGGCACAGTTTTCCCTGCTGGCTGTTTGGGCGGGGGATCCATCTCCATCCATATGTCCATTTTTGTGCTTGGCGCGACGCCAAGTGTGAAAGGCTGGTGTCGAGGCTGAAGGCAGCAGGAAAGCCCGCAGCACCAAGGTCTGTGGGGCTACGCAAGCGGTGCCCAAAGAGCTTTAGAACAAGGCATAGTTTTCCCTGCTGGCTCCTTGGGCGGGAGACCCATCTACAGCCGTATGGCCATTTTAGTGCCTGGCGCGGTGCCCAGTGGGAAAGGGTGGTGTCGAGGCTGAAGCTAGCAGGAAAGCCCGGAGCCCCCAGGTCTGTGGGGCTACGCAAGCGGTTCCCAAAGAGCTTTAGAACAAGGCATAGGTTTCCCTGCTGGCTCTTTGGGCGGGGGACCCATCTCCAGCTGTATGGCCATTTTTGTGCCTGGCACGGCGCCAAGTGGGAAAGGGTGGTTTTGAGGCTGAAGGCAGCAGGAAAGCCCGCAGCCCCCAGGTCTCTGGGGCTACGCACGCGGTTCACAAAGAGCTTTAGAACAAGGCACAGTTTTCCCTGATGGCTCCTTGGGCGGGGGACCCATTGCCTGCCGAATGGCCATTTTTGTTCCTGGCGTGGCACCTAGTGGGAAAGGGTGGTGTCGAGGCTGAAGCTAGCAGGAAAGCCTGCAGCCCCCAGGTCTGTGGGGCTACGCAAGCGGTTCCCAAAGAGCTTTAGAACAAGGCATAGTTTTCCCTGCTGGCTCTTTTGGGCGGGAGACCCATCTCCAGCCGTATGGCCATTTTTGTGCTTGGCGCGACGCCCAGAGGGAAAGGGTGGTTTTGAGGCTGAAGGCAGTAGGAAAGCCCGCAGCCTCCAGGTCTGTGGGGCTACGCAAGTGGTTCGCAAAGAGCTTTAGAACAAGGCATAGTTTTCCCTGCTGGCTCTTTGGGCGGGGGACCCATCCCCAGCCGTATGGCCATTTTTGTGCCTGGCGCGGCGCCAAGTAGGAAAGGGTGGTGTCGAGGCTGAAGGCAGCAGGAAAGCCCGCAGCCCCCAGGTCTGTGGGGCTACGCACGCGGTTCCCAAAGAGCTTTAGAACAAGGCATAGTTTTCCCTGCTGGCTCTTTGGGCGTGGCACACATCTCCAGCCATATGGCCATTATTGTGCCTGGCGCGGTGCCCAGTGGGAAAGGGTGGTTTTGAGGCTGAAGGCAGCAGGAAAGCCCGCAGCCCCAGGTCTGTGGGGCTACGCAAGCGGTTCCCAAAGAGCTTTAGAACAAGGCATAGTTTTCCCTGCTGGCTCTTTGGGCGTGGCACACATCTCCAGCCATATGGCCATTTTTGGGCCTGGCGCGGCACCAAGTGGGAAAGGGTGGTTTTGAGGCTGAAGGCAGCAGGAAAGCCTGCAGCCCCCAGGTCTGTGGCGCTACGCAAGCGGTTCCCAAAGAGCTTTAGAACAAGGCATAGTTTTCCCTGCTTGCTCCGTTGGCAGGGGACCTATCTCCAACCGTATGGCCATTTTTGTGCAAGGTGCGGCGCCAAGTGGGAAAGGGTGGTTTTGAGGCTGAAGGCAGCAGGAAAGCCCGCAGCCCCCAGATCTATTGGGCTACGCAAGCGGTTCACAAAGAGCTTTAGAACAAGGCATAGTTTTCGCTGCTGACTCCTTGGGCGTGGCACCCATCTCCAACCATATGGCCATTTTTGTGCCTGGCGCGGCGCCAAGTTGGAAAGGGTGTTTTTGAGTGAGAAGACAGCAGGAAAGCCCGCAGCCCCCAGGTCTGTGGGGCTACGCAAGCGGTTCCCAAAGAGCTTTAGAACAAGGCATAGTTTTCCCTGATGGCTCTTTGTGCGGGGGACCTATCTCCAACCGTATGGCGATTTTTGTGCATGGTGCGGCGCCAAGTGGGAAAGGGTGGTTTTGAGGCTGAAGGCAGCAGGAAAGCCCGCAGCCCCCAGGTCTGTGGGGCTACGCAAGCGGTTCCCAAAGAGCCTTAGAACAAGGCATAGTTTTCCCTGCTGACTCCTTGGGCGTGGCACCCATCTCCAGCCGTATGGCGATTTTTGTGCATGGCGCGGCGCCAAGTGGGAAAGGGTGTTGTCGAGGCTGAAGGCAGCAGCAAAGCCCGCAGCCCCCAGGTCTGTGGGGCTACGCAAGCGGTTCCCAAAGAGCTTTAGAACAAGGCATAGTTTTCCCTGCTGGCTCTTTGCGCGTGGCACACATCTCCAGCCATATGGCCATTTTTTGGCCTGGCGCGGCACCAAGTGGGAAAGGTGGTGTCGAGGCTGAAGGCAGCAGGAAAGCCTGCAGCCCCCAGGTCTGTGGGGCTACGCAAGCGGTTCCCAAAGAGCCTTAGAACAAGGCATAGTTTTCCCTGCTGACTCCTTGGGCGTGGGACCCATCTCCAGCCGTATGGCCATTTTTGTGCATGGCACAGCGCCAAGTGGGAAAGGGTGGTGTTGAGGCTGAAGGCAGCAGGAAAGCCTGCAGCCCCCAGGTCTCTGGGGCTACGCACGCGGTTCCCAAAGAGCTTTAGAACAAGGCACAGTTTTCCCTGATGGCTCCTTGGGCGGGGGACGCATTGCCTGCCGAATGGCCATTTATGTTCCTGGCGTGGCACCAAGTGGGAAAGGGTGGTGTCGAGGCTGAAGCTAGCAGGAAAGCCTGCAGCCCCCAGGTCTGTGGGGCTACGCAAGCGGTTCCCAAAGAGCTTTAGAACAAGGCATAGTTTTCCCTGCTGGCTCTTTGGGCGGGAGACCCATCTCCAGCCGTATGGCCATTTTTGTGCTTGGCGCGACGCCAAGTGGGAAAGGGTGGTGTCGAGGCTGAAGTCAGCAGGAAGGCCCGCAGCTCCCAGGTCTGTGCGGCTACGCAAGCGGTTCCCAAAGAGCTTTAGAACAAGGCATAGTTTTCCCTGCTGGCTCCTTGGGCGGGAGACCCATCTCCAGCCATAGGCCATTTTTGTGTCTGTCCCGGCGCCCAGAGGGAAAGGGTGGTTTTGAGGCTGAAGGCAGTAGGAAAGCCCGCAGCCTCCAGGTCTGTGGGGCTACGCAAGTGGTTCGCAAAGAGCTTTAGAACAAGGCATAGTTTTCCCTGCTGGCTCCTTGGGCGGGGGACCCATCCCCAGCCGTATGGCCATTTTTGTGCATGGCGTGGCGCCAAGTGGGAAAGGGTGGTGTCGAGGCTGAAGGCAGCAGGAAAGCCCGCAGCCCCCAGGTCTGTGCGGGCTACGCACGCGGTTCCCAAAGAGCTTTAGAACAAGGCATAGTTTTCCCTGCTGGCTCTTTGCGCGTGGCACACATCTCCAGCCATATGGCCATTATTGTGCCTGGCGCGGTGCCCAGTGGGAAAGGGTGGTGTCGAGGCTGAAGGCAGCAGGAAAGCCTGCAGCCCCCAGGTCTGTGGGGCTACGCAAGCGGTTCCCAAAGAGCTTTAGAACAAGGCATAGTTTTCCCTGCTGGCTCCTTGGCCGTGGAGCCCGTCTCCAGCCGTATGGCGATTTTTGTGCCTGGCGCGGCGCCAAGTGGGAAAGGGTGGTGTCGAGGCTGAAGGCAGCAGCAAAGCCCGCAGCCCCCAGGTCTGTGGGGCTACGCAAGCGGTTCCCAAAGAGCTTTAGAACAAGGCATAGTTTTCCCTGCTGGCTCCTTGGGCGGGGGACCCATTGCCTGCCGTATGGCCATTTTTGTGCTTGGCGCGGCACCAAGTGGAAAGGGTGGTATCGAGGCTGAAGGCAGCAGGAAAGCCTGCAGCCCCCAGGTCTGTGGGGCTACGCAAGCGGTTCCCAAAGACCTTTAGAACAAGGCATAGTTTTCCCTGCTGGCTCTTTGGGCGGGGGACCCATCTCCAGCCGTATGGCGATTTTTGTGCCTGGCGCGGCGCCAAGTGGGAAAGGGTGGCTTTGAGTGTGAAGGCAGCAGCAAACCCTGCAGCCCCCAGGTCTGTGGGGCTACGCAAGCGGTTCCCAAAGAGCTTTAGAACAAGGCATAGTTTTCCCTGCTGGCACCTTGGGCGGGGGACCCATCTCCAGCCATATGGCCATTGTTTTTGCTTGGCGCGGCGCCCAGAAGGAAAGGGTGGTTTTTGAGGCTGAAGTTAGCAGGAATGCCCGCAGCCCCCAGGTCTGTGGGGCTACGCAAGCGGTTCCCAAAGAGCTTTAGAACAAGGCAAAGTTTTCCCTGCAGGCTCTTTGGGCGGGGGACCCATCTCCAGCCATATGGCCATTTTTGTGCATGGCCCGGCGCCAAGTGGGAAAGGGTGTTGTCGAGGCTGAAGGCAGCAGGAAAGACTGCAGCCCCCATGTCTGTGGATTACGCAAGCAGTTCCCAAAGAGCTTTAGAACAAGGCATAGTTTTCCCTGCTGGCTCTTTTGGCGGGTGACCCATCTCCAGCCATATGGCCATTTTTGGGCCTGGCGCGGCGCCAAGTGGGAAAGGGTGGTGTCGAGGCTGAAGGCAGCAGCAAAGCCTGCAGTCCCCAGGTCTGTGGGGCTACGCAAGCGGTTCCCAAAGAGCTTTAGAACAAGGCATAGTTTTCCCTGCTGGCTCCTTGGGCGGGGGACCCATCTCCAGGCATATGGCCATTTTTCTGCCTGGCGCGGCGCCAAGTGGGAAAGGGTGGTGTCGAGGCTGAAGGCAGCAGCAAAGCACACAGCCCCCAGGTCTGTGGGGCTACACAAGCGGTTTTCAAAAAGCCTTAGAACAAGGCATAGTTTTCCCTGCTGGCTCTTTGGGCATGGGACCCATCTCCAGCCGTATGTCCATTTTTCTGCCTGGCGCGGTGCCACGTGGGAAAGGGTGGTGTCGAGGCTGAAGGCAGCAGGAAGGCCCGCAGCCCCCAGGTCTGTGGGGCTACGCAAGCGGTTCCCAAAGAGCTTTAGAACAAGGCATAATTTTCCCTGCTGGCTACTTGGGCAGGGGACCCATCTCCAGCCGTATGGCCATTTTTGTGCCTGGCCCGGCGCCAAGTGGGAAAGGGTGGTGTCGAGGCTGAAGGCAGCAGGAAAGCACACAGCCCCCAGGTCTGTGGGGCTACGCAAGCGGTTCCCAAAGAGCTTTAGAACAAGGCATAGTTTTCCCTGCTGGCTCTTTGGGCATGGGACCCATCTCCAGCCATATGGCAATTTTTGTGCCTTACGCGGCGCCAAGTGGGAAAGGGTGTTGTCGAGGCTGAAGGCAGCAGGAAAGACTGCAGCACCCATGTCTGTGGGGCTACGCAAGCGGTTCCCAAAGACCTTTAGAACAAGGCATAGTTTTCCCTGCTGGCTCTTTGGGCGGGGGACCCATCTCCAGCCATATGGCCATTTTTGGGCCTGGCGCGGCGCCAAGTGGGAAAGGGTGGTGTCGAGGCTGAAGGCAGCAGGAAAGCCCACAGCCCCCAGGTCTGTGGGGCTACGCAAGCGGTTCCCAAAGAGCTTTAGAACAAGGCATAGTTTTCCCTGCTGGCTCCTTGGGCGGGGGACCCATCTCCAGCCATAGGCCATTTTTGTGCATGGCGCGGCGCCAAGTGGGAAAGGGTGGTGTCGAGGCTGAAGGCAGCAGGAAAGCCCGCAGCCCCCAGGTCTGTGAGGCTACGCAAGCGGTTCCCAAAGAGCTTTAGAACAAGGCATAGTTTTCCCTGCTGGCTCTTTGGGCGGGGGACCCATCTCCAGGCATAGGCCATTTTTCTGCCTGGCGCGGCGCCAAGTGGGAAAGGGTGGCTTTGAGGCTGAAGGCAGCAGGAAAGCCTGCAGCCCCCAGGTCTGTGGGGCTACGCAAGCGGTTCCCAAAGAGCTTTAGAACAAGGCATAGTTTTCCCTGCTGGCTCTTTGGGCAGGGGACCCATCTCCAGCCGTATGGCCATTTTTGTGCCTGGCGCAGCGCCAAGTGGGAAAGGGTGGTGTCGAGGCTGAAGGCAGCAGGAATGCCTGCAGCCCCCAGGTCTCTGGGAAAACGCAACCGGTTCCCAAAGAGCTTTAGAACAAGGCATAGTTTTCCCTGCTGGCTCTTTGGGCAGGGGACCCATCGCCAGCCATAGGCCTTTTTTGTGCCTGGCCCGGCGCCCAGAGGGAAAGGGTGGTTTTGTGACTGCAGGCAGCAGGACAGCCCGCAGCCCCCAGGTCTGTGGGGCTACTCAAGCGGTTCCCAAAGAGCTTTAGAAGAAGGCATAATTTTCCCTGCTGGCTCTTTGGGCGTGGGACCCATCTCTAGCCATAGGCCATTTTTGTGCCTGGCGTGGCGCCGAGTTGGAAAGGGTGGTGTTGAGGATGAAGGCAGCAGGAAAGCCCGCAGCCCCCAGGTCTCTGGGACAACGCAAGCAGTTCCCAAAGAGCTTTAGAACAAGGCATAGTTTTCCCTGCTGGCTGTTTGGGCAGGGGACCCATCTCAAGCCATATGGCCATTTTTGGGCCTGGCGCGGCGCCAAGTGGGAAATGGTGGTGTCGAGGCTGAAGGCAGCACCAAAGCCTGCAGCCCCCAGGTCTGTGGGGCTACGCAAGCGGTTTTCAAAAAGCCTTAGAACAAGGCATAGTTTTCCCTGCTGGCTCCTTGGGCTGGGACCCATCTCCAGCCGTATGGCCATTTTTGTGCCTGGCGCGGCGCCAAGTGGGAAAGGGTGGTTTTGAGGCTGAAGGCAGCAGGAAAGCCCGCAGCCCCCAGGTCTGTGGGGCTACGCAAGCGGTTCCCAAAGAGCTTTAGAACAAGGCATAGTTTTCCCTGCTGGCTCCTTGGGCGGGGGACCCATCTCCAGCCATATGGCCATTTTTGTGCCTGGCACGGCGCCCGGAGGGAAAGGGTGTTGTCGAGGCTGAAGGCAGCAGGAAAGCCTGTAGCCCCCAGGTCTGTGGGGCTACGCAAGCGGTTCCCAAAGAGCTTTAGAACAAGGCATAATTTTCCCTGCTGGCTCCTTGAGCGGGGGACCCATCTCCAGCCGTATGGCCATTTTTGTGCCTGGTGCGGCGCCAAGTGGGAAAGGGTGTTTTTGAGGCTGAAGGCAGCAGGAAAGCCCGCAGCCCCCAGGTCTGTGGGGCTACGCAAGCGGTTCCCAAAGAGCTTTAGAACAAGGCATAGTTTTCCCTGCTGGCTCCTTGGGCGGGGGACCCATCTCCAGCCATATGGCCATTTTTGTGCATGGCGCGGCGCCAAGTGGGAAAGGGTGGTGTCGAGGCTGAAGGCAGCAGGAAGGCCCGCAGCCCCCAGGTCTGTGGGGCTACGCAAGCGGTTCCCAAAGAGCTTTAGAACAAGGCACAGTTTTCCCTGCTGGCTCCTTGGGCAGGGGTCCCATCTCCAGCCGTATGACCATTTTTGTGCATGGCGCGGCGCCATGTGGGAAAGGGTGGTGTCGAGGCTGAAGGCAGCAGGAAAGCACACAGCCCCCAGGTCTGTGCGGCTACGCAAGCGGTTTTCAAAAAGCCTCAGAACAAGGTATAGTTTTCCCTGCTGGCTCTTTGGGCGGGGGACCCATATCCAGCCATATGGCCATTTTTGTCTCTGGCCCGGCGCCAAGTGGGAAAGGGTGGTGTCGAGGCTGAAGGCACCAGCAAAGCCTGCAGCCCCCAGGTCTGTGGGGCTACGCAAGCGGTTCCCAAAGAGCTTTAGAACAAGGCATAGTTTTCCCTGCTGGCTCTTTGGCAGGGGACCCATCTCCAGCCATATGGCCATTTTTGTGCCTCGCGCATCGCCAAGTGGGAAAGGGTAGTTTTTGAGGCTGAAGGCAGCAGCAAAGCCCGCAGCCCCCAGGTCTGTGGGGCTACGCAAGCGGTTCCCAAAGACCTTTAGAACAAGGCATAGTTTTCCCTGCTGGCATTTTGGGCAGGGGACTCATCTCCAGCCGTATGGCCATTTTTGTGCCTGGCGCGGCGCCAAGTGGGAAAGGGTGGTTTTGAGGCTGAAGGCAGCAGGAAAGACTGCAGCCCCCAGGTCTGTGGGGCCACGCAAGCGGTTCCCAAAGAGCTTTAGAACAAGGCATAGTTTTCCCTGCTGGCTCTTTGGGCGGGGGACCCATCTCCAGCCATATGGCCATTTTTGTGCCTGGCGCGGCGCCAAGTGGGAAAGGGTGGTGTCGAGGCTGAAGGCAGCAGGAAAGCCCGCAGCCCCCAGGTCTGTGGGGCTACGCAAGCGGTTCCCAAAGAGCTTTAGAACAAGGCATAGTTTTCCCTGATGGCTCTTTGGGCGTGGCACCCATCTCCAGCCGTATGGACATTTTTGTGCCTGGCGCGACGCCAAGTGGGAAAGGGTGTTGTCGAGGCTGAGGGCAGCAGGAAAGACTGCAGCCCCCAGGTCTGTGGGGCTACGCAAGCGGTTCCCAAAGAGCTTTAGAACAAGGCATAGTTTTCCCTGCTGGCTCTTTGGGCAGGGGACCCATCTCTAGCCATAGGCCATTTTTGTGCCTGGCGCGGCGCCAAGTGGGAAAGGGTGTTTTTGAGGCTGAAGGCAGCAGCAAAGCCTGCAGCCCCCAGGTCTGTGGGGCTACGCAAGCGGTTCCCAAAGAGCTTTAGAACAAGGCATAGTTTTCCCTGCTGGCTCTTTGGGCAGGGGACCCATCTCCAGCCGTATGGCCATTTTTGTGCCTGGCGCAGCGCCAAGTGGGAAAGGGTGGTTTTTGAGTGAGAAGGCAGCAGCAAAGCCCGCAGCCCCCATGTCTTTGGGGCTATGCAAGCGGTTCCCAAAGACCTTTAGAACAAGGCATAGTTTTCCCTGCTGGCATTTTGGGCAGGGGACTCATCTCCAGCCGTATGGCCATTTTTGTGCCTGGCACGGCGCCAATTGGGAAAGGGTGGTTTTGAGGCTGAAGGCAGCAGGAAAGCCCGCAGCCCCCAGGTCTGTGGGGCTACTCAAGCGGTTCCCAAAGAGCTTTAGAAGAAGGCATAATTTTCCCTGCTGGCTCTTTGGGCGTGGGACCCATCTCTAGCCATAGGCCATTTTTGTGCCTGGCGTGGCGCCGAGTTGGAAAGGGTGGTGTTGAGGATGAAGGCAGCAGGAAAGCCCGCAGCCCCCAGGTCTCTGGGACAACGCAAGCAGTTCCCAAAGAGCTTTAGAACAAGGCATAATTTTCCCTGCTGGCTGTTTGGGCAGGGGACCCATCTCAAGCCATATGGCCATTTTTGGGCCTGGCGCGGCGCCAAGTGGGAAATGGTGGTGTGGAGGCTGAAGGCAGCACCAAAGCCTGCAGCCCCCAGGTCTGTGGGGCTACGCAAGCGGTTCCCAAAGAGCTTTAGAACAAGGCATAGTTTTCCCTGCTGGCTCCTTGGGCTGGGACCCATCTCCAGCCGTATGGCCATTTTTGTGCCTGGCGCGGCGCCAAGTGGGAAAGGGTGGTTTTGAGGCTGAAGGCAGCAGGAAAGCCCGCAGCCCCCAGGTCTGTGGGGCTACGCAAGCGGTTCCCAAAGAGCTTTAGAACAAGGCATAGTTTTCCCTGCTGGCTGTTTGGGCGGGGCACCCATCTCCAGCCATATGGCCATTTTTGTGCATGGCGCGGCGCCAAGTGGGAAAGGGTGTTTTTGAGGCTGAAGGCAGCAGGAAAGCCCGCAGCCCCCAGGTCTGTGGGGCTACGCAAGCGGTTCCCAAAGAGCTTTAGAACAAGGCATAGTTTTCCCTGCTGGCTGTTTGGGCGGGGCACCCATCTCCAGCCATATGGCCATTTTTGTGCCTGGCGCGGCGCCAAGTGGGAAAGGGTGGTGTCGAGACTGAAGGCAGCAGGAAGGCCCGCAGCCCCCAGGTCTGTACGGCTACGCAAGCGGTTTTCAAAAAGCCTCAGAACAAGGTATAGTTTTCCCTGCTGGCTCTTTGGGCGGGGGACCCATATCCAGCCATATGGCCATTTTTGTCTCTGGCCCGGCGCCAAGTGGGAAAGGGTGGTGTCGAGGCTGAAGGCACCAGCAAAGCCTGCAGCCCCCAGGTCTGTGGGGCTACGCAAGCGGTTCCCAAAGAGCTTTAGAACAAGGCATAGTTTTCCCTGCTGGCTCTTTGGCAGGGGACCCATCTCCAGCCATATGGCCATTTTTGGGCCTGGCGCGGCGCCAAGTGGGAAAGGGTGGTGTCGAGGCTGAAGGCAGCAGGAAAGCCCGCAGCCCCCAGGTCTGCGGGGGTACGCAAGCGGTTCCCAAAGAGCTTTAGAACAAGGCATAGTTTTCCCTGTTGGCTCCTTGGGCGGGGGACCCATCTCCAGCCATAGGCCATTTTTGTGCATGGCGCGGCGCCAAGTGGGAAAGGGTGGTGTCGAGGCTGAAGGCAGCAGGAAAGCCTGCAGCCCCCAGGTCTGTGAGGCTACGCAAGCGGTTCCCAAAGAGCTTTAGAACAAGGCATAGTTTTCCCTGCTGGCTCTTTGGGCGGGGGACCCATCTCCAGGCATAGGCCATTTTTCTGCCTGGCGCGGCGCCAAGTGGGAAAGGGTGGCTTTGAGGCTGAAGGCAGCAGGAAAGCCTGCAGCCCCCAGGTCTGTGGGGCTACGCAAGCGGTTCCCAAAGAGCTTTAGAACAAGGCATAGTTTTCCCTGCTGGCTCTTTGGGCAGGGGACCCATCTCCAGCCGTATGGCCATTTTTGTGCCTGGCGCAGCGCCAAGTGGGAAAGGGTGGTGTCGAGGCTGAAGGCAGCAGGAATGCCTGCAGCCCCCAGGTCTGTGGGGCTACGCAAGCGGTTCCCAAAGAGCTTTAGAACAAGGCATAGTTTTCCCTGCTGGCTCTTTGGGCAGGGGACCCATCGCCAGCCATAGGCCTTTTTTGTGCCTGGCCCGGCGCCCAGAGGGAAAGGGTGGTTTTGTGACTGCAGGCAGCAGGACAGCCCGCAGCCCCCAGGTCTGTGGGACAACGCAAGCGGTTCCCAAAGAGCTTTAGAACAAGGCATAGTTTTCCCTGCTGGCTCTTTGGGCGGGGGACCCATCTCCAGCCGTATGGCCATTTTTGTGCCTGGCGTGACGCCAAGTGGGAAAGGGTGGTTTTGAGGCCGAAGGCAGCAGGAAAGACTGCAGCCCCCAGGTCTGTGGGGCTACGCAAGCGGTTCCCAAAGAGCTTTAGAACAAGGCATAGTTTTCCCTGCTGGCTCTTTGGGCGGGGGACCCATCTCCAGCCATATGGCCATTTTTGTGCCTGGCGCGGCGCCAAGTGGGAAAGGGTGGTGTCGAGGCTGAAGGCAGCAGGAAAGCCCGCAGCCCCCAGGTCTGTGGGGCTACTCAAGCGGTTCCCAAAGAGCTTTAGAAGAAGGCATAATTTTCCCTGCTGGCTCTTTGGGCGTGGGACCCATCTCTAGCCATAGGCCATTTTTGTGCCTGGCGTGGCGCCGAGTTGGAAAGGGTGGTGTTGAGGATGAAGGCAGCAGGAAAGCCCGCAGCCCCCAGGTCTCTGGGACAACGCAAGCAGTTCCCAAAGAGCTTTAGAACAAGGCAAAATTTTCCCTGTTGGCTGTTTGGGCAGGGGACCCATCTCAAGCCATATGGCCATTTTTGGGCCCGGCGCGGCGCCAAGTGGGAAATGGTGGTGTCGAGGCTGAAGGCAGCACCAAAGCCTGCAGCCCCCAGGTCTGTGGGGCTACGCAAGCGGTTTTCAAAAAGCCTTAGAACAAGGCATAGTTTTCCCTGCTGGCTCCTTGGGCTGGGACCCATCTCCAGCCGTATGGCCATTTTTGTGCCTGGCGCGGCGCCAAGTGGGAAAGGGTGGTTTTGAGGCTGAAGGCAGCAGGAAAGCCCGCAGCCCCCAGGTCTGTGGGGCTACGCAAGCGGTTCCCAAAGAGCTTTAGAACAAGGCATAGTTTTCCCTGCTGGCTCCTTGGGCGGGGGACCCATCTCCAGCCATATGGCCATTTTTGTGCCTGGCACGGCGCCCGGAGGGAAAGGGTGTTGTCGAGGCTGAAGGCAGCAGGAAAGCCTGTAGCCCCCAGGTCTGTGGGGCTACGCAAGCGGTTCCCAAAGAGCTTTAGAACAAGGCATAGTTTTCCCTGCTGGCTCCTTGAGCGGGGGACCCATCTCCAGCCGTATGGCCATTTTTGTGCCTGGTGCGGCGCCAAGTGGGAAAGGGTGTTTTTGAGGCTGAAGGCAGCAGGAAAGCCCGCAGCCCCCAGGTCTGTGGGGCTACGCAAGCGGTTCCCAAAGAGCTTTAGAACAAGGCATAGTTTTCCCTGCTGGCTCCTTGGGCGGGGGACCCATCTCCAGCCATATGGCCATTTTTGTGCCTGGCGCGGCGCCAAGTGGGAAAGGGTGGTGTCGAGGCTGAAGGCAGCAGGAAGGCCCGCAGCCCCCAGGTCTGTGGGGCTACGCAAGCGGTTCCCAAAGAGCTTTAGAACAAGGCACAGTTTTCCCTGCTGGCTCCTTGGGCAGGGGTCCCATCTCCAGCCGTATGACCATTTTTGTGCATGGCGCGGCGCCATGTGGGAAAGGGTGGTGTCGAGGCTGAAGGCAGCAGGAAAGCACACAGCCCCCAGGTCTGTGCGGCTACGCAAGCGGTTTTCAAAAAGCCTCAGAACAAGGTATAGTTTTCCCTGCTGGCTCTTTGGGCGGGGGACCCATATCCAGCCATATGGCCATTTTTGTCTCTGGCCCGGCGCCAAGTGGGAAAGGGTGGTGTCGAGGCTGAAGGCACCAGCAAAGCCTGCAGCCCCCAGGTCTGTGGGGCTACGCAAGCGGTTCCCAAAGAGCTTTAGAACAAGGCATAGTTTTCCCTGCTGGCTCTTTGGCAGGGGACCCATCTCCAGCCATATGGCCATTTTTGTGCCTGGCGCATCGCCAAGTGGGAAAGGGTAGTTTTTGAGGCTGAAGGCAGCAGCAAAGCCCGCAGCCCCCAGGTCTGTGGGGCTATGCAAGCGGTTCCCAAAGACCTTTAGAACAAGGCATAGTTTTCCCTGCTGGCTCTTTGGGCGTGGCACCCATCTCCAGCCGTATGGCCATTTTTGTGCCTGGCGCGACGCCAAGTGGGAAAGGGTGTTGTCGAGGCTGAGGGCAGCAGGAAAGACTGCAGCCCCCAGGTCTGTGGGGCTACGCAAGCGGTTCCCAAAGAGCTTTAGAACAAGGCATAGTTTTCCCTGCTGGCTCTTTGGGCAGGGGACCCATCTCTAGCCATAGGCCATTTTTGTGCCTGGCGCGGCGCCAAGTGGGAAAGGGTGTTTTTGAGGCTGAAGGCAGCAGCAAAGCCTGCAGCCCCCAGGTCTGTGGGGCTACGCAAGCGGTTCCCAAAGAGCTTTAGAACAAGGCATAGTTTTCCCTGCTGGCTCCTTGGGCTGGGACCCATCTCCAGCCGTATGGCCATTTTTGTGCCTGGCGCGGCGCCAAGTGGGAAAGGGTGGTTTTGAGGCTGAAGGCAGCAGGAAAGCCCGCAGCCCCCAGGTCTGTGGGCCTACGCAAGCGGTTCCCAAAGAGCTTTAGAACAAGGCATAGTTTTCCCTGATGGCTCCTTGGGCGGGGGACCCATCTCCAGCCATATGGCCATTTTTGTGCATGGCGCGGCGCCAAGTGGGAAAGGGTGTTTTTGAGGCTGAAGGCAGCAGGAAAGCCCGCAGCCCCCAGGTCTGTGGGGCTACGCAAGCGGTTCCCAAAGAGCTTTAGAACAAGGCATAGTTTTCCCTGCTGGCTGTTTGGGCGGGGCACCCATCTCCAGCCATATGGCCATTTTTGTGCCTGGCGCGGCGCCAAGTGGGAAAGGGTGGTGTCGAGGCTGAAGGCAGCAGGAAGGCCCGCAGCCCCCAGGTCTGTACGGCTACGCAAGCGGTTTTCAAAAAGCCTCAGAACAAGGTATAGTTTTCCCTGCTGGCTCTTTGGGCGGGGGACCCATATCCAGCCGTATGGCTATTTTTGTCTCTGGCCCGGCGCCAAGTGGGAAAGGGTGGTGTCGGGGCTGAAGGCACCAGCAAAGCCTGCAGCCCCCAGGTCTGTGGGGCTACGCAAGCGGTTCCCAAAGAGCTTTAGAACAAGGCATAGTTTTCCCTGCTGGCTCTTTGGCAGGGGACCCATCTCCAGCCATATGGCCATTTTTGTGCCTGGCGCATCGCCAAGTGGGAAAGGGTAGTTTTTGAGGCTGAAGGCAGCAGCAAAGCCCGCAGCCCCCAGGTCTGTGGGGCTACGCAAGCGGTTCCCAAAGACCTTTAGAACAAGGCATAGTTTTCCCTGCTGGCATTTTGGGCAGGGGACTCATCTCCAGCCGTATGGCCATTTTTCTGCCTGGCGCGGCGCCAAGTGGGAAAGGGTGGTTTTGAGGCTGAAGGCAGCAGGAAAGCCCGCAGCCCCCAGGTCTGTGGGGCTACGCAAGCGGTTCCCAAAGAGCTTTAGAACAAGGCATAGTTTTCCCTGCTGGCTCTTTGGGCGGGGGACCCATCTCCAGCCGTATGGCCATTTTTGTGCCTGGCGCGGCGCCAAGTGGGAAAGGGTGGTGTCGAGGCTGAAGGCACCAGCAAAGCCTGCAGCCCCCAGGTCTGTGGGCTACGCAAGCGGTTCCCAAAGAGCTTTAGAACAAGGCATAGTTTTCCCTGCTGGCACCTTGGGCGGGGGACCCATCTCCAGCCATATGGCCTTTTTTTTTCTTGGCGCGGCGCCCAGAAGGAAAGGGTGGTTTTTGAGGCTGAAGTTAGCAGGAATGCCCGCAGCCCCCAGGTCTGTGGGGCTACGCAAGCGGTTCCCAAAGAGCTTTAGAACAAGGCAAAATTTTCCCTGCAGGCTCTTTGGGCGGGGGACCCATCTCCAGCCATATGGCCATTTTTGTGCCTGGCGCGGCGCCAAGTGGGAAAGGGTGTTGTCGAGGCTGAAGGCAGCAGGAAAGCCCGCAGCCCCCAGGTCTGTGGGGCTACGCAAGCGGTTCCCAAAGAGCTTTAGAACAAGGCATAGTTTTCCCTGCTGGCTCCTTGGGCGGGGGACCCATCTCCAGCCATATGGCCATTTTTGTGCCTGGCACGGCGCCCGGAGGGAAAGGGTGTTGTCGAGGCTGAAGGCAGCAGGAAAGCCTGGAGCCCCCAGGTCTGTGGGGCTACGCAAGCGGTTCCCAAAGAGCTTTAGAACAAGGCATAGTTTTCCCTGCTGGCTCCTTGGGTTGGGGACCGATCTCCAGCCGTATGGCCATTTTTGTGCCTGGCGCGGCGCCAAGTGGGAAAGGGTGTTGTCGAGGCTAAAGGCAGCAGGAAAGCCCGCAGCCCCCAGGTCTGTGGGGCTACGCAAGCGGTTCCCAAAGACCTTTAGAACAAGGCATAGTTTTCCCTGCTGGCTCCTTGGGCGGGGGACCCATCTCCAGCCATATGGCCATTTTTGTGCATGGCGCGGCGCCAAGTGGGAAAGGGTGGTGTCGAGGCTGAAGGCAGCAGGAAGGCCCGCAGCCCCCAGGTCTGTGGGGCTACGCAAGCGGTTCCCAAAGAGCTTTAGAACAAGGCACAGTTTTCCCTGCTGGCTCCTTGGGCAGGGGTCCCATCTCCAGCCGTATGACCATTTTTGTGCCTGGCGCGGCGCCAAGTGGGAAAGGGTGGTGTCGAGGCTGAAGGCAGCAGGAAAGCACACAGCCCCCAGGTCTGTGCGGCTACGCAAGCGGTTTTCAAAAAGCCTTAGAACAAGGCATAGTTTTCCCTGCTGGCTCCTTGGGCGGGGACCCATCTCCATCCGTATGGCCATTTTTGTCTCTGGCCCGGCGCCCAGAGGGAAAGGGTGTTGTCGAGGCTGAAGGCAGCAGGAAAGACTGCAGCCCCCATGTCTGTGGGGCTACGCAAGCGGTTCCCAAAGAGCTTTAGAACAAGGCATAGTTTTCCCTGCTGGCTCTTTTGGCGGGGGACACATCTCCAGCCATATGGCCATTTTTGGGCCTGGCGCGGCGCCAAGTGGGAAAGGGTGGTGTCGAGGCTGAAGGCAGCAGCAAAGCCTGCAGCCCCCAGGTCTGTGGTGCTACGCAAGCGGTTCCCAAAGAGCTTTAGAACAAGGCATAGTTTTCCCTGCTGGCTCTTTGGGCGGGGGACCCATTTCCAGGCATAGGCCATTTTTGTGCCTGGCGCGGCGCCAAGTGGGAAAGGGCGGTGTCGAGGCTGAAGGCAGCAGGAAAGCACACAGCCCCCAGGTCTGTGGGGCTACGCAAGCGGTTTTCAAAAAGCCTTAGAACAAGGCATAGTTTTCCATGCTGGCTCCTTGGGCGGGGACCCATCTCCATCCGTATGGCCATTTTTGTGCATGGCGCGGCGCCACGTGGGAAAGGGTGGTGTCGAGGCTGAAGGCAGCAGGAAGGCCCGCAGCCCCCAGGTCTGTGGGGCTACGCAAGCGGTTCCCAAAGAGCTTTAGAACAAGGCATAGTTTTCCCTGCTGGCTCCTTGGGCAGGGGTCCCATCTCCAGCCGTATGGCCATTTTTGTGCCTGGCGCGGCACCTAGTGGGAAAGGGTGGTTTTGAGGCTGAAGGCAGCAGGAATGCCTGCAGCCCCCAGGTCTGTGGGGCTACGCAAGCGGTTCCCAAAGAGCTTTAGAACAAGGCATAATTTTCCCTGCTGGCTCTTTGGGCGGGGGACCCATCTCCAGCCATATGGCAATTTTTGTGCCTTACGCGGCGCCAAGTGGGAAAGGGTGGTTTTGAGGCTGAAGGCAGCAGGAAAGCCCGCAGCCCCCAGGCCTGTGGGGCTACGCAAGCGGTTCCCAAAGAGCTTTAGAACAAGGCATAGTTTTCCCTGCTGCCTCCTTGGGCGGGGGACCCATTTCCAGGCATATGCCATTTTTGTGCCTGGCGCGGCGCCAAGTGGGAAAGGGTGGTGTCGAGGCTGAAGGCAGCAGGAAAGCACACAGCCCCCAGGTCTGTGGGGCTACGCAAGTGGTTTTCAAAAAGCCTTAGAACAAGGCATAGTTTTCCCTGCTGGCTCCTTGGGCGGGGACCCATCTCCATCCGTATGGCCATTTTTCTGCCTGGCGCGGCGCCACGTGGGAAAGGGTGGTGTCGAGGTTGAAGGCAGCAGGAAGGCCCGCAGCCCCCAGATCTGTGGGGCTACGCAAGCGGTTCCCAATGAGCTTTAGAACAAGGCATAGTTTTCCCTGCTGGCTACTTGGGCAGGGGACCCATCGCAAGCCATATGGCCATTTTTGTGCCTGGCGCGACGCAAATTTGGAAAGGGTGTTGTCGAGGCTGAGGGCAGCAGGAAAGACTTCAGCCCCCAGGTCTCTGGAACACTGCAAGCGGTTCCCAAAGAGCTTTAGAACAAGGCATAGTTTTCCCTGCTGGCTCTTTGGGCGGGGGACCCATCTCCAGCCATATGGCCATTTTTGTGCCTGGCGCGGCGCCAAGTGGGAAAGGGTGGTGTCGAGGCTGAAGGCAGCAGGAAAGCCCGCAGCCCCCAGGTCTGTGGGGCTACTCAAGCGGTTCCCAAAGAGCTTTAGAAGAAGGCATAATTTTCCCTGCTGGCTCTTTGGGCGTGGGACCCATCTCTAGCCATAGGCCATTTTTGTGCCTGGCGTGGCGCCGAGTTGGAAAGGGTGGTGTTGAGGATGAAGGCAGCAGGAAAGCCCGCAGCCCCCAGGTCTCTGGGACAACGCAAGCAGTTCCCAAAGAGCTTTAGAACAAGGCAAAATTTTCCCTGCTGGCTGTTTGGGCAGGGGACCCATCTCAAGCCATATGGCCATTTTTGGGCCCGGCGCGGCGCCAAGTGGGAAATGGTGGTGTCGAGGCTGAAGGCAGCACCAAAGCCTGCAGCCCCCAGGTCTGTGGGGCTACGCAAGCGGTTTTCAAAAAGCCTTAGAACAAGGCATAGTTTTCCCTGCTGGCTCCTTGGGCTGGGACCCATCTCCAGCCGTATGGCCATTTTTGTGCCTGGCGCGGCGCCAAGTGGGAAAGGGTGTTTTTGAGGCTGAAGGCAGCAGGAAAGCCCGCAGCCCCCAGGTCTGTGGGGCTACGCAAGCGGTTCCCAAAGAGCTTTAGAACAAGGCATAGTTTTCCCTGCTGGCTCCTTGGGCGGGGGACCCATCTCCAGCCATATGGCCATTTTTGTGCATGGCGCGGCGCCAAGTGGGAAAGGGTGGTGTCGAGGCTGAAGGCAGCAGGAAGGCCCGCAGCCCCCAGGTCTGTGGGGCTACGCAAGCGGTTCCCAAAGAGCTTTAGAACAAGGCACAGTTTTCCCTGCTGGCTCCTTGGGCAGGGGTCCCATCTCCAGCCGTATGACCATTTTTGTGCATGGCGCGGCGCCATGTGGGAAAGGGTGTTGTCGAGGCTGAAGGCAGCAGGAAAGCACACAGCCCCCAGGTCTGTGCGGCTACGCAAGCGGTTTTCAAAAAGCCTCAGAACAAGGTATAGTTTTCCCTGCTGGCTCTTTGGGCGGGGGACCCATATCCAGCCATATGGCCATTTTTGTCTCTGGCCCGGCGCCAAGTGGGAAAGGGTGGTGTCGAGGCTGAAGGCACCAGCAAAGCCTGCAGCCCCCAGGTCTGTGGGGCTACGCAAGCGGTTCCCAAAGAGCTTTAGAACAAGGCATAGTTTTCCCTGCTGGCTCTTTGGCAGGGGACCCATCTCCAGCCATATGGCCATTTTTGTGCCTGGCGCATCGCCAAGTGGGAAAGGGTAGTTTTTGAGGCTGAAGGCAGCAGCAAAGCCCGCAGCCCCCAGGTCTGTGGGGCTACGCAAGCGGTTCCCAAAGACCTTTAGAACAAGGCATAGTTTTCCCTGCTGGCATTTTGGGCAGGGGACTCATCTCCAGCCGTATGGCCATTTTTGTGCCTGGCGCGGCGCCAAGTGGGAAAGGGTGGTTTTGAGGCTGAAGGCAGCAGGAAAGACTGCAGCCCCCAGGTCTGTGGGGCCACGCAAGCGGTTCCCAAAGAGCTTTAGAACAAGGCATAGTTTTCCCTGCTGGCTCTTTGGGCGGGGGACCCATCTCCAGCCATATGGCCATTTTTGTGCCTGGCGCGGCGCCAAGTGGGAAAGGGTGGTGTCGAGGCTGAAGGCAGCAGGAAAGCCCGCAGCCCCCAGGTCTGTGGGGCTACGCAAGCGGTTCCCAAAGAGCTTTAGAACAAGGCATAGTTTTCCCTGCTGGCTCTTTGGGCGTGGCACCCATCTCCAGCCGTATGGCCATTTTTGTGCCTGGCGCGACGCCAAGTGGGAAAGGGTGTTGTCGAGGCTGAGGGCAGCAGGAAAGACTGCAGCCCCCAGGTCTGTGGGGCTACGCAAGCGGTTCCCAAAGAGCTTTAGAACAAGGCATAGTTTTCCCTGCTGGCTCTTTGGGCAGGGGACCCATCTCTAGCCATAGGCCATTTTTGTGCCTGGCGCGGCGCCAAGTGGGAAAGGGTGTTTTTGAGGCTGAAGGCAGCAGCAAAGCCTGCAGCCCCCAGGTCTGTGGGGCTACGCAAGCGGTTCCCAAAGAGCTTTAGAACAAGGCATAGTTTTCCCTGCTGGCTCTTTGGGCAGGGGACCCATCTCCAGCCGTATGGCCATTTTTGTGCCTGGCGCAGCGCCAAGTGGGAAAGGGTGGTTTTTGAGTGAGAAGGCAGCAGCAAAGCCCGCAGCCCCCAGGTCTGTGGGGCTATGCAAGCGGTTCCCAAAGACCTTTAGAACAAGGCATAGTTTTCCCTGCTGGCATTTTGGGCAGGGGACTCATCTCCAGCCGTATGGCCATTTTTGTGCCTGGCACGGCGCCAATTGGGAAAGGGTGGTTTTGAGGCTGAAGGCAGCAGGAAAGCCCGCAGCCCCCAGGTCTGTGGGGCTACTCAAGCGGTTCCCAAAGAGCTTTAGAAGAAGGCATAATTTTCCCTGCTGGCTCTTTGGGCGTGGGACCCATCTCTAGCCATAGGCCATTTTTGTGCCTGGCGTGGCGCCGAGTTGGAAAGGGTGGTGTTGAGGATGAAGGCAGCAGGAAAGCCCGCAGCCCCCAGGTCTCTGGGACAACGCAAGCAGTTCCCAAAGAGCTTTAGAACAAGGCATAATTTTCCCTGCTGGCTGTTTGGGCAGGGGACCCATCTCAAGCCATATGGCCATTTTTGGGCCTGGCGCGGCGCCAAGTGGGAAATGGTGGTGTGGAGGCTGAAGGCAGCACCAAAGCCTGCAGCCCCCAGGTCTGTGGGGCTACGCAAGCGGTTCCCAAAGAGCTTTAGAACAAGGTATAGTTTTCCCTGCTGGCTCCTTGGGCTGGGACCCATCTCCAGCCGTATGGCCATTTTTGTGCCTGGCGCGGCGCCAAGTGGGAAAGGGTGGTTTTGAGGCTGAAGGCAGCAGGAAAGCCCGCAGCCCCCAGGTCTGTGGGCCTACGCAAGCGGTTCCCAAAGAGCTTTAGAACAAGGCATAGTTTTCCCTGCTGGCTCTTTGGGCGGGGGACCCATATCCAGCCGTATGGCTATTTTTGTCTCTGGCCCGGCGCCAAGTGGGAAAGGGAGGTGTCGAGGCTGAAGGCACCAGCAAAGCCTGCAGCCCCCAGGTCTGTGGGGCTACGCAAGCGGTTCCCAAAGAGCTTTAGAACAAGGCATAGTTTTCCCTGCTGGCTCTTTGGCAGGGGACCCATCTCCAGCCATATGGCCATTTTTGTGCCTGGCGCGGCGCCAAGTGGGAAAGGGTGTTGTCGAGGCTGAAGGCAGCAGGAAAGCCCGCAGCCCCCAGGTCTGTGGGGCTACGCAAGCGGTTCCCAAAGAGCTTTAGAACAAGGCATAGTTTTCCCTGCTGGCTCCTTGGGCGGGGGACCCATCTCCAGTCATATGGCCATTTTTGTGCCTGGCACGGCGCCCGGAGGGAAAGGGTGTTGTCGAGGCTGAAGGCAGCAGGAAAGCCTGGAGCCCCCAGGTCTGTGGGGCTACGCAAGCGGTTCCCAAAGAGCTTTAGAACAAGGCATAGTTTTCCCTGCTGGCTCCTTGGGTTGGGGACCGATCTCCAGCCGTATGGCCATTTTTGTGCCTGGCGCGGCGCCAAGTGGGAAAGGGTGTTGTCGAGGCTAAAGGCAGCAGGAAAGCCCGCAGCCCCCAGGTCTGTGGGGCTACGCAAGCGGTTCCCAAAGACCTTTAGAACAAGGCATAGTTTTCCCTGCTGGCTCCTTGGGCGGGGGACCCATCTCCAGCCATATGGCCATTTTTGTGCATGGCGCGGCGCCAAGTGGGAAAGGGTGGTGTCGAGGCTGAAGGCAGCAGGAAGGCCCGCAGCCCCCAGGTGTGTGGGGCTACGCAAGCGGTTCCCAAAGAGCTTTAGAACAAGGCACAGTTTTCCCTGCTGGCTCCTTGGGCAGGGGTCCCATCTCCAGCCGTATGACCATTTTTGTGCCTGGCGCGGCGCCAAGTGGGAAAGGGTGGTGTCGAGGCTGAAGGCAGCAGGAAAGCACACAGCCCCCAGGTCTGTGCGGCTACGCAAGCGGTTTTCAAAAAGCCTCAGAACAAGGTATAGTTTTCCCTGCTGGCTCTTTGGGCGGGGGACCCATATCCAGCCATATGGCCATTTTTGTCTCTGGCCCGGCGCCCAGAGGGAAAGGGTTTTGTCGAGGCTGAAGGCACCAGGAAAGACTGCAGCCCCCAGGTCTGTGGGGCTACGCAAGCGGTTCCCAAAGAGCTTTAGAACAAGGCATAGTTTTCCCTGCTGGCTCTTTGGGCGGGAGACCCATCTCCAGCCATATGGCCATTTTTGGGCCTGGCGCGGCGCCAAGTGGGAAAGGGTGGTGTCGAGGCTGAAGGCAGCAGCAAAGCCTGCAGCCCCCAGGTCTGTGGTGCTACGCAAGCGGTTCCCAAAGAGCTTTAGAACAAGGCATAGTTTTCCCTGCTGGCTCTTTGGGCGGGGGACCCATTTCCAGGCATAGGCCATTTTTGTGCCTGGCGCGGCGACAAGTGGGAAAGGGCGGTGTCGAGGCTGAAGGCAGCAGGAAAGCACACAGCCCCCAGGTCTGTGGGGCTACGCAAGCGGTTTTCAAAAAGCCTTAGAACAAGGCATAGTTTTCCATGCTGGCTCCTTGGGCGGGGACCCATCTCCATCCGTATGGCCATTTTTGTGCATGGCGCGGCGCCACGTGGGAAAGGGTGGTGTCGAGGCTGAAGGCAGCAGGAAGGCCCGCAGCCCCCAGGTCTGTGGGGCTACGCAAGCGGTTCCCAAAGAGCTTTAGAACAAGGCATAGTTTTCCCTGCTGGCTCCTTGGGCAGGGGTCCCATCTCCAGCCGTATGGCCATTTTTGTGCCTGGCGCGGCACCTAGTGGGAAAGGGTGGTTTTGAGGCTGAAGGCAGCAGGAATGCCTGCAGCCCCCAGGTCTGTGGGGCTACGCAAGCGGTTCCCAAAGAGCTTTAGAACAAGGCATAATTTTCCCTGCTGGCTCTTTGGGCGGGGGACCCATCTCCAGCCATATGGCAATTTTTGTGCCTTACGCGGCGCCAAGTGGGAAAGGGTGGTTTTGAGGCTGAAGGCAGCAGGAAAGCCTGCAGCCCCCAGGCCTGTGGGGCTACGCAAGCGGTTCCCAAAGAGCTTTAGAACAAGGCATAGTTTTCCCTGCTGCCTCCTTGGGCGGGGGACCCATTTCCAGGCATAGGCCATTTTTGTGCCTGGCGCGGCGCCAAGTGGGAAAGGGTGGTGTCGAGGCTGAAGGCAGCAGGAAAGCACACAGCCCCCAGGTCTGTGGGGCTACGCAAGTGGTTTTCAAAAAGCCTTAGAACAAGGCATAGTTTTCCCTGCTGGCTCCTTGGGCGGGGACCCATCTCCATCCGTATGGCCATTTTTCTGCCTGGCGCGGCGCCACGTGGGAAAGGGTGGTGTCGAGGTTGAAGGCAGCAGGAAGGCCCGCAGCCCCCAGATCTGTGGGGCTACGCAAGCGGTTCCCAATGAGCTTTAGAACAAGGCATAGTTTTCCCTGCTGGCTACTTGGGCAGGGGACCCATCGCAAGCCATATGGCCATTTTTGTGCCTGGCGCGACGCAAATTTGGAAAGGGTGTTGTCGAGGCTGAGGGCAGCAGGAAAGACTTCAGCCCCCAGGTCTCTGGAACACTGCAAGCGGTTCCCAAAGAGCTTTAGAACAAGGCATAGTTTTCCCTGCTGGCTCCTTGGGTTGGGGACCCATCTCCAGCCATATGGACATTTTTGTGCCTGGTGCGGCGCCAAGTGTGAAAGGGTGGTGTCGAGGCTGAAGACAGCAGGAAAGCCCGGAGCCCCCAGTTCTGTGGGGCTACGCAAGCGGTTCCCAAAGACCTTTAGAACAAGGCATAGTTTTACCTCCTGGCTCCTTGGGCAGGGGACCCATCTCCAGCCGTATGGCCATTTTTGTGCCTGGCGCGGCGCCAAGTAGGAAAGGGTGGTTTTGAGGCTGAAGGCAGCAGGAAAGCCCGCAGCCCCCAGGTCTGTGGGGCTACGCAAGCGGTTCCCAAAGAGCTTTAGAACAAGGCATAGTTTTCCCTGCTGGCTCTTTGGGCGGGGGACCCATCTCCAGCCATATGGACATTTTTGTGCCTGGCGCGGCGCCAAGTGGGAAAGGGTGGTGTCGAGGCTGAAGACAGCAGGAAAGCCCGCAGCCCCCACGTCTGTGGGGCTACGCAAGCGGTTCCCAAAGAGCTTTAGAACAAGGCATAGTTTTCCCTGCTGGCTCCTTGGGCTGGGACCCATCTCCAGCCGTATGGCCATTTTTGTGCCTGGCGCGGTGCCAAGTGGGAAAGGGTGGTTTTGAGGCTGAAGGCAGCAGGAAAGCCCGCAGCCCCCAGGTCTGTGGGGCTACGCAAGCGGTTCCCAAAGAGCTTTAGAACAAGGCATAGTTTTCCCTGCTGGCTCCTTGGGCGGGGGACCCATCTCCAGCCATATGGCCATTTTTGTGCCTGGCACGGCGCCCGGAGGGAAAGGGTGTTGTCGAGGCTGAAGGCAGCAGCAAAGCCTGGAGCCCCCAGGTCTGTGGGGCTACGCAAGCGGTTCCCAAAGAGCTTTAGAACAAGGCATAGTTTTCCCTGCTGGCTCTTTGGGCGGGGGACCCATCTCCAGCCGTATGGCCATTTTTGTGCCTGGTGCGGCGCCAAGTGGGAAAGGGTGTTTTTGAGGCTGAAGGCAGCAGGAAAGCCCGCAGCCCCCAGGTCTGTGGGGCTACGCAAGCGGTTCCCAAAGAGCTTTAGAACAAGGCATAGTTTTCCCTGCTGGCTCCTTGGGCGGGGGACCCATCTCCAGCCGTATGACCATTTTTGTGCATGGCGCGGCGCCATGTGGGAAAGGGTGGTGTCGAGGCTGAAGGCAGCAGGAAAGCACACAGCCCCCAGGTCTGTGCGGCTACGCAAGCGGTTTTCAAAAAGCCTCAGAACAAGGTATAGTTTTCCCTGCTGGCTCTTTGGGCGGGGGACCCATATCCGGCCATATGGCCATTTTTGTCTCTGGCCCGGCGCCAAGTGGGAAAGGGTGGTGTCGAGGCTGAAGGCACCAGCAAAGCCTGCAGCCCCCAGGTCTGTGGGGCTACGCAAGCGGTTCCCAAAGAGCTTTAGAACAAGGCATAGTTTTCCCTGCTGGCATTTTGGGCAGGGGACTCATCTCCAGCCATATGGCCATTTTTGTGCCTGGCGCATCGCCAAGTGGGAAAGGGTAGTTTTTGAGGCTGAAGGCAGCAGCAAAGTCCGCAGCCCCCAGGTCTGTGGGGCTACGCAAGAGGTTCCCAAAGACCTTTAGAACAAGGCATAGTTTTCCCTGCTGGCATTTTGGGCAGGGGACTCATCTCCAGCCGTATGGCCATTTTTGTGCCTGGCGCGGCGCCAAGTGGGAAAGGGTGGTTTTGAGGCTGAAGGCAGCAGGAAAGACTGCAGCCCCTAGGTCTGTGGGGCCACGCAAGCGGTTCCCAAAGAGCTTTAGAACAAGGCATAGTTTTCCCTGCTGGCTCTTTGGGCGGGGGACCCATCTCCAGCCATATGGCCATTTTTGTGCCTGGCGCGGCGCCAAGTGGGAAAGGGTGGTGTCGAGGCTGAAGGCAGCAGGAAAGCCCGCAGCCCCCAGGTCTGTGGGGCTACGCAAGCGGTTCCCAAAGAGCTTTAGAACAAGGCATAGTTTTCCCTGCTGGCTCTTTGGGCGTGGCACCCATCTCCAGCCGTATGGCCATTTTTGTGCCTGGCGCGGCGCCAAGTGGGAAAGGGTGTTTTTGAGGCTGAAGGCAGCAGCAAAGCCTGCAGCCCCCAGGTCTGTGGGGCTACGCAAGCGGTTCCCAAAGAGCTTTAGAACAAGGCATAGTTTTCCCTGCTGGCTCTTTGGGCAGGGGACCCATCTCCAGCCGTATGGCCATTTTTGTGCCTGGCGCAGCGCCAAGTGGGAAAGGGTGGTTTTTGAGTGAGAAGGCAGCAGCAAAGCCCGCAGCCCCCAGGTCTGTGGGGCTATGCAAGCGGTTCCCAAAGACCTTTAGAACAAGGCATAGTTTTCCCTGCTGGCATTTTGGGCAGGGGACTCATCTCCAGCCGTATGGCCATTTTTGTGCCTGGCACGGCGCCAATTGGGAAAGGGTGGTTTTGAGGCTGAAGGCAGCAGGAAAGCCCGCAGCCCCCAGGTCTGTGGGGCTACTCAAGCGGTTCCCAAAGAGCTTTAGAAGAAGGCATAATTTTCCCTGCTGGCTCTTTGGGCGTGGGACCCATCTCTAGCCATAGGCCATTTTTGTGCCTGGCGTGGCGCCGAGTTGGAAAGGGTGGTGTTGAGGATGAAGGCAGCAGGAAAGCCCGCAGCCCCCAGGTCTCTGGGACAACGCAAGCAGTTCCCAAAGAGCTTTAGAACAAGGCATAATTTTCCCTGCTGGCTGTTTGGGCAGGGGACCCATCTCAAGCCATATGGCCATTTTTGGGCCTGGCGCGGCGCCAAGTGGGAAATGGTGGTGTGGAGGCTGAAGGCAGCACCAAAGCCTGCAGCCCCCAGGTCTGTGGGGCTACGCAAGCGGTTCCCAAAGAGCTTTAGAACAAGGCATAGTTTTCCCTGCTGGCTCCTTGGGCTGGGACCCATCTCCAGCCGTATGGCCATTTTTGTGCCTGGCGCGGCGCCAAGTGGGAAAGGGTGGTTTTGAGGCTGAAGGCAGCAGGAAAGCCCGCAGCCCCCAGGTCTGTGGGGCTACGCAAGCGGTTCCCAAAGAGCTTTAGAACAAGGCATAGTTTTCCCTGCTGGCTCCTTGGGCGGGGGACCCATCTCCAGCCATATGGCCATTTTTGTGCATGGCGCGGCGCCAAGTGGGAAAGGGTGTTTTTGAGGCTGAAGGCAGCAGGAAAGCCCGCAGCCCCCAGGTCTGTGGGGCTACGCAAGCGGTTCCCAAAGAGCTTTAGAACAAGGCATAGTTTTCCCTGCTGGCTGTTTGGGCGGGGCACCCATCTCCAGCCATATGGCCATTTTTGTACATGGCGCGGCGCCAAGTGGGAAAGGGTGGTGTCGAGGCTGAAGGCAGCAGGAAGGCCCGCAGCCCCCAGGTCTGTACGGCTACGCAAGCGGTTTTCAAAAAGCCTCAGAACAAGGTATAGTTTTCCCTGCTGGCTCTTTGGGCGGGGGACCCATATCCAGCCATATGGCCATTTTTGTCTCTGGCCCGGCGCCAAGTGGGAAAGGGTGGTGTCGAGGCTGAAGGCACCAGCAAAGCCTGCAGCCCCCAGGTCTGTGGGGCTACGCAAGCGGTTCCCAAAGAGCTTTAGAACAAGGCATAGTTTTCCCTGCTGGCTCCTTGGGTTGGGGACCCATCTCCAGCCATATGGCCATTTTTGTGCCTGGCGCATCGCCAAGTGGGAAAGGGTAGTTTTTGAGGCTGAAGGCAGCAGCAAAGCCCGCAGCCCCCAGGTCTGTGGGGCTACGCAAGCGGTTCCCAAAGACCTTTAGAACAAGGCATAGTTTTCCCTGCTGGCATTTTGGGCAGGGGACTCATCTCCAGCCGTATGGCCATTTTTGTGCCTGGCGCGACGCCAAGTGGGAAAGGGTGGTTTTGAGGCTGAAGGCAGCAGGAAAGCCTGCAGCCCCCAGGTCTGTGGGGCTACGCAAGCGGTTCCCAAAGAGCTTTAGAACAAGGCATAGTTTTCCCTGCTGGCTCTTTGGGCGGGGGACCCATCTCCAGCCGTATGGCCATTTTTGTGCCTGGCGCGGCGCCAAGTGGGAAAGGGTGGTGTCGAGGCTGAAGGCACCAGCAAAGCCTGCAGCCCCCAGGTCTGTGGGCTACGCAAGCGGTTCCCAAAGAGCTTTAGAACAAGGCATAGTTTTCCCTGCTGGCACCTTGGGCGGGGGACCCATCTCCAGCCATATGGCCATTGTTTTTGCTTGGCGCGGCGCCCAGAAGGAAAGGGTGGTTTTTGAGGCTGAAGTTAGCAGGAATGCCCGCAGCCCCCAGGTCTGTGGGGCTACGCAAGCGGTTCCCAAAGAGCTTTAGAACAAGGCAAAATTTTCCCTGCAGGCTCTTTGGGCGGGGGACCCATCTCCAGCCATATGGCCATTTTTGTGCCTGGCGCGGCGCCAAGTGGGAAAGGGTGGTGTCGAGGCTGAAGGCAGCAGGAAAGCCCGCAGCCCCCAGGTCTGTGGGGCTACGCAAGCGGTTCCCAAATACCTTTAGAACAAGGCATAGTTTTCCCTGCTGGCTCCTTGGGCGGGGGACCCATCTCCAGCCATAGGCCACTTTTGTGCATGGCGCGGCGCCAAGTGGGAAAGGGTGGTGTCGAGGCTGAAGGCAGCAGGAAAGCACACAGCCCCCAGGTCTGTGGGGCTACGCAAGCGGTTTTCAAAAAACCTTAGAACAAGGCATAGTTTTCCCTGCTGGCTCCTTGGGCTGGGACCCATCTCCAGCCGTATGGCCATTTTTGTGCCTGGCGCGGCGCCAAGTGGGAAAGGGTGTTGTCGAGGCTGAAGGCAGCAGGAAAGCCCGCAGCCCCCAGGTCTGTGGGGCTACGCAAGCGGTTCCCAAAGAGCTTTAGAACAAGGCATAGTTTTCCCTGCTGGCTCCTTGGGCGGGGGACCCATCTCCAGCCATATGGCCATTTTTGTGCCTGGCACGGCGCCCGGAGGGAAAGGGTGTTGTCGAGGCTGAAGGCAGCAGGAAAGCCTGGAGCCCCCAGGTCTGTGGGGCTACGCAAGCGGTTCCCAAAGAGCTTTAGAACAAGGCATAATTTTCCCTGCTGGCTCCTTGGGTTGGGGACCCATCTCCAGCCGTATGGCCATTTTTGTGCCTGGCGCGGCGCCAAGTGGGAAAGGGTGTTGTCGAGGCTAAAGGCAGCAGGAAAGCCCGCAGCCCCCAGGTCTGTGGGGCTACGCAAGCGGTTCCCAAAGACCTTTAGAACAAGGCATAGTTTTCCCTGCTGGCTCCTTGGGCGGGGGACCCATCTCCAGCCATATGGCCATTTTTGTGCATGGCGCGGCGCCAAGTGGGAAAGGGTGGTGTCGAGGCTGAAGGCAGCAGGAAGGCCCGCAGCCCCCAGGTCTGTGGGGCTACGCAAGCGGTTCCCAAAGAGCTTTAGAACAAGGCACAGTTTTCCCTGCTGGCTCCTTGGGCAGGGGTCCCATCTCCAGCCGTATGACTATTTTTGTGCATGGCGCGGCGCCAAGTGGGAAAGGGTGGTGTCGAGGCTGAAGGCAGCAGGAAAGCACACAGCCCCCAGGTCTGTGCGGCTACGCAAGCGGTTTTCAAAAAGCCTCAGAACAAGGTATAGTTTTCCCTGCTGGGTCTTTGGGCGGGGGACCCATATCCAGCCATATGGGCATTTTTGTCTCTGGCCCGGCGCCCAGAGGGAAAGGGTGTTGTCGAGGCTGAAGGCAGCAGGAAAGACTGCAGCCCCCAGGTCTGTGGGACTACGCAAGCGGTTCCCAAAGAGCTTTAGAACAAGGCATAGTTTTCCATGCTGGCATTTTGGGCAGGGGACTCATCTCCAGCCATATGGCCATTTTTGTGCCTGGCGCATCGCCAAGTGGGAAAGGGTAGTTTTTCAGGCTGAAGGCAGCAGCAAAGCCCGCAGCCCCCAGGTCTGTGGGGCTACGCAAGCGGTTCCCAAAGACCTTTAGAACAAGGCATAGTTTTCCCTGCTGGCATTTTGGGCAGGGGACTCATCTCCAGCCGTATGGCCATTTTTGTGCCTGGCGCGGCGCCAAGTGGGAAAGGGTGGTTTTGAGGCTGAAGGCAGCAGGAAAGACTGCAGCCCCCAGGTCTGTGGGTCTACGCAAGCGGTTCCCAAAGAGCTTTAGAACAAGGCATAGTTTTCCCTGCTGGCTCTTTGGGCGGGGGACCCATCTCCAGCCATATGGCCATTTTTGTGCCTGGCGCGGCGCCAAGTGGGAAAGGGTGGTGTCGAGGCTGAAGGCAGCAGGAAAGCCCGCAGCCCCCAGGTCTGTGGGGCTACGCAAGCGGTTCCCAAAGAGCTTTAGAACAAGGCATAGTTTTCCCTGCTGGCTCTTTGGGCGTGGCACCCATCTCCAGCCGTATGGCCATTTTTGTGCATGGCGCGGCGCCAAGTGGGAAAGGGTGTTTTTGAGGCTGAAGGCAGCAGCAAAGCCTGCAGCCCCCAGGTCTGTGGGGCTACGCAAGCGGTTCCCAAAGAGCTTTAGAACAAGGCATAGTTTTCCCTGCTGGCTCTTTGGGCAGGGGACCCATCTCCAGCCGTATGGCCATTTTTGTGCCTGGCGCAGCGCCAAGTGGGAAAGGGTGGTTTTTGAGTGAGAAGGCAGCAGCAAAGCCCGCAGCCCCCAGGTCTGTGGGGCTATGCAAGCGGTTCCCAAAGACCTTTAGAACAAGGCATAGTTTTCCCTGCTGGCATTTTGGGCAGGGGACTCATCTCCAGCCGTATGGCCATTTTTGTGCCTGGCACGGCGCCAATTGGGAAAGGGTGGTTTTGAGGCTGAAGGCAGCAGGAAAGCCCGCAGCCCCCAGGTCTGTGGGGCTACTCAAGCGGTTCCCAAAGAGCTTTAGAAGAAGGCATAATTTTCCCTGCTGGCTCTTTGGGCGTGGGACCCATCTCTAGCCATAGGCCATTTTTGTGCCTGGCGTGGCGCCGAGTTGGAAAGGGTGGTGTTGAGGATGAAGGCAGCAGGAAAGCCCGCAGCCCCCAGGTCTCTGGGACAACGCAAGCAGTTCCCAAAGAGCTTTAGAACAAGGCATAATTTTCCCTGCTGGCTGTTTGGGCAGGGGACCCATCTCAAGCCATATGGCCATTTTTGGGCCTGGCGCGGCGCCAAGTGGGAAATGGTGGTGTGGAGGCTGAAGGCAGCACCAAAGCCTGCAGCCCCCAGGTCTGTGGGGCTACGCAAGCGGTTCCCAAAGAGCTTTAGAACAAGGCATAGTTTTCCCTGCTGGCTCCTTGGGCTGGGACCCATCTCCAGCCGTATGGCCATTTTTGTGCCTGGCGCGGCGCCAAGTGGGAAAGGGTGGTTTTGAGGCTGAAGGCAGCAGGAAAGCCCGCAGCCCCCAGGTCTGTGGGGCTACGCAAGCGGTTCCCAAAGAGCTTTAGAACAAGGCATAGTTTTCCCTGCTGGCTCCTTGGGCGGGGGACCCATCTCCAGCCATATGGCCATTTTTGTGCATGGCGCGGCGCCAAGTGGGAAAGGGTGTTTTTGAGGCTGAAGGCAGCAGGAAAGCCCGCAGCCCCCAGGTCTGTGGGGCTACGCAAGCGGTTCCCAAAGAGCTTTAGAACAAGGCATAGTTTTCCCTGCTGGCTGTTTGGGCGGGGCACCCATCTCCAGCCATATGGCCATTTTTGTGCATGGCGCGGCGCCAAGTGGGAAAGGGTGGTGTCGAGGCTGAAGGCAGCAGGAAGGCCCGCAGCCCCCAGGTCTGTACGGCTACGCAAGCGGTTTTCAAAAAGCCTCAGAACAAGGTATAGTTTTCCCTGCTGGCTCTTTGGGCGGGGGACCCATATCCAGCCATATGGCCATTTTTGTCTCTGGCCCGGCGCCAAGTGGGAAAGGGTGGTGTCGAGGCTGAAGGCACCAGCAAAGCCTGCAGCCCCCAGGTCTGTGGGGCTACGCAAGCGGTTCCCAAAGAGCTTTAGAACAAGGCATAGTTTTCCCTGCTGGCTCCTTGGGTTGGGGACCCATCTCCAGCCATATGGCCATTTTTGTGCCTGGCGCATCGCCAAGTGGGAAAGGGTAGTTTTTGAGGCTGAAGGCAGCAGCAAAGCCCGCAGCCCCCAGGTCTGTGGGGCTACGCAAGCGGTTCCCAAAGACCTTTAGAACAAGGCATAGTTTTCCCTGCTGGCATTTTGGGCAGGGGACTCATCTCCAGCCGTATGGCCATTTTTGTGCCTGGCGCGACGCCAAGTGGGAAAGGGTGGTTTTGAGGCTGAAGGCAGCAGGAAAGCCTGCAGCCCCCAGGTCTGTGGGGCTACGCAAGCGGTTCCCAAAGAGCTTTAGAACAAGGCATAGTTTTCCCTGCTGGCTCTTTGGGCGGGGGACCCATCTCCAGCCGTATGGCCATTTTTGTGCCTGGCGCGGCGCCAAGTGGGAAAGGGTGGTGTCGAGGCTGAAGGCACCAGCAAAGCCTGCAGCCCCCAGGTCTGTGGGCTACGCAAGCGGTTCCCAAAGAGCTTTAGAACAAGGCATAGTTTTCCCTGCTGGCACCTTGGGCGGGGGACCCATCTCCAGCCATATGGCCATTGTTTTTGCTTGGCGCGGCGCCCAGAAGGAAAGGGTGGTTTTTGAGGCTGAAGTTAGCAGGAATGCCCGCAGCCCCCAGGTCTGTGGGGCTACGCAAGCGGTTCCCAAAGAGCTTTAGAACAAGGCAAAATTTTCCCTGCAGGCTCTTTGGGCGGGGGACCCATCTCCAGCCATATGGCCATTTTTGTGCCTGGCGCGGCGCCAAGTGGGAAAGGGTGGTGTCGAGGCTGAAGGCAGCAGGAAAGCCCGCAGCCCCCAGGTCTGTGGGGCTACGCAAGCGGTTCCCAAATACCTTTAGAACAAGGCATAGTTTTCCCTGCTGGCTCCTTGGGCGGGGGACCCATCTCCAGCCATAGGCCACTTTTGTGCATGGCGCGGCGCCAAGTGGGAAAGGGTGGTGTCGAGGCTGAAGGCAGCAGGAAAGCACACAGCCCCCAGGTCTGTGGGGCTACGCAAGCGGTTTTCAAAAAACCTTAGAACAAGGCATAGTTTTCCCTGCTGGCTCCTTGGGCTGGGACCCATCTCCAGCCGTATGGCCATTTTTGTGCCTGGCGCGGCGCCAAGTGGGAAAGGGTGTTGTCGAGGCTGAAGGCAGCAGGAAAGCCCGCAGCCCCCAGGTCTGTGGGGCTACGCAAGCGGTTCCCAAAGAGCTTTAGAACAAGGCATAGTTTTCCCTGCTGGCTCCTTGGGCGGGGGACCCATCTCCAGCCATATGGCCATTTTTGTGCCTGGCACGGCGCCCGGAGGGAAAGGGTGTTGTCGAGGCTGAAGGCAGCAGGAAAGCCTGGAGCCCCCAGGTCTGTGGGGCTACGCAAGCGGTTCCCAAAGAGCTTTAGAACAAGGCATAGTTTTCCCTGCTGGCTCCTTGGGTTGGGGACCCATCTCCAGCCGTATGGCCATTTTTGTGCCTGGCGCGGCGCCAAGTGGGAAAGGGTGTTGTCGAGGCTAAAGGCAGCAGGAAAGCCCGCAGCCCCCAGGTCTGTGGGGCTACGCAAGCGGTTCCCAAAGACCTTTAGAACAAGGCATAGTTTTCCCTGCTGGCTCCTTGGGCGGGGGACCCATCTCCAGCCATATGGCCATTTTTGTGCATGGCGCGGCGCCAAGTGGGAAAGGGTGGTGTCGAGGCTGAAGGCAGCAGGAAGGCCCGCAGCCCCCAGGTCTGTGGGGCTACGCAAGCGGTTCCCAAAGAGCTTTAGAACAAGGCACAGTTTTCCCTGCTGGCTCCTTGGGCAGGGGTCCCATCTCCAGCCGTATGACTATTTTTGTGCATGGCGCGGCGCCAAGTGGGAAAGGGTGGTGTCGAGGCTGAAGGCAGCAGGAAAGCACACAGCCCCCAGGTCTGTGCGGCTACGCAAGCGGTTTTCAAAAAGCCTCAGAACAAGGTATAGTTTTCCCTGCTGGGTCTTTGGGCGGGGGACCCATATCCAGCCATATGGCCATTTTTGTCTCTGGCCCGGCGCCCAGAGGGAAAGGGTGTTGTCGAGGCTGAAGGCAGCAGGAAAGACTGCAGCCCCCATGTCTGTGGGGCTACGCAAGCAGTTCCCAAAGAGCTTTAGAACAAGGCATAGTTTTCCCTGCTGGCTCTTTTGGCGGGGGACCCATCTCCAGCCATATGGCCATTTTTGGGCCTGGCGCGGCGCCAAGTGGGAAAGGGTGGTGTCGAGGCTGAAGGCAGCAGCAAAGCCTGCAGCCCCCAGGTCTGTGGTGCTACGCAAGCGGTTCCCAAAGAGCTTTAGAACAAGGCATAGTTTTCCCTGCTGGCTCTTTGGGCGGGGGACCCATTTCCAGGCATAGGCCATTTTTGTGCCTGGCGCGGCGCCAAGTGGGAAAGGGCGGTGTCGAGGCTGAAGGCAGCAGGAAAGCACACAGCCCCCAGGTCTGTGGGGCTACGCAAGCGGTTTTCAAAAAGCCTTAGAACAAGGCATAGTTTTCCATGCTGGCTCCTTGGGCGGGGACCCATCTCCATCCGTATGGCCATTTTTGTGCATGGCGCGGCGCCACGTGGGAAAGGGTGGTGTCGAGGCTGAAGGCAGCAGGAAGGCCCGCAGCCCCCAGATCTGTGGGGCTACGCAAGCGGTTCCCAAAGAGCTTTAGAACAAGGCATAGTTTTCCCTGCTGCCTCCTTGGGCAGGGGTCCCATCTCCAGCCGTATGGCCATTTTTGTGCCTGGCGCGGCACCTAGTGGGAAAGGGTGGTTTTGAGGCTGAAGGCAGCAGGAATGCCTGCAGCCCCCAGGTCTGTGGGGCTACGCAAGCGGTTCCCAAAGAGCCTTAGAACAAGGCATAATTTTCCCTGCTGGCTCTTTGGGCGGGGGACCCATCTCCAGCCATATGGCAATTTTTGTGCCTTACGCGGCGCCAAGTGGGAAAGGGTGGTTTTGAGGCTGAAGGCAGCAGGAAAGCCCGCAGCCCCCAGGCCTGTGGGGCTACGCAAGCGGTTCCCAAAGAGCTTTAGAACAAGGCATAGTTTTCCCTGCTGCCTCCTTGGGCGGGGGACCCATTTCCAGGCATAGGCCATTTTTGTGCCTGTCGCGGCGCCAAGTGGGAAAGGGTGGTGTCGAGGCTGAAGGCAGCAGGAAAGCACACAGCCCCCAGGTCTGTGGGGCTACGCAAGCGGTTTTCAAAAAGCCTTAGAACAAGGCATAGTTTTCCCTGCTGGCTCCTTGGGCGGGGACCCATCTCCATCCGTATGGCCATTTTTCTGCCTGGCGCGGCGCCACGTGGGAAAGGGTGGTGTCGAGGTTGAAGGCAGCAGGAAGGCCCGCAGCCCCCAGATCTGTGGGGCTACGCAAGCGGTTCCCAAAGAGCTTTAGAACAAGGCATAGTTTTCCCTGCTGGCTACTTGGGCAGGGGACCCATCGCCAGCCATATGGCCATTTTTGTGCCTGGCGCGACGCAAATTGGGAAAGGGTGTTGTCGAGGCTGAGGGCAGCAGGAAAGACTTCAGCCCCCAGGTCT
This sequence comes from Rissa tridactyla, assembly GCF_028500815.1. NCBI lineage: Eukaryota > Metazoa > Chordata > Aves > Charadriiformes > Laridae > Rissa > Rissa tridactyla. The sequence goes on along the minus strand of NC_071481.1, from coordinate 9,768,784 downwards.
CTGGAACACTGCAAGCGGTTCCCAAAGAGCTTTAGAACAAGGCATAGTTTTCCCTGCTGGCTCTTTGGGCGGGGGACCCATCTCCAGCCATATGGACATTTTTGTGCCTGGTGCGGCGCCAAGTGTGAAAGGGTGGTGTCGAGGCTGAAGACAGCAGGAAAGCCCGGAGCCCCCAGTTCTGTGGGGCTACGCAAGCGGTTCCCAAAGAGCTTTAGAACAAGGCATAGTTTTCCCTGCTGGCTCCTTGGGCAGGGGACCCATCTCCAGCCGTATGGCCATTTTTGTGCCTGGCGCGGTGCCAAGTGGGAAAGGGTGGTGTCGAGGCTGAAGGCAGCAGGAAAGCCCGCAGCCCCCAGGTCTGTGGGGCTACGCAAGCGGTTCCCAAAGAGCTTTAGAACAAGGCATAGTTTTCCCTGCTGGCTCTTTGGGCGGGGGACCCATCTCCAGCCATATGGACATTTTTGTGCCTGGCGCGGCGCCAAGTGGGAAATGGTGGTGTGGAGGCTGAAGGCAGCACCAAAGCCTGCAGCCCCCAGGTCTGTGGGGCTACGCAAGCGGTTCCCAAAGAGCTTTAGAACAAGGCATAGTTTTCCCTGCTGGCTCCTTGGGCTGGGACCCATCTCCAGCCGTATGGCCATTTTTGTGCCTGGCGCGGCGCCAAGTGGGAAAGGGTGGTTTTGAGGCTGAAGGCAGCAGGAAGGCCCGCAGCCCCCAGGTCTGTGGGGCTACGCAAGCGGTTCCCAAAGAGCTTTAGAACAAGGCACAGTTTTCCCTGCTGGCTCCTTGGGCAGGGGTCCCATCTCCAGCCGTATGACTATTTTTGTGCATGGCGCGGCGCCAAGTGGGAAAGGGTGGTGTCGAGGCTGAAGGCAGCAGGAAAGCACACAGCCCCCAGGTCTGTGCGGCTACGCAAGCGGTTTTCAAAAAGCCTCAGAACAAGGTATAGTTTTCCCTGCTGGGTCTTTGGGCGGGGGACCCATATCCAGCCATATGGCCATTTTTGTCTCTGGCCCGGCGCCCAGAGGGAAAGGGTGTTGTCGAGGCTGAAGGCAGCAGGAAAGACTGCAGCCCCCATGTCTGTGGGGCTACGCAAGCAGTTCCCAAAGAGCTTTAGAACAAGGCATAGTTTTCCCTGCTGGCTCTTTTGGTGGGGGACCCATCTCCAGCCATATGGCCATTTTTGGGCCTGGCGCGGCGCCAAGTGGGAAAGGGTGGTGTCGAGGCTGAAGGCAGCAGCAAAGCCTGCAGCCCCCAGGTCTGTGGTGCTACGCAAGCGGTTCCCAAAGAGCTTTAGAACAAGGCATAGTTTTCCCTGCTGGCTCTTTGGGCGGGGGAACCATTTCCAGGCATAGGCCATTTTTGTGCCTGGCGCGGCGCCAAGTGGGAAAGGGCGGTGTGGAGGCTGAAGGCAGCAGGAAAGCACACAGCCCCCAGGTCTGTGGGGCTACGCAAGCGGTTTTCAAAAAGCCTTAGAACAAGGCATAGTTTTCCATGCTGGCTCCTTGGGCGGGGACCCATCTCCATCCGTATGGCCATTTTTGTGCATGGCGCGGCGCCACGTGGGAAAGGGTGGTGTCGAGGCTGAAGGCAGCAGGAAGGCCCGCAGCCCCCAGGTCTGTGGGGCTACGCAAGCGGTTCCCAAAGAGCTTTAGAACAAGGCATAGTTTTCCCTGCTGCCTCCTTGGGCAGGGGTCCCATCTCCAGCCGTATGGCCATTTTTGTGCCTGGCGCGGCACCTAGTGGGAAAGGGTGGTTTTGAGGCTGAAGGCAGCAGGAATGCCTGCAGCCCCCAGGTCTGTGGGGCTACGCAAGCGGTTCCCAAAGAGCCTTAGAACAAGGCATAATTTTCCCTGCTGGCTCTTTGGGCGGGGGACCCATCTCCAGCCATATGGCAATTTTTGTGCCTTACGCGGCGCCAAGTGGGAAAGGGTGGTTTTGAGGCTGAAGGCAGCAGGAAAGCCCGCAGCCCCCAGGCCTGTGGGGCTACGCAAGCGGTTCCCAAAGAGCTTTAGAACAAGGCATAGTTTTCCCTGCTGCCTCCTTGGGCGGGGGACCCATTTCCAGGCATAGGCCATTTTTGTGCCTGTCGCGGCGCCAAGTGGGAAAGGGTGGTGTCGAGGCTGAAGGCAGCAGGAAAGCACACAGCCCCCAGGTCTGTGGGGCTACGCAAGCGGTTTTCAAAAAGCCTTAGAACAAGGCATAGTTTTCCCTGCTGGCTCCTTGGGCGGGGACCCATCTCCATCCGTATGGCTATTTTTCTGCCTGGCGCGGCGCCACGTGGGAAAGGGTGGTGTCGAGGTTGAAGGCAGCAGGAAGGCCCGCAGCCCCCAGATCTGTGGGGCTACGCAAGCGGTTCCCAAAGAGCTTTAGAACAAGGCATAGTTTTCCCTGCTGGCTACTTGGGCAGGGGACCCATCGCCAGCCATATGGCCATTTTTGTGCCTGGCGCGACGCAAATTGGGAAAGGGTGTTGTCGAGGCTGAGGGCAGCAGGAAAGACTTCAGCCCCCAGGTCTCTGGAACACTGCAAGCGGTTCCCAAAGAGCTTTAGAACAAGGCATAGTTTTCCCTGCTGGCTCTTTGGGCGGGGGACCCATCTCCAGCCATATGGACATTTTTGTGCCTGGTGCGGCGCCAAGTGTGAAAGGGTGGTGTCGAGGCTGAAGACAGCAGGAAAGCCCGGAGCCCCCAGTTCTGTGGGGCTACGCAAGCGGTTCCCAAAGAGCTTTAGAACAAGGCATAGTTTTCCCTGCTGGCTCCTTGGGCAGGGGACCCATCTCCAGCCGTATGGCCATTTTTGTGCCTGGCGCGGTGCCAAGTGGGAAAGGGTGGTGTCGAGGCTGAAGGCAGCAGGAAAGCCCGCAGCCCCCAGGTCTGTGGGGCTACGCAAGCGGTTCCCAAAGAGCTTTAGAACAAGGCATAGTTTTCCCTGCTGGCTCTTTGGGCGGGGGACCCATCTCCAGCCATATGGACATTTTTGTGCCTGGCGCGGCGCCAAGTGGGAAATGGTGGTGTGGAGGCTGAAGGCAGCACCAAAGCCGGCAGCCCCCAGGTCTGTGGGGCTACGCAAGCGGTTCCCAAAGAGCTTTAGAACAAGGCATAGTTTTCCCTGCTGGCTCCTTGGGCTGGGACCCATCTCCAGCCGTATGGCCATTTTTGTGCCTGGCGCGGCGCCAAGTGGGAAAGGGTGGTGTCGAGGCTGAAGGCAGCAGGAAAGCCCGCAGCCCCCAGGTCTGTGGGGCTACGCAAGCGGTTCCCAAAGAGCTTTAGAACAAGGCATAGTTTTCCCTGCTGGCTCCTTGGGCGGGGGACCCATCTCCAGCCATATGGCCATTTTTGTGCATGGCGCGGCGCCAAGTGGGAAAGGGTGTTTTTGAGGCTGAAGGCAGCAGGAAAGCCCGCAGCCCCCAGGTCTGTGGGGCTACGCAAGCGGTTCCCAAAGAGCTTTAGAACAAGGCATAGTTTTCCCTGCTGGCTGTTTGGGCGGGGCACCCATCTCCAGCCATATGGCCATTTTTGTGCATGGCGCGGCGCCAAGTGGGAAAGGGTGGTGTCGAGGCTGAAGGCAGCAGGAAGGCCCGCAGCCCCCAGGTCTGTACGGCTACGCAAGCGGTTTTCAAAAAGCCTCAGAACAAGGTATAGTTTTCCCTGCTGGCTCTTTGGGCGGGGGACCCATATCCAGCCATATGGCCATTTTTGTCTCTGGCCCGGCGCCAAGTGGGAAAGGGTGGTGTCGAGGCTGAAGGCAGCAGGAAAGCCCGCAGCCCCCAGGTCTGTGGGGCTACGCAAGCGGTTCCCAAAGAGCTTTAGAACAAGGCATAGTTTTCCCTGCTGGCTCCTTGGGCGGGGGACCCATCTCCAGCCATATGGCCATTTTTGTGCCTGGCGCGGCGCCAAGTGGGAAAGGGTAGTTTTTGAGGCTGAAGGCAGCAGCAAAGCCCGCAGCCCCCAGGTCTGTGGGGCTACGCAAGCGGTTCCCAAAGAGCTTTAGAACAAGGCATAGTTTTCCCTGCTGGCATTTTGGGCAGGGGACTCATCTCCAGCCGTATGGCCATTTTTGTGCCTGGCGCGGCGCCAAGTGGGAAAGGGTGGTTTTGAGGCTGAAGGCAGCAGGAAAGCCTGCAGCCCCCAGGTCTGTGGGGCTACGCAAGCGGTTCCCAAAGAGCTTTAGAACAAGGCATAGTTTTCCCTGCTGGCTCTTTGGGCGGGGGACCCATCTCCAGCCGTATGGCCATTTTTGTGCCTGGCGCGGCGCCAAGTGGGAAAGGGTGGTGTCGAGGCTGAAGACAGCAGGAAAGCCCGCAGCCCCCACGTCTGTGGGGCTACGCAAGCGGTTCCCAAAGACCTTTAGAACAAGGCATAGTTTTCCCTGCTGGCTCCTTGGGCGGGGGACCCATCTCCAGCCATATGGCCATTTTTGTGCCTGGCGCGGCGCCAAGTGGGAAAGGGTGGTGTCGAGGCTGAAGGCAGCAGGAAGGCCCGCAGCCCCCAGGTCTGTGGGGCTACGCAAGCGGTTCCCAAAGAGCTTTAGAACAAGGCACAGTTTTCCCTGCTGGCTCCTTGGGCAGGGGTCCCATCTCCAGCCGTATGACTATTTTTGTGCATGGCGCGGCGCCAAGTGGGAAAGGGTGGTGTCGAGGCTGAAGGCAGCAGGAAAGCACACAGCCCCCAGGTCTGTGCGGCTACGCAAGCGGTTTTCAAAAAGCCTCAGAACAAGGTATAGTTTTCCCTGCTGGGTCTTTGGGCGGGGGACCCATATCCAGCCATATGGCCATTTTTGTCTCTGGCCCGGCGCCCAGAGGGAAAGGGTGTTGTCGAGGCTGAAGGCAGCAGGAAAGACTGCAGCCCCCATGTCTGTGGGGCTACGCAAGCAGTTCCCAAAGAGCTTTAGAACAAGGCATAGTTTTCCCTGCTGGCTCTTTTGGCGGGGGACCCATCTCCAGCCATATGGCCATTTTTGGGCCTGGCGCGGCGCCAAGTGGGAAAGGGTGGTGTCGAGGCTGAAGGCAGCAGCAAAGCCTGCAGCCCCCAGGTCTGTGGTGCTACGCAAGCGGTTCCCAAAGAGCTTTAGAACAAGGCATAGTTTTCCCTGCTGGCTCTTTGGGCGGGGGACCCATTTCCAGGCATAGGCCATTTTTGTGCCTGGCGCGGCGCCAAGTGGGAAAGGGCGGTGTCGAGGCTGAAGGCAGCAGGAAAGCACACAGCCCCCAGGTCTGTGGGGCTACGCAAGCGGTTTTCAAAAAGCCTTAGAACAAGGCATAGTTTTCCATGCTGGCTCCTTGGGCGGGGGACCCATCTCCATCCGTATGGCCATTTTTGTGCATGGCGCGGCGCCACGTGGGAAAGGGTGGTGTCGAGGCTGAAGGCAGCAGGAAGGCCCGCAGCCCCCAGGTCTGTGGGGCTACGCAAGCGGTTCCCAAAGAGCTTTAGAACAAGGCATAGTTTTCCCTGCTGCCTCCTTGGGCAGGGGTCCCATCTCCAGCCGTATGGCCATTTTTGTGCCTGGCGCGGCACCTAGTGGGAAAGGGTGGTTTTGAGGCTGAAGGCAGCAGGAATGCCTGCAGCCCCCAGGTCTGTGGGGCTACGCAAGCGGTTCCCAAAGAGCCTTAGAACAAGGCATAATTTTCCCTGCTGGCTCTTTGGGCGGGGTACCCATCTCCAGCCATATGGCAATTTTTGTGCCTTACGCGGCGCCAAGTGGGAAAGGGTGGTTTTGAGGCTGAAGGCAGCAGGAAAGCCCGCAGCCCCCAGGCCTGTGGGGCTACGCAAGCGGTTCCCAAAGAGCTTTAGAACAAGGCATAGTTTTCCCTGCTGCCTCCTTGGGCGGGGGACCCATTTCCAGGCATAGGCCATTTTTGTGCCTGTCGCGGCGCCAAGTGGGAAAGGGTGGTGTCGAGGCTGAAGGCAGCAGGAAAGCACACAGCCCCCAGGTCTGTGCGGCTACGCAAGCGGTTTTCAAAAAGCCTTAGAACAAGGCATAGTTTTCCCTGCTGGCTCCTTGGGCGGGGACCCATCTCCATCCGTATGGCCATTTTTCTGCCTGGCGCGGCGCCACGTGGGAAAGGGTGGTGTCGAGGTTGAAGGCAGCAGGAAGGCCCGCAGCCCCCAGATCTGTGGGGCTACGCAAGCGGTTCCCAAAGAGCTTTAGAACAAGGCATAGTTTTCCCTGCTGGCTACTTGGGCAGGGGACCCATCGCCAGCCATATGGCCATTTTTGTGCCTGGCGCGACGCAAATTGGGAAAGGGTGTTGTCGAGGCTGAGGGCAGCAGGAAAGACTTCAGCCCCCAGGTCTCTGGAACACTGCAAGCGGTTCCCAAAGAGCTTTAGAACAAGGCATAGTTTTCCCTGCTGGCTCTTTGGGCGGGGGACCCATCTCCAGCCATATGGACATTTTTGTGCCTGGTGCGGCGCCAAGTGTGAAAGGGTGGTGTCGAGGCTGAAGACAGCAGGAAAGCCCGGAGCCCCCAGTTCTGTGGGGCTACGCAAGCGGTTCCCAAAGAGCTTTAGAACAAGGCATAGTTTTCCCTGCTGGCTCCTTGGGCAGGGGACCCATCTCCAGCCGTATGGCCATTTTTGTGCCTGGCGCGGTGCCAAGTGGGAAAGGGTGGTGTCGAGGCTGAAGGCAGCAGGAAAGCCCGCAGCCCCCAGGTCTGTGGGGCTACGCAAGCGGTTCCCAAAGAGCTTTAGAACAAGGCATAGTTTTCCCTGCTGGCTCTTTGGGCGGGGGACCCATCTCCAGCCATATGGACATTTTTGTGCCTGGCGCGGCGCCAAGTGGGAAATGGTGGTGTGGAGGCTGAAGGCAGCACCAAAGCCTGCAGCCCCCAGGTCTGTGGGGCTACGCAAGCGGTTCCCAAAGAGCTTTAGAACAATGCATAGTTTTCCCTGCTGGCTCCTTGGGCTGGGACCCATCTCCAGCCGTATGGCCATTTTTGTGCCTGGCGCGGCGCCAAGTGGGAAAGGGTGGTTTTGAGGCTGAAGGCAGCAGGAAAGCCCGCAGCCCCCAGGTCTGTGGGGCTACGCAAGCGGTTCCCAAAGAGCTTTAGAACAAGGCATAGTTTTCCCTGCTGGCTCCTTGGGCGGGGGACCCATCTCCAGCCATATGGCCATTTTTGTGCATGGCGCGGCGCCAAGTGGGAAAGGGTGTTTTTGAGGCTGAAGGCAGCAGGAAAGCCCGCAGCCCCCAGGTCTGTGGGGCTACGCAAGCGGTTCCCAAAGAGCTTTAGAACAAGGCATAGTTTTCCCTGCTGGCTCTTTGGGCGGGGCACCCATCTCCAGCCATATGGCCATTTTTGTGCATGGCGCGGCGCCAAGTGGGAAAGGGTGGTGTCGAGGCTGAAGGCAGCAGGAAGGCCCGCAGCCCCCAGGTCTGTACGGCTACGCAAGCGGTTTTCAAAAAGCCTCAGAACAAGGTATAGTTTTCCCTGCTGGCTCTTTGGGCGGGGGACCCATATCCAGCCATATGGCCATTTTTGTCTCTGGCCCGGCGCCAAGTGGGAAAGGGTGGTGTCGAGGCTGAAGGCACCAGCAAAGCCTGCAGCCCCCAGGTCTGTGGGGCTACGCAAGCGGTTCCCAAAGAGCTTTAGAACAAGGCATAGTTTTCCCTGCTGGCTCTTTGGCAGGGGACCCATCTCCAGCCATATGGCCATTTTTGTGCCTGGCGCATCGCCAAGTGGGAAAGGGTAGTTTTTGAGGCTGAAGGCAGCAGCAAAGCCCGCAGCCCCCAGGTCTGTGGGGCTACGCAAGCGGTTCCCAAAGACCTTTAGAACAAGGCATAGTTTTCCCTGCTGGCATTTTGGGCAGGGGACTCATCTCCAGCCGTATGGCCATTTTTGTGCCTGGCGCGGCGCCAAGTGGGAAAGGGTGGTTTTGAGGCTGAAGGCAGCAGGAAAGCCTGCAGCCCCCAGGTCTGTGGGGCTACGCAAGCGGTTCCCAAAGAGCTTTAGAACAAGGCATAGTTTTCCCTGCTGGCTCTTTGGGCGGGGGACCCATCTCCAGCCGTATGGCCATTTTTGTGCCTGGCGCGGCGCCAAGTGGGAAAGGGTGGTGTCGAGGCTGAAGGCACCAGCAAAGCCTGCAGCCCCCAGGTCTGTGGGCTACGCAAGCGGTTCCCAAAGAGCTTTAGAACAAGGCATAGTTTTCCCTGCTGGCACCTTGGGCGGGGGACCCATCTCCAGCCATATGGCCATTGTTTTTGCTTGGCGCGGCGCCCAGAAGGAAAGGGTGGTTTTTGAGGCTGAAGTTAGCAGGAATGCCCGCAGCCCCCAGGTCTGTGGGGCTACGCAAGCGGTTCCCAAAGAGCTTTAGAACAAGGCAAAATTTTCCCTGCAGGCTCTTTGGGCGGGGGACCCATCTCCAGCCATATGGCCATTTTTGTGCCTGGCGCGGCGCCAAGTGGGAAAGGGTGTTGTCGAGGCTGAAGGCAGCAGGAAAGCCCGCAGCCCCCAGGTCTGTGGGGCTACGCAAGCGGTTCCCAAATACCTTTAGAACAAGGCATAGTTTTCCCTGCTGGCTCCTTGGGCGGGGGACGCATCTCCAGCCATAGGCCACTTTTGTGCATGGCGCGGCGCCAAGTGGGAAAGGGTGGTGTCGAGGCTGAAGGCAGCAGGAAAGCACACAGCCCCCAGGTCTGTGGGGCTACGCAAGCGGTTTTCAAAAAACCTTAGAACAAGGCATAGTTTTCCCTGCTGGCTCCTTGGGCTGGGACCCATCTCCAGCCGTATGGCCATTTTTGTGCCTGGCGCGGCGCCAAGTGGGAAAGGGTGTTGTCGAGGCTGAAGGCAGCAGGAAAGCCCGCAGCCCCCAGGTCTGTGGGGCTACGCAAGCGGTTCCCAAAGACCTTTAGAACAAGGCATAGTTTTCCCTGCTGGCTCCTTGGGCGGGGGACCCATCTCCAGCCATATGGCCATTTTTGTGCCTGGCACGGCGCCCGGAGGGAAAGGGTGTTGTCGAGGCTGAAGGCAGCAGGAAAGCCTGGAACCCCCAGGTCTGTGGGGCTACGCAAGCGGTTCCCAAAGAGCTTTAGAACAAGGCATAATTTTCCCTGCTGGCTCCTTGGGTTGGGGACCCATCTCCAGCCGTATGGCCATTTTTGTGCCTGGCGCGGCGCCAAGTGGGAAAGGGTGTTGTCGAGGCTAAAGGCAGCAGGAAAGCCCGCAGCCCCCAGGTCTGTGGGGCTACGCAAGCGGTTCCCAAAGAGCTTTAGAACAAGGCATAGTTTTCCCTGCTGGCTACTTGGGCGGGGGACCCATCTCCAGCCATATGGCCATTTTTGTGCATGGCGCGGCGCCAAGTGGGAAAGGGTGGTGTCGAGGCTGAAGGCAGCAGGAAGGCCCGCAGCCCCCAGGTCTGTGGGGCTACGCAAGCGGTTCCCAAAGACCTTTAGAACAAGGCACAGTTTTCCCTGCTGGCTCCTTGGGCAGGGGTCCCATCTCCAGCCGTATGACTATTTTTGTGCATGGCGCGGCGCCAAGTGGGAAAGGGTGGTGTCGAGGCTGAAGGCAGCAGGAAAGCACACAGCCCCCAGGTCTGTGCGGCTACGCAAGCGGTTTTCAAAAAGCCTCAGAACAAGGTATAGTTTTCCCTGCTGGGTCTTTGGGCGGGGGACCCATATCCAGCCATATGGCCATTTTTGTCTCTGGCCCGGCGCCCAGAGGGAAAGGGTCTTGTCGAGGCTGAAGGCAGCAGGAAAGACTGCAGCCCCCATGTCTGTGGGGCTACGCAAGCAGTTCCCAAAGAGCTTTAGAACAAGGCATAGTTTTCCCTGATGGCTCTTTTGGCGGGGGACCCATCTCCAGCCATATGGCCATTTTTGGGCCTGGCGCGGCGCCAAGTGGGAAAGGGTGGTGTCGAGGCTGAAGGCAGCAGCAAAGCCTGCAGCCCCCAGGTCTGTGGTGCTACGCAAGCGGTTCCCAAAGAGCTTTAGAACAAGGCGTAGTTTTCCCTGCTGGCTCTTTGGGCGGGGGACCCATTTCCAGGCATAGGCCATTTTTGTGCCTGGCGCGGCGCCAAGTGGGAAAGGGCGGTGTCGAGGCTGAAGGCAGCAGGAAAGCACACAGCCCCCAGGTCTGTGGGGCTACGCAAGCGGTTTTCAAAAAGCCTTAGAACAAGGCATAGTTTTCCATGCTGGCTCCTTGGGCGGGGACCCATCTCCATCCGTATGGCCATTTTTGTGCATGGCGCGGCGCCACGTGGGAAAGGGTGGTGTCGAGGCTGAAGGCAGCAGGAAGGCCCGCAGCCCCCAGGTCTGTGGGGCTACGCAAGCGGTTCCCAAAGAGCTTTAGAACAAGGCATAGTTTTCCCTGCTGCCTCCTTGGGCAGGGGTCCCATCTCCAGCCGTATGGCCATTTTTGTGCCTGGCGCGGCACCTAGTGGGAAAGGGTGGTTTTGAGGCTGAAGGCAGCAGGAATGCCTGCAGCCCCCAGGTCTGTGGGGCTACGCAAGCGGTTCCCAAAGAGCCTTAGAACAAGGCATAATTTTCCCTGCTGGCTCTTTGGGCGGGGGACCCATCTCCAGCCATATGGCAATTTTTGTGCCTTACGCGGCGCCAAGTGGGAAAGGGTGGTTTTGAGGCTGAAGGCAGCAGGAAAGCCCGCAGCCCCCAGGCCTGTGGGGCTACGCAAGCGGTTCCCAAAGAGCTTTAGAACAAGGCATAGTTTTCCCTGCTGCCTCCTTGGGCGGGGGACCCATTTCCAGGCATAGGCCATTTTTGTGCCTGGCGCGGCGCCAAGTGGGAAAGGGTGGTGTCGAGGCTGAAGGCAGCAGGAAAGCACACAGCCCCCAGGTCTGTGGGGCTACGCAAGCGGTTTTCAAAAAGCCTTAGAACAAGGCATAGTTTTCCCTGCTGGCTCCTTGGGCGGGGACCCATCTCCATCCGTATGGCCATTTTTCTGCCTGGCGCGGCGCCACGTGGGAAAGGGTGGTGTCGAGGTTGAAGGCAGCAGGAAGGCCCGCAGCCCCCAGATCTGTGGGGCTACGCAAGCGGTTCCCAAAGAGCTTTAGAACAAGGCATAGTTTTCCCTGCTGGCTACTTGGGCAGGGGACCCATCGCCAGCCATATGGCCATTTTTGTGCCTGGCGCGACGCAAATTGGGAAAGGGTGTTGTCGAGGCTGAGGGCAGCAGGAAAGACTTCAGCCCCCAGGTCTCTGGAACACTGCAAGCGGTTCCCAAAGAGCTTTAGAACAAGGCATAGTTTTCCCTGCTGGCTCTTTGGGCGGGGGACCCATCTCCAGCCATATGGACATTTTTGTGCCTGGTGCGGCGCCAAGTGTGAAAGGGTGGTGTCGAGGCTGAAGACAGCAGGAAAGGCCGGAGCCCCCAGTTCTGTGGGGCTACGCAAGCGGTTCCCAAAGAGCTTTAGAACAAGGCATAGTTTTCCCTGCTGGCTCCTTGGGCAGGGGACCCATCTCCAGCCGTATGGCCACTTTTGTGCCTGGCGCGGTGCCAAGTGGGAAAGGGTGGTGTCGAGGCTGAAGGCAGCAGGAAAGCCCGCAGCCCCCAGGTCTGTGGGGCTACGCAAGCGGTTCCCAAAGAGCTTTAGAACAAGGCATAGTTTTCCCTGCTGGCTCTTTGGGCGGGGGACCCATCTCCAGCCATATGGACATTTTTGTGCCTGGCGCGGCGCCAAGTGGGAAAGGGTGGTGTCGAGGCTGAAGACAGCAGGAAAGCCCGCAGCCCCCAGGTCTGTGGGGCTACGCAAGCGGTTCCCAAAGAGCTTTAGAACAAGGCATAGTTTTCCCTGCTGGCTCCTTGGGCGGGGGACCCATTTCCAGCCATATGGCCATTTTTGTGCCTGGCACGGCGCCAATTGGGAAAGGGTGGTTTTGAGGCTGAAGGCAGCAGCAAAGCCCGCAGCCCCCAGGTCTGTGGGGCTACGCAAGCGGTTTCCAAAGAGCTTTAGAACAAGGCATAGTTTTCACTGCTGGCTCTTTGGGCATTGGACCCATCTCCAGCCATATGGCCATTTTTGTGCATGATGCGGCGCCCAGAGGGAAAGGGTGGTTTTGTGACTGAAGGCAGCACGACAGCCCGCAGCCCCCAGTTCTGTGGGGCTACGCAAGCGGTTCCATTAGAGATTTAGAAGAAGGCCTAGTTTTCCCTGCTGGCTCTTTGGACGGGGGACCCATCTCCAGCCGTATGGCCATTTTTGTGCCTGGCGCGGCGCCCAGAGGGAAAGGGTGTTGTTGAGGCTGAAGGCGGCACCACAGCCTGCCGCCCGGGGTTTTCTTAATGACTTTTCTTAATGATGTCTCCACAGTGTGAAGTTTTGCAGGATTTGAAAAAGTAATAGACACAGTGAAATTGAGTCTATTGGAAACTTCCATACCTTTCCCTCCAAATCTCTGCTGTCCTGTAGTATCCACTGCCTGCAGCTGCTGTTGCAGGAGCAGACAGAGTGGTATCAGATTTAGAAAAAGGGACATCATTAAGAGGATTCACTCGCCTTATTTTTCACCGGTGTGGCCAGTAAAGAAACCAAAAAGGCAATAGCTGTTCACAGTAGATTACCAAAAGTTGGATGCCAACACTGCATCCCTGACTGCTGCGGTTCCGACTATCGCGGAAATTGTGACAATGATACAAGGAGCTGCCCATCCTTGGAGGGTTGCCTTAGATGTTAAAGACATATTTTTTTATGATTCCCCTCCTTGAGCAGGACAAAGCGCAGTTTGCATTCACATGGAAAGGAGTCCAATATACCTTTAACCGCTTTCCGCAAGGATACAAACATTCCCCCACTATTGCCCATAATGCTTTAGCTAAAGTGCTATCAGAGATTCCTGTTTCACAGGGATGTACAGTATACCAATATATTATTGATGACATCTTAATGGGGGAGAGAACCAAGAAAGTGTACAAGACATGATGGAAAATATCCGAAAAACATTATCAGATTTGGGATTGGAAATTCCCGACTCAAAGTGTCAGGGACCCGCACAGGAAGTTAAATTCCTGGGGGTCTGGTGGATTAAGGGAGCTGCTTCTGTCCCTCAGGATACCCTGGAAAAAATAGAGCATGGCCAGAATCCATCCAGCGTGAAGGAGTTACAGCAAGTCCTGGGACTTTAAGTTATTGGCGTAAACACGTCCCTGGCTTTTCCATCATTGCTCGCCCCTTCATAGCTTGCCAAAAAAGGGTAAATCCTGGGTGTGGACTGAACAACACACTAATGCTCTGCAATTACTAATAAAGGAGCTAAGGTTATTCCAACAGCTTGGTCCTATACATCCAACTGACCCTGTCCATGTAGAATGGGGGTTCAGTGAACATGGTTCCCGTTGTAATTTATGGCAGAAGGGACCAGCAGGACCGGAGAGACCATTAGAATTTTGCTCCCACTCCTTCAATGATACTGAGAGCAGATATTCAGACCTGGAGAAGGGTTTACTGTCCCTGGTGCGAGCGTTGCAACGAGCAGAGCAGATAAGAAGAGAACAGAGTGTGATCTTTCCTGGGACCTTTTCGCCTCCCAGATGTGGTCCGTAAAGGGACACCACCACCAGCTGGCATTGCCCAGAGACCTACAGTTCGAAAGTGGTATGCTTATTTAGAAGGCATTAATGAAATCAAGCCAGTCTCTGAAGGCAGTGTTAAAGTATCCAAGGCTACTTCACAAGGATACCAAAGGATATAGATGGTGCCCTATTGTTCCAATCCCCACCAAACAGACCATCTCCGATCCAAGAAGCACCTCCTTTGAGGGACAGCAGTGATCTTACAGGAGTGTGGTTTACTGGTGCGTCATCTCACTGTGAAAAAAATAAGTGGAAATATAAGGCCATAGCACTGGAAGTAACAACGGTAGAAAGAGCGATTGAAACAGGGGAGGGTAGGGGAACTAGTAGGGGAACTCAGAGCTGTCCTACTAGCTGCACAACATGGAGCCACCTCCTTTTACGCTGAGTCATATGCTGTTTTTAAAGGAGCCACTGAATGGCTAGGACACTGGGCAGCCAATGATTGGCAGGTGAATAGAGTCCCAGTTTGGGAGACAGATAGTTGGAAGCAACTGTTGGAAATAGGAGGACAGAGACCATTGCACATTGCTTGGGTAAAAGGCCACGATCGTTCAAACTCGATCACTGCTCAGTTCAACCAACAGGTAGATGGCCTCACGCGGCTACACCAAATTGACATTGTAGATGATGGTCGGGAATGGGAACGCTTACTTGAATCGTTACATGTTAAACGTGGCCGCACAGGCCGTCCTGACCTGTATCGGGAAGGTGGGTGGCTTGTGTCGGTTAAGCTGTGCGAACAAATAGTAACTGCTTGTTCACAATGTCACCTACGACTCAGCAAAGATCATCCGAGTAAGGCGCCTCCCTTACACATGCGGGACAAGAAAGCGTTGTGGCATTCATGGCAGCTTGATTATATTGGGCCCTTGAGATCATCAGGTGGGAAAAGATATGTCCTGGTAGGAGTGGAGATTATCTCCAGCCTCAGTATGGCCACCAGCTTCAAACCAGCTACCAGGGACAACACAGTGAAAGGCCTAAAAGGGTGGCTCAGCACACTTCCCCTTCCCGAGGAAATCCAGAGTGATAACGTTTCACACTTTACCGCTTCGGTGGTACATACAAGATTGGGCCAAAGAAGAAGGGATTCAATGGGTATTTCATACTCCCTATTATCCCCAGGCTAATGGCATTGTTGAATGCACCAATAGATTGGTTAAGCGTTTTGCAAAAAGTCATGAACCTGGTTGGCATTTGCGATTGGATGATGCCATCTATCAACCAAATAACAGATGGAGTGGAGACGGCTGTCCTAAAATGAAAGCTTTCTGTGTGCCTGCCAATATTATCTCTCCAAAGGCTGCCAATGAACCGGGAAAATACCCCGGAAGATTTCACCCTGGACTACCTGTGCTAGTGAAAATGCCTCAAAATGGGACGGTGCCAATGGTGCTAGCTACTCCCAAAAATCCCTATGCATGGGAAGCCAAGGATTGTTCAGGGAAGATACACCGGATCAGCACCCGGTGGATCACACCTTCTTTTTAACCCCGTCGGTCGAATAAGACCGAGCAGAGTTTCTTTTCCTTTATGTCTTACAGGAACCTTGGATGAGCTGTACAGACGGATTGGCCTACGCTACCTTTGAATGTCTCCAGGGAATCCTGACATTGAACCTGGCAATAATACTACTTTTATGATGTATGGCTATCTGGAGGCCCAAATTCTAAAATGACGAATTGGCAGATGGAATTGATGCTATTCAGTTTTACCTTTTTATTCCCTGTTGTTTGTAGTCAGAGAGACCCAGAGTGGCCATGGTCTCAAGCCTTTGTCGTCTGTAATACAAGACTACAGGGAGACCTCATGCTAACGCACCCTTTCCCAATCTAGACAAGCACAGTCTCTGGGGTTTCATCGGGATGTGTCTCAAAGTGACAAACGTTCTGGTTGGTGTCAAGACAAAGGTCTTGTGCTTTGAGAGTATTACTCTCACAAATGAATCCTTGTTGGTCTCGTGAAACGCATGCGTCAACATCAGCAGTTTGCCATTTAGTCTCATTTTGTCGTGCCCAACCTCTGTGCTGTGCTGGATAGAGTAGAGCTCCTTGGTGATTCAACCCCAGTGCGATGATTGGGTATATGGTGTATACTGAGGCATTGCGTATCGTTAAGGCAAAAGCTGTGGCTTTGCTCTCAGTGGGATCGTAGGTGAAATTAACCACATACCACCTGGACTGAAATTTTTTCTCAAATTCAATTGCGTTATCCCATATTACTTTTCGAATTTCAGTGGGCAAGGTGCCTTCTTCACCTTCCCTTATGATTTATGAGTTTTTGCAAAACGCTTAACCAATCCTTTGGTGCATTCAACAATGCCATTAGCCTGGGGATAATAGGGAGTATGAAATACCCATCGAATCCCTTCTTCTTTGGCCCAATCTTGTACCACCGAAGCCGTAAAGTGTGAACCGTTATCACTCTGGATTTCCTCGGGAAGGGGAAGTGTGCTGAACCACCCTTTTAGGCCTTTCACTGTGTTGTCCCTGGTAGCTGATTTGAAGCTGGTGGCCATACTGAGGCTGGAGATAATCTCCACTCCTACCAGGACATATCTTTTCCCACCTGATGATCTCAAGGGCCCAATATAATCAATCTGCCATGAATGCCACAACGTTTTCTTGTCCCGCATGTGTAAGGGAGGCGCCTTACTCGGATGATCTTTGCTGAGTCGTAGGCGACATTGTGACCAGGCAGTTACTACTTGTTCGCACAGCTTAACCGACACAAGCCACCCCCGGGCTAGACCTTCCTGATACAGATCAGCACGGCCTGTATGGCCAGGCTTAATATGTAACCATTCGAGTAAGCGTTCCCATTCCCGACCATCATCTACAATGTCAATTTGTTGTAGCCGCGTGAGGCTATCTACCTGTTGGTTGAACTGAGCAGTGATCGAGTTTGAACGATCGTGGCCTTTTACCCAAGCAATGTGCAATGTTCTCTGTCCTCCTATTTCCAACAGTTGCTTCCAGCTATCTGTCTCCCAGATTGGGACTCTATTCACCTGCCAATCATTGGCTGCCCAGTGTCCTAGCCATTCAGTGGCTCCTTTAAAAACAGCATATGAGTCAGTGTAAATGTAAGTAGCCCCATGTTGTGCAGCTAGTAGGACGGCTCTGAGTTCCCCTACTTGTGCCCTACCTTCTCCTGTTTCAATTGCTCTTTCCCCCGTTGCTACTTCCAGTGCTACGGCCTTGTATTTCCACTTGCTGTTCTCACGGTGAGATGACGCACCAGTAAACCACACTCCTGTAAGATCACTGCCTTCTTTCAGAGGAGGTGCTTCTTGGATCAGAGATGGTCTGTTTGGTGGGGATTGGAACAATAGGGCACCATCTATATCCTTCTGGAGCATGGATACTTTGATACTACCTTCAGAGATTGGCATGATATCATTAATGCCTTCTAAATAAGCATACCACTTTCGAACTGTGGGTTTCTGGGCAATGCCGGCTGGCGGTGCTGTCCCTTTAAGGACCACATCTAGGAGTCGATAAGGGCCCCGAACAATCACGCTCTGTTCTCTCCTTATCTGCTCTGCTCGTTGCAATGCTCGCACCAGGGACAGTAAACCCTTCTCCAGGTCTGAATATCTGCTCTCAGTATCATTAAAGGCGTGAGAGCTAAATTCTAATGGTCTCTCCGGTCCTGCTGGTCCCTTTTGCCATAAATTACAACGGGAACCATGTTCGCTGAACGCCCATTCTACATGGACAGGGTCAGTTGGATGTATGGGGCCAAGTTGTTGGAATAACCTTAGCTCTTTTATTAGCAATTCTAGTGCATTAGTATGTTGTTCAGTCCACTCCCAGGATTTACCTTTTTTGAGCAAACAATAAAGGGGGCGAGCAATGATGGAAAAGCCAGGGATGTGTTTACGCCAATAACTTAAAGTTCCTAGGACTTGCTGTAACTCCTTCGTGCTGGAAGGATTCTGTCCATGTTCTATTTTTTCAGGGTATCCTGAGGGACAAAAGCAGCTCCCTTAATCCACCAGACCCCCAGGAATTTAACTTCCTGTGCGGGTCCCTGACACTTTGAGTCGGGAATTTACAATCCCAAATCTGATAATGTTTTTCGGATGTTTTCCATCATGTCTTGTACACTTTCTTGGCTCTCTCCCCCTATTAAGATGTCGTCAATATATTGGTATACCGTACATCCCTGTGAAACAGGAATCTCTGATAGCACTTTAGCTAAAGCATTATGGGCAATAGTGGGGGAATGTTTGTATCCTTGCGGAAAGCGGTTAAAGGTATATTGGACTCCTTTCCATGTGAATGCAAACTGCGCTTTGTTCTGCTCAAGGAGGGGAATCATAAAAAAATATGTCTTTAACATCTAAGCCAACCCTCCAAGGATGGGCAGCTCCTTTTATCATTGTCACAATTTCCGCGATATTCGGAACCGCAGCGGTCAGGGGTGCAGTGTTGGCGTTTAATTTTCCGTAATCTACTGTGAAACGCCATTGCCTTTTTGGTTTCTTTACTGGCCACACCGGTGAAAAATAAGGCGAGTGAATCCTCTTAATGATGTTTCTTTTTTCTAAATCTGATACCACCCTGTCTGCTCCTGCAAGTGCAGCTGCAGGCAGTGGGTACTGTCGGACGTTGGTAATTTTAGAAGGAGGCAAAAGTATAGATGTTTCTAATAGCCCCAATTTAACTGTGTCTAATCCTTTTTTGCGTCCTGCAAAACTCCACACAGTTCCATCTCCATCTGGGAGTTTCCACATTCGCCCACGCAGTACGTCAAATCCTAGGAGGTTAGTACGTGAGGCACCCACTAACGCTTCTGCCCTAGTCATTCGCTGCTCTCCCGGCAACCAGAGGTTAATTTTTGCATTGGGGCATGTTTTTACCACACCATCAATTCCCGTGAAGTTGACTCTGCGTCGGGTGGGATTTATACCTAGAAGTTGTGCTGTTTCGTTAGTGATTGCAGACATTTGGGCTCCGGTATCAATAATAAAATTTACCAATATCTTCCGGGGTCCAACAGGAATGACAATAATGGGTTCGGAGTCTTTATGAGAGCGCCATTGGATTGCTAGTACCTGCCGGACAGGGTGGCTCACTGCCCTCCCCGGGGATAGGAGTGTTTTGGCTGGGACTCTGTCAAATCAATCAAGTTACGCTCTGGTGCAGAAGGCACAATTTTCTCACGGCTTGGGGATTCTCTGGTTAGACTTTTCTCCCCAGCCGCATTAGTCTTTCTAGTTAGAGATTGGACTAGCGTACGGAGATCTCCCGTAGGGTCACCGTGCAAGAATTGTCGGGGCACCCCTAATTGTAGGGCTTTACGCCACAACTCATTTCAGTCCTTATCGGGCTTAAACCTTCCCTCTGATTTAGGGTTTTGAGTGTGAGTTTGGACTTGGCGAACCTTTCGCGGGTGTTCGGAGGATTTCTCGCTAGTTTGGCTGGCCCAGCCCATTCGGCGCCCATATTGATCTATTTCCTGTACCTTCCAGGTGGGCATGTAGTAACCACGGCCCCGCCCATGAGCACCCCGAGCATCCCGTATACGATCTTGAGTGCGAACAAGGAACGGTTTCAGGCAATCGGGAAGACCACGGATGAGAGGGGCTAATCGATCCGGGTCGATAGGGGCTGACATTGGGGATTTCCGAAATTCCTCTCTGTCATACATGGCTTGCAGACAAGCTGCTTTCCGTACAGCCGCAAACAGATCAGAGTAGCCTGTAGCTCTAATCTCTAACGGCTCCCCCCTCTCTCGCGGATCCATACCCCTTGCCCAATAGGCTGCTCGAGCGGTTAGGGAATAATTATGATCCCCAGGCATAGTGGTTAAAAACACTCCTGGTCCCCAAGAGTCTCCTGCTTCTTCCTCACTCAGCATAATTCTGCCCCCCCTTCAGAAGAAACTCGCCACACATACTCAACAGCTGACCCTTCTGGTCGCCTCGAATATTTCTCCCTTATTTTTGTTAACTCGGTTGGTGTCCATGGAACGGTACGCACAGTGGTGTGAATTTCATCACCATCATCAACTGCAGTTTCAGTTTTAACCAGAGGACGTAAAGGAAAAACTTGGGATTTCAAAGTCAAAGTCCTTTCCTCCTCATCTTCTTCGTCATCCTCACTATTAGACAAAAAATCTCCGGTCTGGGTTCCGGAATTTGGATAACACAGTAACTTACGAATCTGTTGGACCTGGGTCGAGGGCTGCATTTTATCTAAGAGCCCGGTCACCCTTTCAATAACATTTTAAGTTGGCGATTTTCACTCCCAAGTTGAGCATTCCGGTTTCCTAAACATTCATTCTCACTCACAAGCTTATCGACTTGAGTTCTTAATCTTTCTCCTGTCTCCTTTTGCAAGGCTAATGATGACTTCAGCACCTCATTCTCCAATTTCAGGGTTGCATATTCTACAGCTGAAATCAGATTAGGAGCGGGGGTTTCTCTAGCTTCTTGTTGTGCACAAGATAAACAGGTGCCTAACACAGCACAAATCACACCCTTGCCTTTCCCCGCTCTGAGCTTCTGTGAAACCCGACGCTCTTCAATACGTTCCACCACTTTCTCTTCATCCTTCCAAAATTTTTGGGCCCACTCCTTCCCAGCCTGGGAAGGGGCACAATCATATTTTTGCAGCAGTTTATCCATGGCAATCCTGCCGACTACGCCAAATTCTGTTGCGTGAAACGGGGCCAAGCGGTTTTGGCAGAAGATAAACCCCCTTGCGTTCTAACACTCCTCACCGAGGTGGGAGGCCAGGTGCGGCTGGGTTTCAATTCTGAGTGATGCCCAATTCAGCACTATCAGGCCAATCGCGTTTACTATGTGTTAAACTATTACGATTTGGAGACACTAATAGTGGGCTGCACCTTCAGTCTAGTCGTGCTCCTGAACCAGCATGGCCTCTCTCAAGTTTTGGTCGTGTTCAGTGAGAAAGCGAAACGACTAGCTACTGAAACAGTGCAGTTTATTTAAACAACAGATATACAGGTTCTTTAGGATTGCCGGTGATAAATACACTGTCTGCAAAGCACGTGCAAATAAAGACATTGTTAAGTATACAAACGCGCGACAAAATTATAAACGATACAGCCTGGCTATAAATGTAGGGTAGAGATTCTCTAGAGAAATTTCTAGAGTCCCCGAGAAAGCACTCGGTGTAATCAAAGTCTTACCCAAAGGCGTCCTTATGGGGGGGAAGAAAGGCTCAGCCCGTCGACTGATCCCAGAAAACAGCGGTGGGATTCTTCGCGATGGTGTCTTCCCAGACATCCCCCCTCTCTTGGGCTATTTTTATATTATTTTTTTAACTTCAAAGTGGAGTTTGAGTGACTTTAGTCATATGTACTTTTATTATGATTAATGTACTCAAGGAGGAGTGTTCACACCTCGGGGGCGGATAGCCTCCGGGATGGAGGTGTGTTTTGGTACATTGTGGTGAGCAAAGTTCGCACAAAAGGACAGCATTTCATCAACATTTGACGAAATGTTGGCTCGGGTAGCGTGTAGGCCGCTTATCAGTTCCGTAGTACCATCTCGTCCCCGTATCTGCTATTCGTCACAAGGGAAGGCCACGGAACAAGCGTGTTCCGTTCCATCCCTCGTGTAGTTTCGCAAACAACCTTGTACAGGGAATCACAGCTGTTGCATTCTTCCTGTGCTAGCTGCGGCTGTATTCTACCTCAGAAGCCTCTTGATTTTATGACTTTCCTTAATGTGTGAACAATGCTGTATTTTTGTATTCTTGGCCAATTTAGTAATTATTCCACAAGAACACACATTGGTTGCCGATTTATCAACGGGTCTAATCACCACAGGCCAACTGTAATTAAAACCATCTATGTAGACTCTACCAAAGCGGACAAATACAACACTGATTGTTACAAAATTATGGAGCCAAATTCAGATTGCTGGCACAATTTCACTTTCATCAAACCTACAGTAGTGTACTGTATTTGGGGCTACAAGGGCACAGAATTGTTATTTGCATTTATGATTGACTCAAATACACCTGAACTTGCTGAAATGAATCCAGAACCTACACCCCACAAACTCTCAAAGGCTCGCTCTTCTAAGAGAAAAAAAACCACCTCTCTCTTTTCTAAGCCCTCCATTAGACTAACTCCTTACATTTTCAACATTGGCCCTTACGTTATTAAACACACACAGGTCAACAACAGGTACTGTTTAATCCCACATATTCCCTCAAACGAGCAGAATTGTCAATGCAGATTCAAATCTCTGCGATCAAACCCACCTGCTTACCGTTCCTGAGTACATCTTATGCAGGATGGTCAGCATGGTTACGCAGACGAACTCTTGCCACTTCACAACGACTGAAGAGGGATGCGACTGGTATCTTAGGAACAGGCCTGGGAGTCTTGAATAGTATAGATGCTGAGATACTTGCCAACAAACTAGTCACAACCACTACTGATCTGGACAAATGAAGACATCCCCTACGGTCCTCTCTATTAGCATTGGGAAACCACCAAGGGCTTTTATCGAATATATTGCCTCAATGGGAAGAAACGGGTGAAAAAGACCATCAGCTGATCACAGATGCACTTGGTACAACCCAAACCAATGTTTCCTTGGCTCTTAGTTGTATCCAAGCCCAATTGTGGATGCAATCTATGACAGCCGCAATCATAAGGGAAGGTGAAGAAGGCACCTTGCCCACCGAAATTCGAAAAGTCATATGGGATAACGCAATTGAATTTGAGAAAAAATTTCAGTCCAGGTGGTATCTGGTTAATTTCACCTACGATCCCACTGAGAGCAAAGCCACAGCTTTTGTCTTAACGATACGCAATGCCTCAGTGTACACCATATACCCAATCATCGCACTGGGGTTGAATCACCAAGGAGCTCTACTCTATCCAACACAGCACAGAGGTTGGGCACGACAAAATGAGACTAAATGGCAAACTGCTGATGTTGACGCATGCGTTTCACGAGACCAACAAGGATTCATTTGTGAGAGTAATACTCTCAAAGCGCAAGACCTTTGTCTTGACACCAACCAGAACGTTTGTCACTTTGAGACACATCCCGATGAAACCCCAGAGACTGTGCTTGACTATGTTGGGAAAGGGTGCGTTAGCATGAGGTCTCCCTGTAGTCTTGTATTCAGAGATGACACAGTAATCACTCAAATCTTTCTGTTTGAACTTTACTAACACAAAGTTACGGGATGCGACTTCAATTATTAAGCTCCTGTTACGTCTTTTCAATTGCTACAACCTAATTATACGTTGATTCGAGATTGTTGCCTACCCCTATCGGAATGAATCTCTCCCTGGTGAAGAAGCTGCTAAAACACAATGAATTGAAGCGACTCTTGAAAGAGGCCCAAGGAAATGGACAGACAACTTTTATTACCGTCCATCACAGGTTGAAGAAATACACCAAGCGTTGGAAAGAGTGAAGAGAGGCGGAGGACAGAGATGGGGAGATACTCTTTTTGGATGGTTACAGACAGTTACAGGACTTTATAACAAGATGCTTCACCCTGTTGTTGTTTTATTAATACTCACTGTATTGTGCTTTGCTTAGACAATTGTTTTGCATGTTAGACTTTGGATTATGAAGAAAAGTTTAAATCGCTTGATCACTCCGCGAGAAGGATTTCCACTTGACATCCCTCACCACAAGAACACATGTGATCTTTCTTATCAGTGTTGAATACGTCGACCTTGACTGACTGTAGACAAAGTTTTCCCTGCAGGCTCTTTGGGACGGGGACCCATCTCTAGCCATATGGCCATTTTTGTTCCTGGCGGGGCGCCAAGTAGGAAAGGGTGTTGTCGAGGTTAAAAGCAGCAGGAAAGCCCGCAGCCCCCATGTCTGTGGGGCTACGCAAGCGGTTCCCAAAGAGCTTTAGAACAAGGCATAGTTTTCCCTGCTGGCTCCTTGGGCAGGGGACCCATTTCCAGCCGTATGGCCATTTTGGTGCCTGGCGCGGCGCCAAGTGGGAAAGGGTGGTTGTCGAGGCTGAAGGCAGCAGGAAAGCCCGCAGCCCCCAGGTCCGTGGGGCTACGCAAGCGGTTCCCAAAGAGCTTTAGAACAAGGCATAGTTTTCCCTGCTGGATCCTTGGGCTGGGGACCCATCTCCAGCCGTATGGCCATTTTTGTGCCTGGCGGGGAGCCAAGTGGGAAAGGGTGTTGTCGAGGCTGAAAGCAGCAGGACAGCCCGCAGCCCCCAAGTCTGTGGGACAACACAAGCGGTTCCCAAAGACCTTTAGAACAAGGCATAGTTTTCCCTGCTGGCTCTTAGGGAGGGGGACCCATCGCCAGCCGTATGGCCATTTTTGTGCCTGGCGCGGCGCCAAGTGGAAAGGGTGGTGTCGAGGCTGAAGGCAGCAGGAAGGCCCGCAGCCCCCAGGTCTGTGAGGCTACGCAAGCGGTTACCAAAGACCTTTAGAACAAGGCATAATTTTCCCTGCTGGCTCTTTGGGGAGGGGACCCATCTCCAGCCGTATGGCCATTTTTGTGCCTGGCGCGGCGCCAAGTGGGAAAGGGTGTTTTTGAGGCTGAAGGCAGCAGGAAAGCCTGCAGCCCCTAGGTCTGTTGGGCCACGCAAGCGGTTCCCAAAGAGCTTTAGAACAAGGCATAGTTTTCCCTGCTGGCTCTTTGGGCGGGGCACCCATCTCCAACCATATGGCCATTTTTGTGCCTGGCGCGGCGCCAACTGGGAAAGGGT
The DNA here is from genome assembly GCF_028500815.1 of Rissa tridactyla. NCBI lineage: Eukaryota > Metazoa > Chordata > Aves > Charadriiformes > Laridae > Rissa > Rissa tridactyla. Next base: position 9,744,570 of record NC_071481.1, on the reverse strand, counting down.
GGTTTTGAGGCTGAAGGCAGCAGGAAAGCCCGCAGCCCCCAGCTCTGTGGGGCTACGCAAGTGGTTCCCAAAGAGCTTTAGAACAAGGCATAGTTTTCCCTGCTGGCTCTTTGGGCGGGGAACCCATCTCCAGCCGTATGGCCATTTTTGTGCCTGGCGCGGCGCCAAGTGGGAAAGGGTGGTTTTGAGGCTGAAGGCAGCAGCAAAGCACGCAGCCCCCAGGTCTGTGGGGCTACGCAAGCGGTTCCCAAAGACCTTTAGAAAAAGGCATAGTTTTCCCTGCTGGCTCCTTGAGCGGGGGACCCATCTCCAGCCGTATGGCCATTTTTGGGCCTGGTGCGGCACCGTATTGGAAAGGGTGGTTTTGAGGCTGAAGGCAGCAGGAAAGCCCGCAGCCCCCAGGTCTGTGGGGCTACGCAAGCTGTTCCCAAAGAGGTTTAGAACAAAGCACAGTTTTCCCTGCTGGCTCCTTGAGCGGGGGACCCATCTCCAGCCATATGGCCATTTTTGTGCCTGGCGCGACGCAAAGTGGGAAAGGGTGTTGTCGAGGCTGAGAGCAGCAGGAAAGGCGTCAGCCCTCAGGTCTCTGGAACACTGCAAGCGGTTCCCAAAGAGCTTTAGAACAAGGCATAGTTTTCCCTGCTGGCTGTTTGGGCGGGGCACCCATCTCCAGCCATATGGCCATTTTTGGGCCTGGCGCGGCGCCAAGTGGGAAAGGGTGGTGTTGAGGCTGAAGGCAGCAGGAAAGCCCGCAGCCCCCAGGTCTGTGGGGCTACGCAAGCGGTTCCCAAAGAGCATTAGAACAAGGCATAGTTTTCCCTGCTGGCTCTTTGGGCGGGGACCCATCTCCAGCCGTATGGCCATTTTTGTGACTGGCGCGGCGCCAAGTGGGAAAGGGTGGTGTCGAGGCTGAAGGCAGCAGGAAAGCCTGCAGTCCCCAGGTCTGTGGGGCTACGCAAGCGGTTCCCAAAGACCTTTAGAACAAGGCATAGTTTTCCCTGCTGGCTCTTTGGCCAGGGGACCCATCTCCAGCCGTATGGCCATTTTTGTGCCTGGCGCGGCGCCAAGTGGGAAAGGGTGGTTTTGAGGCTTAAGGCAGCAGGAAAGCCCGCAGCCCCCAGGTCTGTGGGGCTACGCAAGCGGTTCCCAAAGAGCTTTATAACAAGGCATGGTTTTCCCTGCTGGCTCTTTGGGCGGGGGACCCATCTCCAGCCGTATGGCCATTTTCGTGCCTGTCGCGGCGCCAAGTGGGAAAGGGTGGTGTCGAGGCTGAAGACAGAAGGAAAGCCTGGAGTCCTCAGGTCTGTGGGGCCACGCAAGCGGTTCCCAAAGAGCTTTAGAACAAGGCATAGTTTTCCCTGCTGGCTCTTTGGACAGGGGACCCATCTCCAGCCGTATGGCCATTTTTGTGCCTGGCGCGGTGCCAAGTGGGAAAGGGTGTTTTTGAGGCTGAAGGCAGCAGGAAAGCCCGCAGCCCCCAGGTCTGTGGGGCTACGCAAGCGGTTCCCAAAGAGCTTTAGAACAAGGCATAGTTTTCCCTGCTGGCTCCTTGGGCGGGGGACCCATCTCCAGGCATAGGCCATTTTTGTGCCTGGCGCGGCGCCAAGTGGGAAAGGGTGGTGTCGAGGCTGAAGGCAGCAGGAAATACTGCAGCCCTCAGGTCTGTGGGGCTACGCAAGCGGTTCCCAAAGAGCTTTAGAACAAGGCATAGTTTTCCCTGCTGGCTCTTTGGGCGGGGGGACCCATCTCCAGGCATAGGCCATTTTTGTGCCTGGCGCGGCGCCAAGTGGGAAAGGGTGGTGTCGAGGCTGAAGGCAGCAGGAAAGCACACAGCCCCCAGGTCTGTGGGGCTACGCAAGCGGTTCCCAAAGAGCTTTAGAACAAGGCATAGTTTTCCCTGCTGGCTCTTTGGGCGGGGGACCCATCTCCAGGCATAGGCCATTTTTGTGCCTGGCGCGGCGCCAAGTGGGAAAGGGTGGTGTCGAGGCTGAAGGCAGCAGGAAAGCACACAGCCCCCAGGTCTGTGGGGCTACGCAAGCGGTTTTCAAAAAGCCTTAGAACAAGGCATAGTTTTCCCTGCTGGCTCTTTGGGCGTGGGACCAATCTCCAGACAGATGGCAATTTTTGGGCCTGGCGCGGCGCCAGGTGGGAAAGGGTGTTTTTGAGGCTGAAGGCAGCAGCAAAGCCCGCAGCCCCCAGGTCTGTGGGGCTACGCAAGCGGTTCCCAAAGACCTTTAGAACAAGGCATAGTTTTCCCTGCTGGCTCCTTGGGCGGGGGACCAATCTCCAGCCATGTGGCCATTATTTTTGCTTGGCGTGGCGCCCAGAAGGAAAGGGTGGTTTTGAGGCTGAAGGCAGCAGGAAAGCCCGCAGCCCCCAGGTCTGTGGGCTACGCAAGCGGTTCCCAAAGAGCTTTAGAACAAGGCATAGTTTTCCCTTCTGGCTCCTTGGGCGGGGGACCCATCTCCAGCCGTATGGCCATTTTTGTGCCTGGCGTGACGCCAAGTGGGAAAGGGTGTTGTCGAGGCTGAAGGGATCAGGAAAGACTGCAGCCCCCAGGTCTGTGGGGCTACGCAAGCAGTTCCCAAAGAGCTTTAGAACAAGGCATAGTTTTCTCTGCTGGCTCCTTGGGCAGGGGACCCATCTCCAGCCGTATGGCCATTTTTGTGCCTGGCACGGCACCTAGTGGGAAAGGGTGGTTTTGAGGCTAAAGGCAACAGCAAAGCCCGCAGCCCCTTGCTCTGTGGGGCTACGCAAGCGGTTCCCAAAGACCTTTAGAACAAGGCATAGATTTCCCTGCTGGCTCTTTGGGCGGGGGACCCATCTCCAGCCGTATGGCCATTTTTGTGCCTGGCGCGGCGCCTAGTGGGAAAGGGTGTTTTTGAGGCTGAAGGCAGCAGCAAAGCCCGCAGCCCCCAGGTCTGTGGGGCTACGCAAGCGGTTCCCAAAGAGCTTTAGAACAAGGCATAGTTTTCCCTGCTGGCTCTTTGGGCATTGGACCCATCTCCAGCCATATGGCCATTTTTGTGCCTGGCGCGGTTACAAGTGGGAAAGGGTGGTGTTGAGGCTGAAGGCAGCAGGAAAGCCCGCAGCCCCCAGGTCTGTGGGGCTACGCAAGCGGTTCCCAAAGAGCTTTAGAACAAGGCATAGTTTTCCCTGCTGGCTCCTTGAGCGGGGGACACATCTCCAGCCATATGGCCATTTTTGTGCCTGGCGCGTCGCCAAGTGGGAAAGGGTGGTGTCGAGGCTGAAGGCAGCAGCAAAGCCTGCAGCCCCCAGGTCTGTGGGGCTACGCAAGCGGTTCCAAAAGAGCTTTAGAACAAGGCATAGTTTTCCCTGCTGGCTCTTTGGGCAGGGGACACATCTCCAGCCGTATGGCCATTTTTGTGCCTGGCACGGCGCCAAGTGTTAAAGGGTGTTTTTGAGGCTGAAGGCAGCAGGAAACCCGCAGCCCCCAGGTCTGTGGGGCTACGCAAGCGGTTCCCAAAGAGCTTTAGAACAAGGCATAGTTTTCCCTGCTGGCTCTTTGGGCGGGGGACCCATCTCCAGCCATATGGCCATTTTTTGGCCTGGCGCGGCGCCAAGTGGGAAAGGGTCGTGTCAAGGCTGAAGGCAGCAGGAATGCCTGCAGTCCCCAGGTCTGTGGGGCTACGCAAGCGGTTCCCAAAGAGCTTTAGAACAAGGCATAGTTTTCCCTGCTGGCTCTTTGGGCGGGGGACACATTTCCAGCCATATGGCCATTATTTTTGCTTGGTGTGGCGCCCAGAAGGAAAGGGTGGTGTCGAGGCTGAAGGCAGCAGGAAAGCCCGCAGCCCCCAGGTCTGTGGGGCTACGCAAGCGGTTCCCAAAGAGCTTTAGAACAAGGCATAGTTTTCCCTGCTGGCTCTTAGGGCGGGGACCCATCTCCAGCCGTATGGCCATTTTTGTGCCTGGCGCGGCGCCAAGTGGGAAAGGGTGGTGTCGAGGCTGAAGGCAGCAGGAAGGCCCGCAGCCCCCAGGTCTGTGAGGCTACGCAAGCGGTTACCAAAGACCTTTAGAACAAGGCATAATTTTCCCTGCTGGCTCTTTGGGCGTGGGTCCCATCTCCAGCCGTATGGCCATTTTTGTGCCTGGCGCGGCGCCAAGTGGGAAAGGGTGTTTTTGAGGCTGAAGGCAGCAGCAAAGCCCGTAGCCCCCAGGTCTGTGGGGCTACGCAAGCGGTTCCCAAAGAGCTTTAGAACAAGGCATAGTTTTCCCTGCTGGCTCTTTGGGCATTGGACCCATCTCCAGCCATATGGCCATTTTTGTGCCTGGCGCGGTTACAAGTGGGAAAGGGTGGTGTTGAGGCTGAAGGCAGCAGGAAAGCCCGCAGCCCCCAGGTCTGTGGGGCTACGCAAGCGGTTCCCAAAGAGCTTTAGAACAAGGCATAGTTTTCCCTGCTGGCTCCTTGAGCGGGGGACCCATCTCCAGCCATATGGCCATTTTTGTGCCTGGCGCGTCGCCAAGTGGGAAAGGGTGGTGTCGAGGCTGAAGGCAGCAGCAAAGCCTGCAGCCCCCAGGTCTGTGGGGCTACGCAAGCGGTTCCAAAAGAGCTTTAGAACAAGGCATAGTTTTCCCTGCTGGCTCTTTGGGCAGGGGACACATCTCCAGCCGTATGGCCATTTTTGTGCCTGGCACGGCGCCAAGTGTTAAAGGGTGTTTTTGAGGCTGAAGGCAGCAGGAAACCCGCAGCCCCCAGGTCTGTGGGGCTACGCAAGCGGTTCCCAAAGAGCTTTAGAACAAGGCATAGTTTTCCCTGCTGGGTCTTTGGGCGGGGGACCCATCTCCAGCCATATGGCCATTTTTGTGCCTGGCGGGGCGCCAAGTGGGAAAGGGTGGTGTCAAGGCTGAAGGCAGCAGGAATGCCTGCAGTCCCCAGGTCTGTGGGGCTACGCAAGCGGTTCCCAAAGAGCTTTAGAACAAGGCATATTTTTCCCTGCTGGCTCTTTGGGCGGGGGACCCATTTCCAGCCATATGGCCATTATTTTTGCTTGGTGTGGCGCCCAGAAGGAAAGGGTGGTGTCGAGGCTGAAGGCAGCAGGAAAGCCCGCAGCCCCCAGGTCTGTGGGGCTACGCAAGCGGTTCCCAAAGAGCTTTAGAACAAGGCATAGTTTTCCCTGCTGGCTCTTAGGGCGGGGGACCCATCGCCAGCCGTATGGCCATTTTTGTGCCTGGCGCGGCGCCAAGTGGGAAAGGGTGGTGTCGAGGCTGAAGGCAGCAGGAAGGCCCGCAGCCCCCAGGTCTGTGAGGCTACGCAAGCGGTTACCAAAGACCTTTAGAACAAGGCATAATTTTCCCTGCTGGCTCTTTGGGGAGGGGACCCATCTCCAGCCGTATGGCCATTTTTGTGCCTGGCGCGGCGCCTAGTGGGAAAGGGTGTTTTTGAGGCTGAAGGCAGCAGGAAAGCCTGCAGCCCCTAGGTCTGTTGGGCCACGCAAGCGGTTCCCAAAGAGCTTTAGAACAAGGCATAGTTTTCCCTGCTGGCTCTTTGGGCGGGGCACCCATCTCCAACCATATGGCCATTTTTTGTGCCTGGCGCGGCGCCAAGTGGGAAAGGGTGGTTTTGAGGCTGAAGGCAGCAGGGAAGCCCGCAGCCCCCAGGTCTGTGGGGCTACGCAAGCGGTTCCCAAAGAGCTTTAGAACAAGGCATAGTTTTTCCCTGCTGGCTCCTTGAGCGGGGGACCCATCTCCAGCCGTATGGCCATTTTTGTGCCTGGCGCGGCGACAAGTGGGAAAGGGTTGTTTTGAGGCTGAAGGCAGCAGGAAAGCCCGCAGCCCCCAGGTCTGTGGGGCTACGCAAGCGGTTCCCAAAGAGCTTTAGAACAAGGCATAGTTTTCCCTGCTGGCTCTTTGGGCGGGGGACCCATCTCCAGCCATATGGCCATTTTTGTGCCTGGCGCGTCGCCAAGTGGGAAAGGGTGGTGTCGAGGCTGAAGGCAGCAGCAAAGCCTGCAGCCCCCAGGTCTGTGGGGGCTACGCAAGCGGTTCCCAAAGAGCTTTAGAACAAGGCATAGTTTTCCCTGCTGGCTCTTTGGGCAGGGGACACATCTCCAGCCGTATGGCCATTTTTGTGCCTGGCGCGGCGCCAAGTGGGAAAGGGTGTTTTTGAGGCTGAAGGCAGCAGGAAAGCCCGCAGCCCCAGGTCTGTGGGGCTACGCAAGCGGTTCCCAAAGAGCTTTAGAACAAGGCATAGTTTTCCCTGCTGGGTCTTTGGGCGGGGGACCCATCTCCAGCCATATGGCCATTTTTGTGCCTGGCGGGGCGCCAAGTGGAAAGGGTGGTGTCGAGGCTGAAGGCAGCAGGAAAGCCTGCAGCCCCCAGGTCTGTGGGGCTACGCAAGCGGTTCCCAAAGAGCTTTAGAACAAGGCATAGTTTTCCCTGCTGGCTCCTTGGGCGGGGGACCCATCTCCAGCCGTATGGCCATTTTTGTGCCTGGCGTGACGCCAAGTGGGAAAGGGTGTTGTCGAGGCTGAAGGATCAGGAAAGACTGCAGCCCCCAGGTCTGTGGGGCTACGCAAGCAGTTCCCAAAGAGCTTTAGAACAAGGCATAGTTTTTCTCTGCTGGCTCCTTGGGCAGGGGACCCATCTCCAGCCGTATGGCCATTTTTGTGCCTGGCACGGCACCTAGTGGGAAAGGGTGGTTTTGAGGCTAAAGGCAACAGCAAAGCCCGCAGCCCCTTGCTCTGTGGGGCTACGCAAGCGGTTCCCAAAGACCTTTAGAACAAGGCATAGATTTCCCTGCTGGCTCTTTGGGCGGGGGACCCATCTCCAGCCGTATGGCCATTTTTGTGCCTGGCGCGGCGCCTAGTGGGAAAGGGTGTTTTTGAGGCTGAAGGCAGCAGCAAAGCCCGCAGCCCCCAGGTCTGTGGGGCTACGCAAGCGGTTCCCAAAGAGCTTTAGAACAAGGCATAGTTTTCCCTGCTGGCTCTTTGGGCATTGGACCCATCTCCAGCCATATGGCCATTTTTGTGCCTGGCGCGGTTACAAGTGGGAAAGGGTGGTGTTGAGGCTGAAGGCAGCAGGAAAGCCCGCAGCCCCCAGGTCTGTGGGGCTACGCAAGCGGTTCCCAAAGAGCTTTAGAACAAGGCATAGTTTTCCCTGCTGGCTCCTTGAGCGGGGACACATCTCCAGCCATATGGCCATTTTTGTGCCTGGCGCGTCGCCAAGTGGGAAAGGGTGGTGTCGAGGCTGAAGGCAGCAGCAAAGCCTGCAGCCCCCAGGTCTGTGGGGCTACGCAAGCGGTTCCAAAAGAGCTTTAGAACAAGGCATAGTTTTCCCTGCTGGCTCTTTGGGCAGGGGACACATCTCCAGCCGTATGGCCATTTTTGTGCCTGGCACGGCGCCAAGTGTTAAAGGGTGTTTTTGAGGCTGAAGGCAGCAGGAAACCCGCAGCCCCCCAGGTCTGTGGGGCTACGCAAGCGGTTCCCAAAGAGCTTTAGAACAAGGCATAGTTTTCCCCTGCTGGCTCTTTGGGCGGGGGACCCATCTCCAGCCATATGGCCATTTTTTGGCCTGGCGCGGCGCCAAGTGGGAAAGGGTCGTGTCAAGGCTGAAGGCAGCAGGAATGCCTGCAGTCCCCAGGTCTGTGGGGCTACGCAAGCGGTTCCCAAAGAGCTTTAGAACAAGGCATAGTTTTCCCTGCTGGCTCTTTGGGCGGGGGACACATTTCCAGCCATATGGCCATTATTTTTGCTTGGTGTGGCGCCAGAAGGAAAGGGTGGTGTCGAGGCTGAAGGCAGCAGGAAAGCCCGCAGCCCCCAGGTCTGTGGGGCTACGCAAGCGGTTCCCAAAGAGCTTTAGAACAAGGCATAGTTTTCCCTGCTGGCTCTTAGGGCGGGGACCCATCTCCAGCCGTATGGCCATTTTTGTGCCTGGCGCGGCGCCAAGTGGGAAAGGGTGGTGTCGAGGCTGAAGGCAGCAGGAAGGCCCGCAGCCCCCAGGTCTGTGAGGCTACGCAAGCGGTTACCAAAGACCTTTAGAACAAGGCATAATTTTCCCTGCTGGCTCTTTGGGCGTGGGTCCCATCTCCAGCCGTATGGCCATTTTTGTGCCTGGCGCGGCGCCAAGTGGGAAAGGGTGTTTTTTGAGGCTGAAGGCAGCAGCAAAGCCCGTAGCCCCCAGGTCTGTGGGGCTACGCAAGCGGTTCCCAAAGAGCTTTAGAACAAGGCATAGTTTTCCCTGCTGGCTCTTTGGGCATTGGACCCATCTCCAGCCATATGGCCATTTTTGTGCCTGGCGCGGTTACAAGTGGGAAAGGGTGGTGTTGAGGCTGAAGGCAGCAGGAAAGCCCGCAGCCCCCAGGTCTGTGGGGCTACGCAAGCGGTTCCAAAGAGCTTTAGAACAAGGCATAGTTTTCCCTGCTGGCTCCTTGAGCGGGGGACCCATCTCCAGCCATATGGCCATTTTTGTGCCTGGCGCGTCGCCAAGTGGGAAAGGGTGGTGTCGAGGCTGAAGGCAGCAGCAAAGCCTGCAGCCCCCAGGTCTGTGGGGCTACGCAAGCGGTTCCAAAAGAGCTTTAGAACAAGGCATAGTTTTCCCTGCTGGCTCTTTGGGCAGGGGACACATCTCCAGCCGTATGGCCATTTTTGTGCCTGGCACGGCGCCAAGTCGTTAAAGGGTGTTTTTGAGGCTGAAGGCAGCAGGAAACCCGCAGCCCCCAGGTCTGTGGGGCTACGCAAGCGGTTCCCAAAGAGCTTTAGAACAAGGCATAGTTTTCCCTGCTGGGTCTTTGGGCGGGGGGACCCATCTCCAGCCATATGGCCATTTTTGTGCCTGGCGGGGCGCCAAGTGGGAAAGGGTGGTGTCAAGGCTGAAGGCAGCAGGAATGCCTGCAGTCCCCAGGTCTGTGGGGCTACGCAAGCGGTTCCCAAAGAGCTTTAGAACAAGGCATATTTTTCCCTGCTGGCTCTTTGGGCGGGGGACCCATTTCCAGCCATATGGCCATTATTTTTGCTTGGTGTGGCGCCCAGAAGGAAAGGGTGGTGTCGAGGCTGAAGGCAGCAGGAAAGCCCGCAGCCCCCAGGTCTGTGGGGCTACGCAAGCGGTTCCCAAAGAGCTTTAGAACAAGGCATAGTTTTCCCTGCTGGCTCTTAGGGCGGGGGACCCATCGCCAGCCGTATGGCCATTTTTGTGCCTGGCGCGGCGCCAAGTGGGAAAGGGTGGTGTCGAGGCTGAAGGCAGCAGGAAGGCCCGCAGCCCCCAGGTCTGTGAGGCTACGCAAGCGGTTACCAAAGACCTTTAGAACAAGGCATAATTTTCCCTGCTGGCTCTTTGGGGAGGGGACCCATCTCCAGCCGTATGGCCATTTTTGTGCCTGGCGCGGCGCCTAGTGGGAAAGGGTGTTTTTGAGGCTGAAGGCAGCAGGAAAGCCTGCAGCCCCTAGGTCTGTTGGGCCACGCAAGCGGTTCCCAAAGAGCTTTAGAACAAGGCATAGTTTTCCCTGCTGGCTCTTTGGGCGGGGCACCCATCTCCAACCATATGGCCATTTTTGTGCCTGGCGCGGCGCCAAGTGGGAAAGGGTGGTTTTGAGGCTGAAGGCAGCAGGGAAGCCCGCAGCCCCCACGTCTGTGGGGCTACGCAAGCGGTTCCCAAAGAGCTTTAGAACAAGGCATAGTTTTCCCTGCTGGCTCTTTGGGCGGGGAACCCATCTCCAGCCGTATGGCCATTTTTGTGCCTCGCACGGCGCCAAGTGGGAAAGGGTGGTGTCGAGGCTGAAGGCAGCAGGAAAGCCCGCAGCCCCCAGGTCTGTGGGGCTACGCAAGCGGTTCCCAAAGAGCTTTAGAACAAGGCATAGTTTTCCCTGCTGGCTCTTTGGGCAGGGGACCCATCTCCAGCCGTATGGCCATTTTTGTGCCTGGCGCGGGCACCTAGTGGGAAAGGGTGGTTTTGAGGCTAAAGGCAGCAGCAAAGCCCGCAGCCCCTAGGTCTGTGGGGCTACGCAAGCGGTTCCCAAAGACCTTTAGAACAAGGCATAGATTTCCCTGCTGGCTCTTTGGGCGTGGCACCCATCTCCAGCCGTATGGCCATTTTTGTGCCTGGCGCGGCGCCTAGTGGGAAAGGGTGTTTTTGAGGCTGAAGGCAGCAGCAAAGCCCGCAGCCCCCAGGTCTGTGGGGCTACGCAAGCGGTTCCCAAAGAGCTTTAGAACAAGGCATAGTTTTCCCTGCTGGCTCTTTGGGCATTGGACCCATCTCCAGCCATATGGCCATTTTTGTGCCTGGCGCGGTTACAAGTGGGAAAGGGTGGTGTTGAGGCTGAAGGCAGCAGGAAAGCCCGCAGCCCCCAGGTCTGTGGGGCTACGCAAGCGGTTCCCAAAGAGCTTTAGAACAAGGCATAGTTTTCCCTGCTGGCTCCTTGAGCGGGGGACCCATCTCCAGCCGTATGGCCATTTTTGTGCCTGGCGCGGCGACAAGTGGGAAAGGGTTGTTTTGAGGCTGAAGGCAGCAGGAAAGCCCGCAGCCCCCAGGTCTGTGGGGCTACGCAAGCGGTTCCCAAAGAGCTTTAGAACAAGGCATAGTTTTCCCTGCTGGCTCTTTGGGCGGGGGACCCATCTCCAGCCATATGGCCATTTTTGTGCCTGGCGCGTCGCCAAGTGGGAAAGGGTGGTGTCGAGGCTGAAGGCAGCAGCAAAGCCTGCAGCCCCCAGGTCTGTGGGGCTACGCAAGCGGTTCCCAAAGAGCTTTAGAACAAGGCATAGTTTTCCCTGCTGGCTCTTTGGGCAGGGGACACATCTCCAGCCGTATGGCCATTTTTGTGCCTGGCGCGGCGCCAAGTGGGAAAGGGTGTTTTTGAGGCTGAAGGCAGCAGGAAAGCCCGCAGCCCCAGGTCTGTGGGGCTACGCAAGCGGTTCCCAAAGAGCTTTAGAACAAGGCATAGTTTTCCCTGCTGGGTCTTTGGGCGGGGGACCCATCTCCAGCCATATGGCCATTTTTGTGCCTGGCGGGGCGCCAAGTGGGAAAGGGTGGTGTCAAGGCTGAAGGCAGCAGGAATGCCTGCAGTCCCCAGGTCTGTGGGGCTACGCAAGCGGTTCCCAAAGAGCTTTAGAACAAGGCATATTTTTCCCTGCTGGCTCTTTGGGCGGGGGACCCATTTCCAGCCATATGGCCATTATTTTTGCTTGGTGTGGCGCCCAGAAGGAAAGGGTGGTGTCGAGGCTGAAGGCAGCAGGAAAGCCCGCAGCCCCCAGGTCTGTGGGGCTACGCAAGCGGTTCCCAAAGAGCTTTAGAACAAGGCATAGTTTTCCCTGCTGGCTCTTAGGGCGGGGGACCCATCGCCAGCCGTATGGCCATTTTTGTGCCTGGCGCGGCGCCAAGTGGGAAAGGGTGGTGTCGAGGCTGAAGGCAGCAGGAAGGCCCGCAGCCCCCAGGTCTGTGAGGCTACGCAAGCGGTTACCAAAGACCTTTAGAACAAGGCATAATTTTCCCTGCTGGCTCTTTGGGGAGGGGACCCATCTCCAGCCGTATGGCCATTTTTGTGCCTGGCGCGGCGCCTAGTGGGAAAGGGTGTTTTTGAGGCTGAAGGCAGCAGGAAAGCCTGCAGCCCCTAGGTCTGTTGGGCCACGCAAGCGGTTCCCAAAGAGCTTTAGAACAAGGCATAGTTTTCCCTGCTGGCTCTTTGGGCGGGGCACCCATCTCCAACCATATGGCCATTTTTGTGCCTGGCGCGGCGCCAAGTGGGAAAGGGTGGTTTTGAGGCTGAAGGCAGCAGGGAAGCCCGCAGCCCCCACGTCTGTGGGGCTACGCAAGCGGTTCCCAAAGAGCTTTAGAACAAGGCATAGTTTTCCCTGCTGGCTCTTTGGGCGGGGAACCCATCTCCAGCCGTATGGCCATTTTTGTGCCTCGCACGGCGCCAAGTGGGAAAGGGTGGTGTCGAGGCTGAAGGCAGCAGGAAAGCCCGCAGCCCCCAGGTCTGTGGGGCTACGCAAGCGGTTCCCAAAGAGCTTTAGAACAAGGCATAGTTTTCCCTGCTGGCTCTTTGGGCATTGGACCCATCTCCAGCCATATGGCCATTTTTGTGCCTGGCGCGGTTACAAGTGGGAAAGGGTGGTGTTGAGGCTGAAGGCAGCAGGAAAGCCCGCAGCCCCCAGGTCTGTGGGGCTACGCAAGCGGTTCCCAAAGAGCTTTAGAACAAGGCATAGTTTTCCCTGCTGGCTCCTTGAGCGGGGGACCCATCTCCAGCCGTATGGCCATTTTTGTGCCTGGCGCGGCGACAAGTGGGAAAGGGTTGTTTTGAGGCTGAAGGCAGCAGGAAAGCCCGCAGCCCCCAGGTCTGTGGGGCTACGCAAGCGGTTCCCAAAGAGCTTTAGAACAAGGCATAGTTTTCCCTGCTGGCTCTTTGGGCGGGGGACCCATCTCCAGCCATATGGCCATTTTTGTGCCTGGCGCGTCGCCAAGTGGGAAAGGGTGGTGTCGAGGCTGAAGGCAGCAGCAAAGCCTGCAGCCCCCAGGTCTGTGGGGCTACGCAAGCGGTTCCCAAAGAGCTTTAGAACAAGGCATAGTTTTCCCTGCTGGCTCTTTGGGCAGGGGACACATCTCCAGCCGTATGGCCATTTTTGTGCCTGGCGCGGCGCCAAGTGGGAAAGGGTGTTTTTGAGGCTGAAGGCAGCAGGAAAGCCCGCAGCCCCAGGTCTGTGGGGCTACGCAAGCGGTTCCCAAAGAGCTTTAGAACAAGGCATAGTTTTCCCTGCTGGGTCTTTGGGCGGGGGACCCATCTCCAGCCATATGGCCATTTTTGTGCCTGGCGGGGCGCCAAGTGGGAAAGGGTGGTGTCGAGGCTGAAGGCAGCAGGAAAGCCTGCAGCCCCCAGGTCTGTGGGGCTACGCAAGCGGTTCCCAAAGAGCTTTAGAACAAGGCATAGTTTTCCCTGCTGGCTCTTTGGGCGGGGGACCCATTTCCAGCCATATGGCCATTATTTTTGCTTGGCGTGGCGCCCAGAAGGAAAGGGTGGTGTCGAGGCTGAAGGCAGCAGGAAAGCCCGCAGCCCCCAGGTCTGTGGGGCTACGCAAGCGGTTCCCAAAGAGCTTTAGAACAAGGCATAGTTTTCCCTGCTGGGTCTTTGGGCGGGGGACCCATCGCCAGCCGTATGGCCATTTTTGTGCCTGGCGCGGCGCCAAGTGGGAAAGGGTGGTGTCGAGGCTGAAGGCAGTAGGAAGGCCCGCAGCCCCCAGGTCTGTGAGGCTACGCAAGCGGTTACCAAAGACCTTTAGAACAAGGCATAATTTTCCCTGCTGGCTCTTTGGGGAGGGGACCCATCTCCAGCCATATGGCCATTTTTGTGCCTGGCGCGGCGCCAAGTGGGAAAGGGTGTTTTTGAGGCTGAAGGCAGCAGGAAAGCCTGCAGCCCCTAGGTCTGTTGGGCCACGCAAGCGGTTCCCAAAGAGCTTTAGAACAAGGCATAGTTATCCCTGCTAGCTCTTTGGGCGGGGCACCCATCTCCAACCATATGGTCATTTTTGTGCCTGGCGCGGCGCCAAGTGGGAAAGGGTGGTTTTGAGGCTGAAGGCAGCAGGAAAGCCCGCAGCCCCCAGGTCTGTGGGGCTACGCAAGCGGTTCCCAAAGAGCTTTAGAACAAGGCATAGTTTTCCCTGCTGGCTCTTTGGGCGGGGAACCCATCTCCAGCCGTATGGCCATTTTTGTGCCTCGCACGGCGCCAAGTGGGAAAGGGTGGTGTCGAGGCTGAAGGCAGCAGGAAAGCCCGCAGCCCCCACGTCTGTGGGGCTACGCAAGCGGTTCCCAAAGAGCTTTAGAACAAGGCATAGTTTTCCCTGCTGGCTATTTGGGCAAGAGACCCATCTCCAGCCGTATGGCCATTTTTGTGCCTCGCGCGACGCCAAGTGGGAAAGGGTGGTGTCAAGGCTGAAGGCAGCAGGAAAGCCCGCAGCCCTCAGGTCTGTGGGGCTACGCAAGCTGTTCCCAAAGACCTTTAGACCGAGGCATAGTTTTCCCTGCTGGCTCCTTGGGCGTGGGACCCATCTCCAGCCATAGGCCATTTTTGTGGATGGCGCGGCGCCAAGTGGGAAAGGGTGGTGTCGAGGCTGAAGGCAGCAGGAAGGCCCGCAGCCCCCACGTCTGTGGGGCTACACAAGCGCTTCCCAAAGAGCTGTAGAGCAAGGCATAATTTTCCCTGCTGGCTCTTTGGGCGGGGGACCCATCTCCAGCCATATGGCAATTTTTGTGCCTTACGCGGCGCCAAGTGGGAAAGGGTGGTTTTGAGGCTGAAGGCAGCAGGAAAGCCTGCAGCCCCCAGTTCTGTGGGGCTACGCAAGCGGTTCCCAAAGAGCTTTAGAACAAGGCATAGTTTTCCCTGCTGGCTCTTTGGGCGGGGGACACATCTCCAGCCATATGGCCATTTTTGTGCCTGGCGCGGCGCCAAGTGGGAAAGGGTGTTGTCGAGGCTGAAGGCAGCAGGAAAGCCCGCAGCCCCCAGGTCTGTGGGGCTACGCAAGCGGTTCCCAAAGAGCTTTAGAACAAGGCATAGTTTTCCCTGCTGGCTCTTTGGGCGGGGGACCCATCTCCAGCCGTATGGCCATTTTTGGGCCTGGCGCGGCGCCAAGTGGGAAAGGGTGGCTTTGAGTGTGAAGGCAGCAGGAATTCCTGCAGTCCCCAGGTCTGTGGGGCTACGCAAGCGGTTCCCAAAGACCTTTAGAACAAGGCATAATTTTCCCTGCTGGCTACTTGGGCAGGGGACCCATCTCCAGCCGTATGGACATTTTTGTGCCTGGCGCGGCGCCAAGTGGGTAAGGGTGGTGTCGAGGCTGAAGGCAGCAGGAAAGCCCGCAGCCCCCAGGTCTGTGGGGCTACGCAAGCGGTTCCCAAAGAGCTTTAGAACAAGGCATAGTTTTCCCTGCTGGCTCTTTGGGCGGGGAACCCATCGCCAGCCGTATGGCCATTTTTGTGCCTGGCGCGGCGCCAAGTAGGAAAGGGTTGTGTCGAGGCTGAAGGCAGCAGGAAGGCCCACAGACCCCAGGTCTGTGGGGCTACGCAAGCGGTTCCCAAAGACCTTTAGAACAAGGCATAGTTTTCCCTGCTGGCTCTTTGGGCGGGGAACCCATCTCCAGCCGTATGTCCATTTTTGTGCCTGGCGCGGCGCCAAGTGGGAAAGGGTGGCTTTGAGGCTGAAGGCAGCAGGAATGCCTGCAGTCCCCAGGTCTGTGGGGCTACGCAAGCGGTTCCCAAAGACCTTTAGAAAAAGGCATAGTTTTCCCTGCTGGATCTTTGGGCGGGGGACCCATCGCCAGCCATAGGCCTTTTTTGTGCCTGGCCCGGCGCCCAGAGGGAAAGGGTGGTTTTGTGACCGAAGGCAGCAGGACAGCCCGCAGCCCCCAGCTCTGTGGGACAACGCAAGCGGTTCCCAAAGACCTTTTGAACAAGGCCTAGTTTTCCCTGCTGGCTCTTTGGGCGGGGGACCCATCTCCAGCCGTAAGGCCATTTTTGTGCCTGGCGCGACGCAAAGTGGGAAAGGGTGTTGTCGAGGCTGAGTGCTGCAGGAAAGACTTCAGCCCCAAGGTCTCTGGAACACTGCAAGCGGTTCCCAAAGAGCTTTAGAACAAGGCATAGTTTTCCCTGCTGGCTCTTTGGGCGGGGGACCCATCTCCAGGCATATGGCCATTTTTGGGCCTGGCGCGGCGCCAAGTTGGAAAGGGTGGTTTTGAGGCTGAAGGCAGCAGGAAAGCCCGCAGCCCCCAGCTCTGTGGGGCTATGCAAGCGGTTCCCAAAGAGCTTTAGAACAAGGCATAGTTTTCCCTGCTGGCTCCTTGGGCAGGGGACCCATCTCCAGCCGTATGGCCATTTTTGTGCCTGGCGCGGCGCCAAGTGGGAAAGGGTGGTTTTTGAGGCTGAAGGCAGCAGGAAAGCCTGCAGTCCCCAGGTCTGTGGGGCTACGCAAGCGGTTCCCAAAGACCTTTAGAACAAGGCATAGATTTCCCTGCTGGCTCTTTGGGCGTGGCACCCATCTCCAGCCATATGGCCATTTTTGTGCCTGGCGCGGCGCCAAGTGGGAAAGGGTGGTTTTGAGGCTGAAGGCAGCAGGAAAGCCTGCAGCCCCTAGGTCTGTTGGGCCACGCAAGCGGTTCCCAAAGAGCTTTAGAACAAGGCATAGTTTTCCCTGCTGGCTCTTTGGGCGGGGCACCCATCTCCAGCCATATGGCCATTTTTGTGCCTGGCGCGGCGCCAAGTGGGAAAGGGTGGTGTCGAGGCTGAAGGCAGCAGGAAAGCCCGCAGCCCCCACGTCTGTGGGGCTACGCAAGCGGTTCCCAAAGAGCTTTAGAACAAGGCATAGTTTTCCCTGCTGCCTATTTGGGCAAGAGACCCATCTCCAGCCGTATGGCCATTTTTGTGCCTCGCGCGACGCCAAGTGGGAAAGGGTGGTGTCAAGGCTGAAGGCAGCAGGAAAGCCCGCAGCCCTCAGGACTGTGGGGCTACGCAAGCTGTTCCCAAAGACCTTTAGAACAAGGCATAGTTTTCCCTGCTGGCTCTTTGGGCGTGGGACCCATCTCCAGCCATAGGCCATTTTTGTGCATGGCGCGGCGCCAAGTGGGAAAGGGTGGTGTCGAGGCTGAAGGCAGCAGGAAGGCCCGCAGCCCCCAGGTCTGTGGGGCTACGCAAGCGGTTCCCAAAGAGGTTTAGAACAAGGCATAGTTTTCCCTGCTGGCTCTTTGGGCGGGGGACCCATCTCCAGCCGTATGGCCATTTTTGGGCCTGGCGCGGCGCCAAGTGGGAAAGGGTGGCTTTGAGTGTGAAGGCAGCAGGAATTCCTGCAGTCCCCAGGTCTGTGGGGCTACGCAAGTGGTTCCCAAAGACCTTTAGAACAAGGCATAATTTTCCCTGCTGGCTACTTGGGCAGGGGACCCATCTCCAGCCGTATGGCCATTTTTGTGCCTGGCGCGGCGCCAAGTGGGTAAGGGTGGTGTCGAGGCTGAAGGCAGCAGGAAAGCCCGCAGCCCCCAGGTCTGTGGGGCTACGCAAGCGGTTCCCAAAGAGCTTTAGAACAAGGCATAGTTTTCCCTGCTGGCTCTTTGGGCGGGGGACCCATCTCCAGCCATGTGGCCATTTTTGGGCCTGGCGCGGCGCAAAGTGGGAAAGGGTGGTGTCGAGGCTGAAGGCAGCAGGAAAGCCCGCAGCCCCCAGGTCTGTGGGGCTACGCAAGCGGTTCCCAAAGAGCTTTAGAACAAGGCATAGTTTTCCATGCTGGCTCTTTGGGCGGGGAACCCATCGCCAGCCGTATGGCCATTTTTGTGCCTGGCGCGGCGCCAAGTAGGAAAGGGTTGTGTCGAGGCTGAAGGCAGCAGGACAGCCCGCAGCCCCCAGGTCTGTGGGACAACGCAAGCGGTTCCCAAAAACCTTTAGAACAAGGCCTAGTTTTCCCTGCTGGCTCTTTGGGCGTGGGACCCATCTCCAGCCGTAAGGCCATTTTTGTGCCTGGCGCGACGCAAAGTGGGAAAGGGTGTTGTCGAGGCTGAGGGCAGCAGGAAAGACTTCAGCCCCCAGGCCTCTGGAACACTGCAAGCGGTTCCCAAAGAGCTTTAGAACAAGGCATAGTTTTCCCTGCTGGCTCTTTGGGCGGGGGACCCATCTCCAGGCATATGGCCATTTTTGGGCCTGGCGCGGCGCCAAGTTGGAAAGGGTGGTTTTGAGGCTGAAGGCAGCAGGAAAGCCCGCAGCCCCCAGCTCTGTGGGGCTATGCAAGCGGTTCCCAAAGAGCTTTAGAACAAGGCATAGATTTCCCTGCTGGCTCTTTGGGCGTGGCACCCATCTCCAGCCATATGGCCATTTTTGTGCCTGGCGCGGCGCCAAGTGGGAAAGGGTGGTTTTGAGGCTGAAGGCAGCAGCAAAGCCCGCAGCCCCCAGGTCTGTGGGGCTACGCAAGCGGTTCCCAAAGAGCCTTAGAACAAGGCATAGTTTTCCCTGCTGGCTCTTTGGGCGGGGGACCCATCTCCAGCCATATGGCCATTTTTGTGCCTGGCGCGGCGCCAAGTGGGAAAGGGTGGCTTTGAGGCTGAAGGCAGCAGGAAGGCCCGCAGTCCCCAGGTCTGTGGGGCTACGCAAGCGGTTCCCAAAGAGCTTTAGAATAAGGCATAGTTTTCCCTGCTGGCTCTTAGGGCATGGGACCCATCTCCAGCCATATGGCCATTTTTGTGCCTGGCGCGGCGCCCGGAGGGAAAGGGTGGTTTGGAGGCTGAAGGCAGCAGGAAAGCCCGCAGCCCCCAGGTCTGTGGGGCTACGCAAGCGGTTCCCAAAGAGCTTTAGAACAAGGCATAATATTCCCTGATGGCTCTTTGGGCGTGGCACCCATCTCCAGCCATATGGCCATTTTTGTGCCTGGCTCGGCACCAAGTGGGAAAGGGTGGTGTCGAGGCTGAAAGCAGCAGGAAAGCCCGCAGCCCCCAGGTCTGTGGGGCTACGCAAGCGGTTCCCAAAGAGCTTTAGAACAAGGCATAGTTTTCCCTGCTGGCTCCTTGGGCGGGGGACCCATTTCCAGCCATATGGCCATTATTTTTGCTTGGCGCGGCGCCCAGAAGGAAAGGGTGGTGTTGAGGCTGAAGGCAGCAGGAAAGACTGCAGCCCCCAGGTCTGTGGGGCTACGCAAGCGGTTCCCAAAGAGCTTTAGAACAAGGCATAGTTTTCCCTGCTGGCTCTTTGGGCGGGGAACCCATCGCCAGCCGTATGGCCATTTTTGTGCCTGGCGCGGCGCCAAGTAGGAAAGGGTTGTGTCGAGGCTGAAGGCAGCAGGAAGGCCCACAGACCCCAGGTCTGTGGGGCTACGCAAGCGGTTCCCAAAGACCTTTAGAACAAGGCATAGTTTTCCCTGCTGGCTCTTTGGGCGGGGAACCCATCTCCAGCCGTATGGCCATTTTTGTGCCTGGCGCGGCGCCAAGTGGGAAAGGGTGGCTTTGAGGCTGAAGGCAGCAGGAATGCCTGCAGTCCCCAGGTCTGTGGGGCTACGCAAGCGGTTCCCAAAGACCTTTAGAAAAAGGCATAGTTTTCCCTGCTGGATCTTTGGGCGGGGGACCCATCGCCAGCCATAGGCCTTTTTTGTGCCTGGCCCGGCGCCCAGAGGGAAAGGGTGGTTTTGTGACCGAAGGCAGCAGGACAGCCCGCAGCCCCCAGGTCTGTGGGACAACGCAAGCGGTTCCCAAAGACCTTTTGAACAAGGCCTAGTTTTCCCTGCTGGCTCTTTGGGCGGGGGACCCATCTCCAGCCGTAAGGCCATTTTTGTGCCTGGCGCGACGCAAAGTGGGAAAGGGTGTTGTCGAGGCTGAGTGCTGCAGGAAAGACTTCAGCCCCCAGGTCTCTGGAACACTGCAAGCGGTTCCCAAAGAGCTTTAGAACAAGGCATAGTTTTCCCTGCTGGCTCTTTGGGCATTGGACCCATCTCCAGGCATATGGCCATTTTTGGGCCTGGCGCGGCGCCAAGTTGGAAAGGGTGGTTTTGAGGCTGAAGGCAGCAGGAAAGCCCGCAGCCCCCAGCTCTGTGGGGCTATGCAAGCGGTTCCCAAAGAGCTTTAGAACAAGGCATAGTTTTCCCTGCTGGCTCCTTGGGCAGGGGACCCATCTCCAGCCGTATGGCCATTTTTGTGCCTGGCGCGGCGCCAAGTGGGAAAGGGTGGTTTTTGAGGCTGAAGGCAGCAGGAAAGCCTGCAGTCCCCAGGTCTGTGGGGCTACGCAAGCGGTTCCAAAAGACCTTTAGAACAAGGCATAGATTTCCCTGCTGGCTCTTTGGGCGTGGCACCCATCTCCAGCCATATGGCCATTTTTGTGCCTGGCGCGGCGCCAAGTGGGAAAGGGTGGTTTTGAGGCTGAAGGCAGCAGGAAAGCCTGCAGCCCCTAGGTCTGTTGGGCCACGCAAGCGGTTCCCAAAGAGCTTTAGAACAAGGCATAGTTTTCCCTGCTGGCTCTTTGGGCGGGGCACCCATCTCCAACCATATGGCCATTTTTGTGCCTGGCGCGGCGCCAAGTGGGAAAGGGTGGTGTCGAGGCTGAAGGCAGCAGGAAAGCCCGCAGCCCCCACGTCTGTGGGGCTACGCAAGCGGTTCCCAAAGAGCTTTAGAACAAGGCATAGTTTTCCCTGCTGGCTATTTGGGCTAGAGACCCATCTCCAGCCGTATGGCCATTTTTGTGCCTCGCGCGACGCCAAGTGGGAAAGGGTGGTGTCAAGGCTGAAGGCAGCAGGAAAGCCCGCAGCCCTCAGGACTGTGGGGCTACGCAAGCTGTTCCCAAAGACCTTTAGAACAAGGCATAGTTTTCCCTGCTGGCTCTTTGGGCGTGGGACCCATCTCCAGCCATAGGCCATTTTTGTGCATGGCGCGGCGCCAAGTGGGAAAGGGTGGTGTCGAGGCTGAAGGCAGCAGGAAGGCCCGCAGCCCCCAGGTCTGTGGGGCTACGCAAGCGGTTCCCAAAGAGGTTTAGAACAAGGCATAGTTTTCCCTGCTGGCTGTTTGGGCGGGGGACCCATCTCCAGCCGTATGGCCATTTTTGGGCCTGGCGCGGCGCCAAGTGGGAAAGGGTGGCTTTGAGTGTGAAGGCAGCAGGAATTCCTGCAGTCCCCAGGTCTGTGGGGCTACGCAAGCGGTTCCCAAAGACCTTTAGAACAAGGCATAATTTTCCCTGCTGGCTACTTGGGCAGGGGACCCATCTCCAGCCGTATGGCCATTTTTGTGCCTGGCGCGGCGCCAAGTAGGTAAGGGTGGTGTCGAGGCTGAAGGCAGCAGGAAAGCCCGCAGCCCCCAGGTCTGTGGGGCTACGCAAGCGGTTCCCAAAGAGCTTTAGAACAAGGCATAGTTTTCCCTGCTGGCTCTTTGGGCGGGGGACCCATCTCCAGCCATGTGGCCATTTTTGGGCCTGGCGCGGCGCAAAGTGGGAAAGGGTGGTGTCGAGGCTGAAGGCAGCAGGAAAGCCCGCAGCCCCCAGGTCTGTGGGGCTACGCAAGCGGTTCCCAAAGAGCTTTAGAACAAGGCATAGTTTTCCCTGCTGGCTCTTTGGGCGGGGAACCCATCGCCAGCCGTATGGCCATTTTTGTGCCTGGCGCGGCGCCAAGTAGGAAAGGGTTGTGTCGAGGCTGAAGGCAGCAGGAAGGCCCACAGACCCCAGGTCTGTGGGGCTACGCAAGCGGTTCCCAAAGACCTTTAGAACAAGGCATAGTTTTCCCTGCTGGCTCTTTGGGCGGGGGACCCATCTCCAGCCGTATGGCCATTTTTGTGCCTGGCGCGGCGCCAAGTGGGAAAGGGTGGCTTTGAGGCTGAAGGCAGCAGGAAGGCCCGCAGTCCCCAGGTCTGTGGGGCTACGCAAGCGGTTCCCAAAGAGCTTTAGAATAAGGCATAGTTTTCCCTGCTGGCTCTTAGGGCGTGGGACCCATCTCCAGCCATATGGCCATTTTTGTGCCTGGCGCGTCGCCCGGAGGGAAAGGGTGGTTTGGAGGCTGAAGGCAGCAGGAAAGCCCGCAGCCCCCAGGTCTGTGGGGCTACGCAAGCGGTTCCCAAAGAGCTTTAGAACAAGGCATAATATTCCCTGCTGGCTCTTTGGGCGTGGCACCCATCTCCAGCCATATGGCCATTTTTGTGCCTGGCTCGGCACCAAGTGGGAAAGGGTGGTGTCGAGGCTGAAAGCAGCAGCAAAGCCTGCAGCCCCCAGGTCTGTGGGGCTACGCAAGCGGTTCCCAAAGAGCTTTAGAACAAGGCATAGTTTTCCCTGCTGGCTCCTTGGGCGGGGGACCCATTTCCAGCCATATGGCCATTATTTTTGTTGGCACGGCGCCCAGAAGGAAAGGGTGGTGTCGAGGCTGAAGGCAGCAGGAAAGCCCGTAGCCCCTAGGTCTGTGGGGCTACGCAAGCGGTTCCCAAAGAGCTTTAGAACAAGGCATAGTTTTCCCTGCAGGCTCTTTGGGCGGGGGACCCATCTCCGGCCGTATGGCCATTTTTGTGCCTGGCGCCAAGTGGGAAAGGGTGGCTTTGAAGGTGAAGGCAACAGTAAAGCCTGCAGCCCCCAGGTCTGTGGGGCTACGCAAGCGGTTCCCAAAGACCTTTAGAAAAAGGCATAGATTTCCCTGCTGGCTCTTTGGGCGTTGCACCCATCTCCAGCCATATGGCCATTTTTGTGCCTGGCGCGGCGCCAAGTGGGAAAGGGTGGTGTCGAGGCTGAAGGCAGCAGGAAAGCCTGCAGCCCCCAGGTCTGTGGGGCTACGCAAGCAGTTCCCAAAGAGCTTTAGAACAAGGCATAGTTTTACCTGCTGGCTCCTTGGGCGGGGGACACATATCCAGCCGTATGGCCATTTTTGTGCCTGGCGCGGCTCCAAGTGGGAAAGGGTGTTTTTGAGGCTGAAGGCAGCAGGAAAGCCCGCAGCCCCCAGGTCTGTGGGGCTACGCAAGCGGTTCCCAAAGAGCTTTAGAACAAGGCATAGTTTTCCCTGCTGGCTCCTTGGGCGGGGGACCCATTTCCAGCCATATGGCCATTATTTTTGCTTGGCGCGGCGCCCAGAAGGAAAGGGTGGTGTTGAGGCTGAAGGCAGCAGGAAAGACTGCAGCCCCGAGGTCTGTGGGGCTACGCAAGCGGTTCCCAAAGAGCTTTAGAACAAGGCAGAGTTTTCCCTGCTGGCTCTTTGGGAGGGGGACCCATCTCCAGCCATAGGCCATTTTTGTGCCTGGCACGGCGCCCGGAGGGAAAGGGTGGTGTCGAGGCTGAAGGCAGCAGGAAAGCCCGCAGCCCCCAGGTCTGTGGGGCTACACAAGTGGTTCCCGAAGAGCTTTAGAACAAGGCATAGTTTTCCCTGCTGGCTCCTTGGGGAGGGGACCCATCTCCAGCCATATGGCCATTTTTGTGCCTGGCGCGGCGCCAAGTGGGAAAGGGTGGTTTTTGAGGCTGAAGTTAGCAGGAATGCCCGCAGCCCCCAGGTCTGTGGGGCTACGCAAGCGGTTCCCAAAGAGCTTTAGAACAAGGCATAGTTTTCCCTGCTGGCTCCTTGGGCGGGGGACCCATTTCCAGCCATATGGCCATTATTTTTGTTGGCACGGCGCCCAGAAGGAAATGGTGGTGTCGAGGCTGAAGGCAGCAGGAAAGCCCGTAGCCCCTAGGTCTGTGGGGCTACGCAAGCGGTTCCCAAAGAGCTTTAGAACAAGGCATAGTTTTCCCTGCAGGCTCTTTGGGCGGGGGACCCATCTCCGGCCGTATGGCCATTTTTGTGCCTGGCGCGGCGCCAAGTGGGAAAGGGTGGCTTTGAAGGTGAAGGCAACAGTAAAGCCTGCAGCCCCCAGGTCTGTGGGGCTACGCAAGCGGTTCCCAAAGACCTTTAGAAAAAGGCATAGATTTCCCTGCTGGCTCTTTGGGAGTTGCACCCATCTCCAGCCATATGGCCATTTTTGTGCCTGGCGCGGCGCCAAGTGGGAAAGGGTGGTGTCGAGGCTGAAGGCAGCAGCAAAGCCTGCAGCCCCCAGGTCTGTGGGGCTACGCAAGCAGTTCCCAAAGAGCTTTAGAACAAGGCATAGTTTTACCTGCTGGCTCCTTGGGCGGGGGACACATATCCAGCCGTATGGCCATTTTTGTGCCTGGCGCGGCTCCAAGTGGGAAAGGGTGTTTTTGAGGCTGAAGGCAGCAGGAAAGCCCGCAGCCCCCAGGTCTGTGGGGCTACGCAAGCGGTTCCCAAAGACCTTTAGAACAAGGCATAGTTTTCCCTGCTGGCTCCTTGGGCGGGGGACCCATTTCCAGCCATATGGCCATTATTTTTGCTTGGCGCGGCGCCCAGAAGGAAAGGGTGGTGTTGAGGCTGAAGGCAGCAGGAAAGACTGCAGCCCCCAGGTCTGTGGGGCTACGCAAGCGGTTCCCAAAGAGCTTTAGAACAAGGCAGAGTTTTCCCTGCTGGCTCTTTGGGAGGGGGACCCATCTCCAGCCATAGGCCATTTTTGTGCCTGGCACGGCGCCCGGAGGGAAAGGGTGGTGTCGAGGCTGAAGGCAGCAGGAAAGCCCGCAGCCCCCAGGTCTGTGGGGCTACACAAGTGGTTCCCGAAGAGCTTTAGAACAAGGCATAGTTTTCCCTGCTGGCTCCTTGGGGAGGGGACCCATCACCAGCCATATGGCCATTTTTGTGCCTGGCGCGGCGCCAAGTGGGAAAGGGTGGTTTTTGAGGCTGAAGTTAGCAGGAATGCCCGCAGCCCCCAGGTCTGTGGGGCTACGCAAGCGGTTCCCAAAGACCTTTAGAACAAGGCATAGTTTTCCCTGCTGGCTCTTTGGGCGGGGGACCCATCTCCAGCCATAGGCCATTTTTGTGCATGGCGCAGCGCCAAGTGGGAAAGGGTGGTGTCGAGGCTGAAGGCAGCAGGAAAGGCTGCAGCCCCCAGGTCTGTGGGGCTACGCAAGCGGTTCCCAAAGAGCTTTAGAACAAGGCATAGTTTTCCCTGCTGGCTCTTTGGGCGTGAGTCCCATCTCAACCGTATGGCCATTTTTGTGCCTGGCGCGGCGCCAAGTGGGAAAGGGTGGTTTTGAGGCTGAAGGCAGCAGGAAAGCCCGCAGCCCCTTGCTCTGTGGGGCTATGGAAGCGGTTCCCAAAGAGCTTTAGAACAAGGCATAGTATTCCCTGCTGGCTCTTTGGTCGTGGGACCCTTCTCCAGCCATATGGCCATTTTTGTGCCTGGCGCGGCGCCAAGTGGGAAATAGGGTTGTTGAGTCTGAAGGCAGCAGGAAAGCCCGCAGCCCCCAGGTCTGTGGGGCTACGCAAGCGGTTCCCAAAGACCTTTAGAACAAGGCATAGTTTTCCCTTCTGGCTCTTTGGGCGGGGTCCCATCTCCAGCCGTATGGCCATTTTTGTGCCTAGCGCGGCGCCTAGTGGGAAAGGGTGGCTTTGAGGCTGAAGGCAGCAGCAAAGCCCGCAGCCCCCAGGTCTGTGGAGCTACGCAAGTGGTTCCCAAAGACCTTTAGAACAAGGCATAGTTTTCCCTGCAGGCACTTTGGGCATGGGACCCATCTCCAGCCGTATGGCCATTTTTGTGCCTGGCGCGGCGGCAAGTGGGAAAGGGTGGCTTTGAGGCTGAAGGCAGCAGGAAAGCCCGCAGCCCCCAGGTCTGTGGGGCTACGCAAGCGGTTCCCAAAGAGCTTTAGAACAAGGCATAGTTTTCCCTGCTGGCTATTTGGGCGGGGGACCCATCTCCAGCAGTATGGCCATTTTTGTGCCTGGCGCGGCACCAAGTGGGAAAGGGTGTGTCGAGGCTGAAGGCAGCAGGAAAGCCCGCAGCCCCCAGGTCTGTGGGGCTATGCAAGCGGTTCCCAAAGAGCTTTAGAACAAGGCATAGTTTTCCTGCTGGTTCATTGGGCCCGGACTCATCTCCAGCCATACGGCCATTTTTGTGCCTGGCGCGGCGCCAAGTGGGAAAGGGTGTTTTTGAGTGAGAACGCAGCAGCAAAGCCCGCAGCCCCCAGGTCTGTGGGGCTATGGAAGCGGTTCCCAAAGAGCTTTAGAACAAGGCATAGTATTCCCTGCTGGCTCTTTGGGTGGGGGACCCATCTCCAGCCATATGGCCATTTTTGTGCCTGGCGCGGCGCCAAGTGGGAAAGGGTGGCTTTGAGGCTGAAGGCAGCAGGAAAGCCCGCAGCCCCCAGGTCTGTGGGGCTACGCAAGCGGTTCCCAAAGACCTTTAGAACAAGGCATAATTTTCCCTGCTGGCTCTTTGGGCGGGGGAACCATCTCCAGCCGTATGGCCATTTTTGTGCCTGGCGCGGCGCCAAGTGGGAAAGGGTGGCTTTGAGGCTGAAGGCAGCAGGAAAGCCCGCAGCCCCCAGGTCTGTGGGGCTATGCAAGCGGTTCCCAAAGAGCTTTAGAACAAGGCATAGTTTTCCCTGCTGGGTCTTTGGGCTGGGGAACCACCTCCAGCCGTATGGCCATTTTTGTGCCTGGCGCGGCGCCAAGTGGGAAAGGGTGTTTTTGATTGAGAAGGCAGCAGGAAAACCTGCAGCCCCCAGGTCTGTGGGGCTACACAAGCGGTTCCCAAAGATCTTTAGAACAAGGCATAGTTTTCCCTGCTGGCTCTTTGGGCTGGGGACCCATCTCCAGCCGTATGGCCATTTTTGTGCCTGGCGCGGCACCAAGTGGGAAAGGGTGGTGTCGAGGCTGAAGGCAGCAGGAAAGCCCGCAGCCCCCAGGTGTGTGGGGCTATGCAAGCGGTTCCCAAAGAGCTTTAGAACAAGGCATAGTTTTCCCTGCTAGCTCCTTGGGCAGGGGACCCATCTCCAGCCGTATGGCCATTTTTGTGCCTGGCGCGGCGCCAAGTGGGAAAGGGTGGTGTTGAGGCTGAAGGCAGCAGGAAAGCCCGCAGCCCCCAGGTCTGTGGAGCTACGCAAGTGGTTCCCACAGACCTTTAGAACAAGGCATAGTTTTCCCTGCTGGCTCTTTGGGCATGGGACCCATCTCCAGCCATATGGCTATTTTTGTGCCTGGTGCGGCGCCAAGTGGGAAAGGGTGGTGTCGAGGCTGAAGGCAGCAGCAAAGCCCGCAGCCCCAAGGTCTGTGGGGCTACACAAGCGGTTCCCAAAGACCTTTAGAACAAGGCATAGTTTTCCCTGCTGGCTCTTTGGGCGGGGGACCCATCTCCAGCCGTATGGCCATTTTCGTGCCTAGCACGGCGCCTAGTGGGAAAGGGTGGCTTTGAGGCTGAAGGCAGCAGCAAAGCCCGCAGCCCCCAGGTCTGTGGGGCTACGCAAGCGGTTCCCAAAGAGCTTTAGAACAAGGCATAGTTTTCCCTGCTGGTTCATTGGGCCCGGACTCATCTCCAGCCATACGGCCATTTTTGTGCCTGGCGCGGCGCCAAGTGGGAAAGGGTGTTTTTGAGTGAGAACGCAGCAGGAAAGCCCGCAGCCCCCAGGTCTGTGGGGCTATGGAAGCGGTTCCCAAAGAGCTTTAGAACAAGGCATAGTATTCCCTGCTGGCTCTTTGGGTGGGGGACCCATCTCCAGCCATATGGCCATTTTTGTGCCTGGCGCGGCGCCAAGTGGGAAAGGGGGGTGTTGAGGCTGAAGGCAGCAGGAAAGCCCGCAGCCCCCAGGTCTGTGGGGCTACGCAAGCGGTTCCCAAAGAGCTTTAGAACAAGGCATAGTTTTCCCTGCTGGCACCTTGGGCGGGGGAACCATCTCCAGCCGTATGGCCATTTTTGTGCCTGGCGCGGCGCCAAGTGGGAAAGGGTGGCTTTGAGGCTGAAGGCAGCAGGAAAGCCCGCAGCCCCCAGGTCTGTGGGGCTATGCAAGCGGTTCCCAAAGAGCTTTAGAACAAGGCATAGTTTTCCCTGCTGGGTCTTTGGGCTGGGGAACCACCTCCAGCCGTATGGCCATTTTTGTGCCTGGCGCGGCGCCAAGTGGGAAAGGGTGTTTTTGATTGAGAAGGCAGCAGGAAAACCTGCAGCCCCCAGGTCTGTGGGGCTACACAAGCGGTTCCCAAAGATCTTTAGAACAAGGCATAGTTTTCCCTGCTGGCTCCTTGGGCTGGGGACCCATCTCCAGCCGTATGGCCATTTTTGTGCCTGGCGCGGCACCAAGTGGGAAAGGGTGGTGTCGAGGCTGAAGGCAGCAGGAAAGCCCGCAGCCCCCAGGTGTGTGGGGCTATGCAAGCGGTTCCCAAAGAGCTTTAGAACAAGGCATAGTTTTCCCTGCTAGCTCCTTGGGCAGGGGACCCATCTCCAGCCGTATGGCCATTTTTGTGCCTGGCGCGGCGCCAAGTGGGAAAGGGTGGTGTTGAGGCTGAAGGCAGCAGGAAAGCCCGCAGCCCCCAGGTCCGTGGAGCTATGCAAGTGGTTCCCACAGACCTTTAGAACAAGGCATAGTTTTCCCTGCTGGCTCTTTGGGCATGGGACCCATCTCCAGCCATATGGCTATTTTTGTGCCTGGCGCGGCGCCAAGTGGGAAAGGGTGGCTTTGAGGCTGAAGGCAGCAGCAAAGCCCGCAGCCCCAAGGTCTGTGGGGCTACGCAAGCGGTTCCCAAAGACCTTTAGAACAAGGCATAGTTTTCCCTGCTGGCTCTTTGGGCGGGGGACCCATCTCCAGCCGTATGGCCATTTTCGTGCCTAGCACGGCGCCTAGTGGGAAAGGGTGGCTTTGAGGCTGAAGGCAGCAGGAAAGCCCGCAGCCCCCAGGTCTGTGGGGCTACGCAAGCGGTTCCCAAAGAGCTTTAGAACAAGGCATAGTTTTCCCTCCTGGTTCATTGGGCCCGGACTCATCTCCAGCCATACGGCCATTTTTGTGCCTGGCGCGGCGCCAAGTGGGAAAGGGTGTTTTTGAGTGAGAACGCAGCAGGAAAGCCCGCAGCCCCCAGGTCTGTGGGGCTATGGAAGCGGTTCCCAAAGAGCTTTAGAACAAGGCATAGTATTCCCTGCTGGCTCTTTGGGTGGGGGACCCATCTCCAGCCATATGGCCATTTTTGTGCCTGGCGCGGCGCCAAGTGGGAAAGGGGGGTGTTGAGGCTGAAGGCAGCAGGAAAGCCCGCAGCCCCCACGTCTGTGGGGCTACGCAAGCGGTTCCCAAAGACCTTTAGAACAAGGCATAATTTTCCCTGCTGGCTCTTTGGGCGGGGGACCCATCTCCAGCCGTATGGCCATTTTTGTGCCTGGCGCGGCGCCAAGTGGGAAAGGGTGGCTTTGAGGCTGAAGGCAGCAGGAAAGCCCGCAGCCCCTTGCTCTGTGGGGCTACGCAAGCGGTTCCCAAAGACCTTTAGCACAAGGCATAGTTTTCCCTGCTGGGTCTTTGGGCTGGGGAACCACCTCCAGCCGTATGGCCATTTTTGTGCCTGGCGCGGCGCCAAGTGGGAAAGGGTGTTTTTGAGGCTGAAGGCAGCAGGAAAACCTGCAGCCCCCAGGTCTGTGGGGCTACGCAAGCGGTTCCCAAAGATCTTTAGAACAAGGCATAGTTTTCCCTGCTGGCTCTTTGGGCTGGGGACCCATCTCCAGCCGTATGGCCATTATTGTGCCTGGCGCGGCACCAAGTGGGAAAGGGTGGTGTCGAGTCTGAAGGCAGCAGGAAAGCCCGCAGCCCCCAGGTGTGTGGGGCTATGCAAGCGGTTCCCAAAGAGCTTTAGAACAAGGCATAGTTTTCCCTGCTAGCTCCTTGGGCAGGGGACCCATCTCTAGCCGTATGGCCATTTTTGTGCCTGGCGCGGCGCCAAGTGGGAAAGGGTGGTGTTGAGGCTGAAGGCAGCAGGAAAGCCCGCAGCCCCCAGGTCTGTGGAGCTACGCAAGTGGTTCCCACAGACCTTTAGAACAAGGCATAGTTTTCCCTGCTGGCTCTTTGGGCATGGGACCCATCTCCAGCCATATGGCTATTTTTGTGCCTGGCGCGGCGCCAAGTGGGAAAGGGTGGCTTTGAGGCTGAAGGCAGCAGCAAAGCCCGCAGCCCCAAGGTCTGTGGGGCTACGCAAGCGGTTCCCAAAGACCTTTAGAACAAGGCATAGTTTTCCCTGCTGGCTCTTTGGGCGGGGGACCCATCTCCAGCCGTATGGCCATTTTCGTGCCTAGCACGGCGCCTAGTGGGAAAGGGTGGCTTTGAGGCTGAAGGCAGCAGCAAAGCCCGCAGCCCCCAGGTCTGTGGGGCTACGCAAGCGGTTCCCAAAGACCTTTAGAACAAGGCATAGTTTTCCCTGCTGGCTCTTTGGGCGGGGGACCCATCTCCAGCCGTATGGCCATTTTTGTGCCGAGCGCGGCACCAAGTGGGAAAGGGTGTTGTCGAGGCTGAAGGCAGCAGGAAAGCCTGCAGCCCCCAGGTCTGTGGGGCTACGCAAGCGGTTCCCAAAGAGCTTTAGAACAAGGCATAGTTTTCCCTGCTGGCTCTTTGGGCGGGGGACCCATCTCCAGCCATATGGCCATTTTTGTGCCTGGCGCGGCGCCAAGTGGGAAAGGGTGTTTTTGAGTGAGAACGCAGCAGGAAAGCCCGCAGCCCCCAGGTCTGTGGGGCTACGCAAGCGGTTCCCAAAGACCTTTAGAACAAGGCATAGTTTTCCCTACTGGCTCTTTGGGCGGGCGACCCATCTCAACCGTATGGCCATTTTTATGCCTGGCGCGGCACCAAGTGGGAAAGGGTGGTTTTGAGGCTGAAGGCAG
The DNA here is from genome assembly GCF_028500815.1 of Rissa tridactyla. NCBI lineage: Eukaryota > Metazoa > Chordata > Aves > Charadriiformes > Laridae > Rissa > Rissa tridactyla. The sequence goes on along the minus strand of NC_071481.1, from coordinate 9,714,505 downwards.
CAGGAAAGCCTGCAGCCCCTTGCTCTGTGGGGCTATGGAAGCGGTTCCCAAAGAGCTTTAGAACAAGGCATAGTTTTCCCTGCTGGCTCTTTGGGTGGGGGACCCATCTCCAGCCATATGGCCATTTTTGTGCCTGGCGCGGCGCCAAGTGGGAAAGGGGGGTGTCGAGGCTGAAGGCAGCAGGAAAGCCCGCAGCCCCCAGGTCTGTGGGGCTACGCAAATGGTTCCCAAAGACCTTTAGAACAAGGCATAGTTTTCCCTGCTGGCTCCTTGGGCGGGGGACCCATCTCCAGCCGTATGGCCATTTTTGTGCCTGGCGCGGCACCAAGTGGGAAAGGGTGTGTCGAGGCTGAAGGCAGCAGGAAAGCCCGCAGCCCCCAGGTCTGTGGGACAACGCAAGCGGTTCCCAAAGAGCTTTAGAACAAGGCATAGTTTTCCCTGCTGGCTCTTTGGGCGGGGGACCCATCTCCAGCCGTATGGCCATTTTTGTGCCTGGCGCGGCGCCAAGTGGGAAAGGGTGGTTTTGAGGCTGAAGGCAGCAGGAAAGCCCGCAGCCCCCAGGTCTGTGGGGCTACGCAAGCGGTTCCCAAAGAGCTTTAGAACAAGGCATAGTTTTCCCTGCTGGCTCTTTGGGCGTGGGTCCCATCTCCAGCCGTATGGCCATTTTTGTGCCTGGCGCGGCGCCAAGTGGGAAAGGGTGGTTTTGAGGCTGAAGGCAGCAGGGAAGCCCGCAGCCCCTTGCTCTGTGGGGCTACGCAAGCAGTTCCCAAAGAGCTTTAGAACAAGGCATAGTTTTCCCTGCTGGCTCTTTGGGCGTGGGTCCCATCTCAACCGTATGGCCATTTTTGTGCCTGGCGCGGCACCAAGTGGGAAAGGGTGATGTTGAGGCTGAAGGCAGCAGGAAAGCCCGCAGCCCCTTGCTCTGTGGGGCTATGGAAGCGGTTCCCAAAGAGCTTTAGAACAAGGCATAGTATTCCCTGCTGGCTCTTTGGGCGTGGGACCCTTCTCCAGCCATATGGCCATTTTTGTGCCTGGCGCGGCGCCCAGTGGGAAAGGGTGTTTTTGAGGCTGAAGGCAGCAGGAAAACCTGCAGCCCCCAGGTCTGTGGGGCTACGCAAGCGGTTCCCAAAGAGCTTTAGAACAAGGCATAGTTTTCCCTTCTGGCTCTTTGGGCGGGGTCCCATCTCCAGCCGTATGGCCATTTTTGTGCCTAGCGCGGCGCCTAGTGGGAAAGGGTGGCTTTGAGGCTGAAGGCAGCAGGAAAGCCCGCAGCCCCCAGGTCTGTGGGGCTACGCAAGCGGTTCCCAAAGACCTTTAGAACAAGGCATAGTTTTCCCTGCTGGCTCTTTGGGCGGAGGACCGATCTCCAGCCGTATGGCCATTTTCGTGCCTAGCGCGGCGCCTAGTGGGAAAGGGTGGCTTTGAGGCTGAAGGCAGCAGCAAAGCCCGCAGCCCCCAGGTCTGTGGGGCTACGCAAGCGGTTCCCAAAGAGCTTTAGAACAAGGCATAGTTTTCCCTGCTGGCTATTTGGGCGGGGGACCCATCTCACGCTGTATGGCCATTTTTGTGCCTGGCGCGGCACCAAGTGGGAAAGGGTGTGTCGAGGCTGAAGGCAGCAGGAAAGCCTGCAGCCCCCAGGTCTGTGGGGCTATGCAAGCGGTTCCCAAAGAGCTTTAGAACAAGGCATAGTTTTCCCTGCTGGCTCATTGGGCCCGGACTCATCTCCAGCCATACGGCCATTTTTGTGCCTGGCGCGGCGCCAAGTGGGAAAGGGTGTTTTTGAGTGAGAACGCAGCAGGAAAGCCCGCAGCCCCCAGGTCTGTGGGGCTATGGAAGCGGTTCCCAAAGACCTTTAGAACAAGGCATAATATTCCCTGCTGGCTCTTTGGGTGGGGGACCCATCTCCAGCCATATGGCCATTTTTGTGCCTGGCGCGGCGCCAAGTGGGAAAGGGGGGTGTTGAGGCTGAAGGCAGCAGGAAAGCCCGCAGCCCCCAGGTCTGTGGGGCTACGCAAGCGGTTCCCAAAGACCTTTAGAACAAGGCATAGTTTTCCCTGCTGGCTCTTTGGGCGGGGGACCCATCTCCAGCCGTATGGCCATTTTTGTGCCTGGCGCGGCGCCAAGTGGGAAAGGGTGGTGTTGAGGCTGAAGGCAGCAGGAAAGCCCGCAGCCCCCAGGTCTGTGGGGCTATGGAAGCGGTTCCCAAAGAGCTTTAGAACAAGGCATAGTTTTCCCTGCTGGGTCTTTGGGCTGGGGAACCATCTCCAGCCGTATGGCCATTTTTGTGCCTGGCGCGGCGCCAAGTGGGAAAGGGTGTTTTTGATTGAGAAGGCAGCAGGAAAACCTGCAGCCCCCAGGTCTGTGGGGCTACGCAAGCGGTTCCCAAAGAGCTTTAGAACAAGGCATAGTTTTCCCTGCTGGCTCTTTTGGGCTGGGGACCCATCTCCAGCTGTCTGGCCTTTTTCGTGCCTGGCGCGGCGCCAAGTGGGAAAGGGTGGTTTTGAGGCTGAAGGCAGCAGGGAAGCCCGCAGCCCCCAGGTCTGAGGGGCTACGCAAGCGGTTCCCAAAGAGCTTTAGAACAAGGCATAGTTTTCCCTGCTGGCTCCTTGGGCGTGGGTCCCATCTCAACCGTATGGCCATTTTTGTGCCTGGCGCGGCGCCAAGTGGGAAAGGGTGGTTTTGAGGCTGAAGGCAGCAGGAAAGCCCGCAGCCCCTTGCTCTGTGGGGCTATGGAAGCGGTTCCCAAAGAGCTTTAGAACAAGGCATAGTATTCCCTGCTGGCTCTTTGGGTGGGGGACCCATCTCCAGCCGTATGGCCATTTTTGTGCCTGGCGCGGCGCCAAGTGGTAAAGGGGGGTGTTGAGTCTGAAGGCAACAGGAAAGCCCGCAGCCCCCAGGTCTGTGGGGCTACGCAAGCGGTTCCCAAAGACCTTTAGAACAAGGCATAGTTTTCCCTGCTGGCTCTTTGGGCGGGGTCCCATCTCCAGCCGTATGGCCATTTTTGTGCCTAGCGCGGCGCCTAGTGGGAAAGGGTGGCTTTGAGGCTGAAGGCAGCAGCAAAGCCCGCAGCCCCCAGGTCTGTGGGGCTACGCAAGCGGTTCCCAAAGAGCTTTAGAACAAGGCATAGTTTTCCCTGCTGGGTCTTTGGGCTGGGGACCCATCTCCAGCCGTATGGCCATTTTTGTGCCTGGCGCGGCACCAAGTGGGAAAGGGTGGTTTTGAGGCTGAAGGCAGCAGGAAAGTCCGCAGCCCCCAGTTCTGTGGGGCTATGCAAGCGGTTCCCAAAGACCTTTAGAACAAGGCATAGTTTTCCCTGCTGGGTCTTTGGGCGGGGGACCCATCTCCAGCCGTATGGCCATTTTTGTGCCTGGCGCGGCGCCAAGTGGGAAAGGGTGGTGTTGAGGCTGAAGGCAGCAGGAAAGCCCGCAGCCCCCAGGTCTGTGGAGCTACGCAAGTGGTTCCCAAAGACCTTTAGAACAAGGCATAGTTTTCCCTGCTGGCTCTTTGGGCATGGGACCCATCTCCAGCCATATGGCTATTTTTGTGCCTGGCGCGGCGCCAAGTGGGAAAGGGTGGCTTTGAGGCTGAAGGCAGCAGCAAAGCCCGCAGCCCCAAGGTCTGTGGGGCTACGCAAGCGGTTCCCAAAGACCTTTAGAACAAGGCATAGTTTTCCCTGCTGGCTCTTTGGGCGGGGGACCCATCTCCAGCCGTATGGCCATTTTCGTGCCTAGCACGGCGCCTAGTGGGAAAGGGTGGCTTTGAGGCTGAAGGCAGCAGCAAAGCCCGCAGCCCCCACGTCTGTGGGGCTACGCAAGCGGTTCCCAAAGAGCTTTAGAACAAGGCATAGTTTTCCCTGCTGGCTCTTTGGGCAGGGGACCCATCTCCAGCCGTATGGCCATTTTTGTGCCTGGCGCGGCGCCAAGTGGGAAAGGGTGGTTTTGAGGCTGAAGGCAGCAGCAAAGCCCGCAGCCCCCAGGTCTGTGGGGCTACGCAAGCGGTTCCCAAAGAGCTTTAGAACAAGGCATAGTTTTCCCTGCTGGCTCTTTGGGCGTGGGTCCCATCTCCAGCCGTATGGCCATTTTTGTGCCTGGCGCGGCGCCAAGTGGGAAAGGGTGGTTTTGAGGCTGAAGGCAGCAGGGAAGCCCGCAGCCCCTTGCTCTGTGGGGCTACGCAAGCAGTTCCCAAAGAGCTTTAGAACAAGGCATAGTTTTCCCTGCTGGCTCTTTGGGCGTGGGTCCCATCTCAACCGTATGGCCATTTTTGTGCCTGGCGCGGCACCAAGTGGGAAAGGGTGATGTTGAGGCTGAAGGCAGCAGGAAAGCCCGCAGCCCCTTGCTCTGTGGGGCTATGGAAGCGGTTCCCAAAGAGCTTTAGAACAAGGCATAGTATTCCCTGCTGGCTCTTTGGGCGTGGGACCCTTCTCCAGCCATATGGCCATTTTTGTGCCTGGCGCGGCGCCCAGTGGGAAAGGGTGTTTTTGATTGAGAAGGCATCAGGAAAACCTGCAGCCCCCAGGTCTGTGGGGCTACGCAAGCGGTTCCCAAAGACCTTTAGAACAAGGCATAGTTTTCCCTTCTGGCTCTTTGGGCGGGGTCCCATCTCCAGCCGTATGGCCATTTTTGTGCCTAGCGCGGCGCCAAGTGGGAAAGGGTGGCTTTGAGGCTGAAGGCAGCATCAAAGCCCGCAGCCCCCAGGTCTATGGGGCTACGCAAGCGGTTCCCAAAGACCTTTAGAACAAGGCATAGTTTTCCCTGCTGGCTCTTTGGGCGGGGGACCGATCTCCAGCCGTATGGCCATTTTCGTGCCTAGCGCGGCGCCTAGTGGGAAAGGGTGGCTTTGAGGCTGAAGGCAGCAGCAAAGCCCGCAGCCCCCAGGTCTGTGGGGCTACGCAAGCGGTTCCCAAAGAGCTTTAGAACAAGGCATAATTTTCCCTGCTGGCTATTTGGGCGGGGGACCCATCTCCAGCCATATGGCCATTTTTGGGCCTGGCGCGGCACCAAGTGGGAAAGGGTGTGTCGAGGCTGAAGGCAGCAGGAAAGCCTGCAGCCCCCAGGTCTGTGGGGCTATGCAAGCGGTTCCCAAAGAGCTTTAGAACAAGGCATAGTTTTCCCTGCTGGCTCATTGGGCCCGGACTCATCTCCAGCCGTATGGCCATTTTTGTGCCTGGCGCGGCGCCAAGTGGGAAAGGGTGTTTTTGAGTGAGAACGCAGCAGGAAAGCCCGCAGCCCCCAGGTCTGTGGGGCTATGGAAGCGGTTCCCAAAGACCTTTAGAACAAGGCATAGTATTCCCTGCTGGCTCTTTGGGTGGGGGACCCATCTCCAGCCATATGGCCATTTTTGTGCCTGGCGCGGCGCCAAGTGGGAAAGGGGCGTGTTGAGGCTGAAGGCAGCAGGAAAGCCCGCAGCCCCCAGGTCTGTGGGGCTACGCAAGCGGTTCCCAAAGACCTTTAGAACAAGGCATAGTTTTCCCTGCTGGCTCTTTGAGCGGGGGACCCATCTCCAGCCGTATGGCCATTTTTGTGCCTGGCGCGGCGCCAAGTGGGAAAGGGTGGCTTTGAGGCTGAAGGCAGCAGGAAAGCCCGCAGCCCCCAGGTCTGTGGGGCTATGGAAGCGGTTCCCAAAGAGCTTTAGAACAAGGCATAGTTTTCCCTGCTGGGTCTTTGGGCTGGGGAACCATCTCCAGCCGTATGGCCATTTTTGTGCCTGGCGCGGCGCCAAGTGGGAAAGGGTGTTTTTGATTGAGAAGGCAGCAGGAAAACCTGCAGCCCCCAGGTCTGTGGGGCTACGCAAGCGGTTCCCAAAGAGCTTTAGAACAAGGCATAGTTTTCCCTGCTGGGTCTTTGGGCGGGGGACCCATCTCCAGCCGTATGGCCATTTTTGTGCCTGGCGCGGCGCCAAGTGGGAAAGGGTGGTGTTGAGGCTGAAGGCAGCAGGAAAGCCCGCAGCCCCCAGGTCTGTGGAGCTACGCAAGTGGTTCCCAAAGACCTTTAGAACAAGGCATAGTTTTCCCTGCTGGCTCTTTGGGCATGGGACCCATCTCCAGCCATATGGCTATTTTTGTGCCTGGCGCGGCGCCAAGTGGGAAAGGGTGGCTTTGAGGCTGAAGGCAGCAGCAAAGCCCGCAGCCCCAAGGTCTGTGGGGCTACGCAAGCGGTTCCCAAAGACCTTTAGAACAAGGCATAGTTTTCCCTGCTGGCTCTTTGGGCGGGGGACCCATCTCCAGCCGTATGGCCATTTTCGTGCCTAGCACGGCGCCTAGTGGGAAAGGGTGGCTTTGAGGCTGAAGGTAGTAGGAAAGACCGCAGCCCCCACGTCTGTGGGGCTACGCAAGCGGTTCCCAAAGACCTTTAGAACAAGGCATAGTTTTCCCTGCTGGCTCTTTGGGCGGGGGACCCATCTCCAGCCGTATGGCCATTTTTGTGCCTGGCGCGGCGCCAAGTGGGAAAGGGTGGTTTTGAGGCTGAAGGCAGCAGCAAAGCCCACAGCCCCCAGGTCTGTGGGGCTACGCAAGCGGTTCCCAAAGAGCTTTAGAACAAGGCATAGTTTTCCCTGCTGGCTCTTTGGGCGTGGGTCCCATCTCCAGCCGTATGGCCATTTTTGTGCCTGGCGCGGCGCCAAGTGGGAAAGGGTGGTTTTGAGGCTGAAGGCAGCAGGGAAGCCCGCAGCCCCTTGCTCTGTGGGGCTACGCAAGCAGTTCCCAAAGAGCTTTAGAACAAGGCATAGTTTTCCCTGCTGGCTCTTTGGGCGTGGGTCCCATCTCAACCGTATGGCCATTTTTGTGCCTGGCGCGGCACCAAGTGGGAAAGGGTGATGTTGAGGCTGAAGGCAGCAGGAAAGCCCGCAGCCCCTTGCTCTGTGGGGCTATGGAAGCGGTTCCCAAAGAGCTTTAGAACAAGGCATAGTATTCCCTGCTGGCTCTTTGGGCGTGGGACCCTTCTCCAGCCATATGGCCATTTTTGTGCCTGGCGCGGCGCCCAGTGGGAAAGGGTGTTTTTGATTGAGAAGGCATCAGGAAAACCTGCAGCCCCCAGGTCTGTGGGGCTACGCAAGCGGTTCCCAAAGACCTTTAGAACAAGGCATAGTTTTCCCTTCTGGCTCTTTGGGCGGGGTCCCATCTCCAGCCGTATGGCCATTTTTGTGCCTAGCGCGGCGCCAAGTGGGAAAGGGTGGCTTTGAGGCTGAAGGCAGCATCAAAGCCCGCAGCCCCCAGGTCTATGGGGCTACGCAAGCGGTTCCCAAAGACCTTTAGAACAAGGCATAGTTTTCCCTGCTGGCTCTTTGGGCGGGGGACCGATCTCCAGCCGTATGGCCATTTTCGTGCCTAGCGCGGCGCCTAGTGGGAAAGGGTGGCTTTGAGGCTGAAGGCAGCAGCAAAGCCCGCAGCCCCCAGGTCTGTGGGGCTACGCAAGCGGTTCCCAAAGAGCTTTAGAACAAGGCATAATTTTCCCTGCTGGCTATTTGGGCGGGGGACCCATCTCCAGCCGTATGGCCATTTTTGTGCCTGGCGCGGCACCAAGTGGGAAAGGGTGTGTCGAGGCTGAAGGCAGCAGGAAAGCCTGCAGCCCCCAGGTCTGTGGGGCTATGCAAGCGGTTCCCAAAGAGCTTTAGAACAAGGCATAGTTTTCCCTGCTGGCTCATTGGGCCCGGACTCATCTCCAGCCATACGGCCATTTTTGTGCCTGGCGCGGCGCCAAGTGGGAAAGGGTGTTTTTGAGTGAGAACGCAGCAGGAAAGCCCGCAGCCCCCAGGTCTGTGGGGCTACGCAAGCGGTTCCCAAAGACCTTTAGAACAAGGCATAGTATTCCCTGCTGGCTCTTTGGGTGGGGGACCCATCTCCAGCCATATGGCCATTTTTGTGCCTGGCGCGGCGCCAAGTGGGAAAGGGGCGTGTTGAGGCTGAAGGCAGCAGGAAAGCCCGCAGCCCCCAGGTCTGTGGGGCTACGCAAGCGGTTCCCAAAGACCTTTAGAACAAGGCATAGTTTTCCCTGCTGGCTCTTTGAGCGGGGGACCCATCTCCAGCCGTATGGCCATTTTTGTGCCTGGCGCGGCGCCAAGTGGGAAAGGGTGGCTTTGAGGCTGAAGGCAGCAGGAAAGCCCGCAGCCCCCAGGTCTGTGGGGCTATGGAAGCGGTTCCCAAAGAGCTTTAGAACAAGGCATAGTTTTCCCTGCTGGGTCTTTGGGCTGGGGAACCATCTCCAGCCGTATGGCCATTTTTGTGCCTGGCGCGGCGCCAAGTGGGAAAGGGTGTTTTTGATTGAGAAGGCAGCAGGAAAACCTGCAGCCCCCAGGTCTGTGGGGCTACGCAAGCGGTTCCCAAAGAGCTTTAGAACAAGGCATAGTTTTCCCTGCTGGGTCTTTGGGCGGGGGACCCATCTCCAGCCGTATGGCCATTTTTGTGCCTGGCGCGGCGCCAAGTGGGAAAGGGTGGTGTTGAGGCTGAAGGCAGCAGGAAAGCCCGCAGCCCCCAGGTCTGTGGAGCTACGCAAGTGGTTCCCAAAGACCTTTAGAACAAGGCATAGTTTTCCCTGCTGGGTCTTTGGGCTGGGGACCCATCTCCAGCCATATGGCTATTTTTGTGCCTGGCGCGGCGCCAAGTGGGAAAGGGTGGCTTTGAGGCTGAAGGCAGCAGCAAAGCCCGCAGCCCCAAGGTCTGTGGGGCTACGCAAGCGGTTCCCAAAGACCTTTAGAACAAGGCATAGTTTTCCCTGCTGGCTCTTTGGGCGGGGGACCCATCTCCAGCCGTATGGCCATTTTCGTGCCTAGCACGGCGCCTAGTGGGAAAGGGTGGCTTTGAGGCTGAAGGCAGCAGCAAAGCCCGCAGCCCCCAGGTCTGTGGGGCTACGCAAGCGGTTCCCAAAGAGCTTTAGAACAAGGCATAGTTTTCCCTGCTAGCTCCTTGGGCAGGGGACCCATCTCCAGCCGTATGGCCATTTTTGTGCCTAGCGCGGCACCAAGTGGGAAAGGGTGTTGTCGAGGCTGAAGGCAGCAGGAAAGCCTGCAGCCCCCAGGTCTGTGGGGCTATGCAAGCGGTTCCCAAAGAGCTTTAGAACAAGGCATAATTTTCCCTGCTGGCTCATTGGGCCCGGACCCATCTCCAGCCATATGGCCATTTTTGTGCCTGGCGCGGCGCCAAGTGGGAAAGGGTGTTTTTGAGTGAGAACGCAGCAGGAAAGCCCGCAGCCCACAGGTCTGTGGGGCTACGCAAGCGGTTCCCAAAGACCATTAGAACAAGGCATAGTTTTCCCTACTGGCTCTTTGGGCGGGCGACCCATCTCAACCGTATGGCCATTTTTATGCCTGGCGCGGCGCCAAGTGGGAAAGGGTGGTTTTGAGGCTGAAGGCAGCAGGAAAGCCCGCAGCCCCTTGCTCTGTGGGGCTATGGAAGCGGTTCCCAAAGAGCTTTAGAACAAGGCATAGTATTCCCTGCTGGCTCTTTGGGTGGGGGACCCATCTCCAGCCATATGGCCATTTTTGTGCCTGGCGCGGCGCCAAGTGGGAAAGGGGGGTGTTGAGGCTGAAGGCAGCAGGAAAGCCCGCAGCCCCCAGGTCTGTGGGGCTACGCAAGCGGTTCCCAAAGAGCTTTAGAACAAGGCATAATTTTCCCTGCTGGCTCTTTGGGCGGGCGACCCATCTCCAGCCGTATGGCCATTATTGTGCCTAGCGCGGCACCAAGTGGGAAAGGGTGTTGTCGAGGCTGAAGGCAGCAGGAAAGCCTGCAGCCCCCAGGTCTGTGGGGCTACGCAAGCGGTTCCCAAAGAGCTTTAGAACAAGGCATAGTTTTCCCTGCTGGCTCATTGGGCCCGGACCCATCTCCAGCCATATGGCCATTTTTGTGCCTGGCGCGGCGCCAAGTGGGAAAGGGTGTTTTTGAGTGAGAACGCAGCAGGAAAGCCCGCAGCCCCCAGGTCTGTGGGGCTACGCAAGCGGTTCCCAAAGACCTTTAGAACAAGGCATAGTTTTCCCTACTGGCTCTTTGGGCGGGCGACCCATCTCAACCGTATGGCCATTTTTATGCCTGGCACGGCGCCAAGTGGGAAAGGGTGGTTTTGAGGCTGAAGGCAGCAGGAAAGCCCGCAGCCCCTTGCTCTGTGGGGCTATGGAAGCGGTTCCCAAAGAGCTTTAGAACAAGGCATAGTTTTCCCTGCTGGCTCTTTGGGTGGGGGACCCATCTCCAGCCATATGGCCATTTTTGTGCCTGGCGCGGCGCCAAGTGGGAAAGGGTGGCTTTGAGGCTGAAGGCAGCAGGAAAGCCCGCAGCCCCCAGGTCTGTGGGGCTACGCAAGCGGTTCCCAAAGACCTTTAGAACAAGGCATAGTTTTCCCTGCTGTGTCTTTGGGCGTGGGACCCATCTCCAGCCGTATGGCCATTTTTATGCCTAGCGCGGCACCTAGTGGGAAAGGGTGGCTTTGAGGCTGAAGGCAGCAGCAAAGCCCGCAGCCCCCAGGTCTGTGGGGCTACGCAAGCGGTTCCCAAAGAGCTTTAGAACAAGGCATAGTTTTCCCTGCTGGCTCTTTGGGCAGGGGACCCATCTCCAGCCGTATGGCTATTTTTGTACCTGGCGCGGTGCCAAGTGGGAAAGGGTGGCTTTGAGGCTGAAGGCAGCAGGAAAGCCCGCAGCCCCATGGTCTGTGGGGCTACGCAAGCGGTTCCCAAAACCTTTAGAACAAGGCATAGTTTTCCCTGCTGGCTCTTTGGGCGGGGGACCCATCTCCAGCCATATGGCCATTTTCGTGCCTAGCGCGGCGCCTAGTGGGAAAGGGTGGCTTTGACGCTGAAGGCAGCAGCAAAGCCCGCAGCCCCCAGGTCTGTGGGGCTACGCAAGCGGTTCCCAAAGAGCTTTAGAACAAGGCATAGTTTTCCCTGCTGGGTCTTTGGGCTGGGGACCCATCTCCAGCCGTATGGCCATTTTTGTGCCTGGCGCGGCACCAAGTGGGAAAGGGTGTGTCGAGGCTGAAGGCAGCAGGAAAGCCTGAAGCCCCCAGGTCTGTGGGGCTACGCAAGCGGTTCCCAAAGAGCTTTAGAACAAGGCATAGTTTTCCCTGCTAGCTCCTTGGGCGGGGGACCCATCTCCAGCCGTATGGCTATTTTTGTGCCTGGCGCGGCGCCAAGTGGGAAAGGGTGGCTTTCAGGCTGAAGGCAGCAGGAAAGCCCGCAGCCCCAAGGTCTGTGGGGCTACGCAAGCGGTTCCCAAAGACCTTTAGAACAAGGCATAGTTTTCCCTGCTGGCTCTTTGGGCGGGGGACCCATCTCCAGCCGTATGGCCATTTTCGTGCCTAGCACGGCGCCTAGTGGGAAAGGGTGGCTTTGAGGCTGAAGGCAGCAGCAAAGCCCGCAGCCCCCAGGTCTGTGGGGCTACGCAAGCGGTTCCCAAAGAGCTTTAGAACAAGGCATAGTTTTCCCTGCTGGCTCATTGGGCCCGGACCCATCTCCAGCCGTATGGCCATTTTTGTGCCTAGCGCGGCACCAAGTGGGAAAGGGTGTTTTTGAGTGAGAACGCAGCAGGAAAGCCCGCAGCCCCCAGGTCTGTGGGGCTACGCAAGTGGTTCCCAAAGACCTTTAGAACAAGGCATAGTTTTCCCTGCTGGCTCTTTGGGCGGGCGACCCATCTCAACCGTATGGCCATTTTTATGCCTGGCGCGGCGCCAAGTGGGAAAGGGTGGTTTTGAGGCTGAAGGCAGCAGGAAAGCCCGCAGCCCCTTGCTCTGTGGGGCTATGGAAGCGGTTCCCAAAGACCTTTAGAACAAGGCACAGTTTTCCCTCCTGGCTGTTTGGGCGGGGGATCCATCTACATCCATATGGCCATTTTTGTGCCTGGCGCGGCGCCAAGTGGGAAAGGGGGGTGTCGAGGCTGAAGGCAGCAGGAAAGCCCGCAGCCCCCAGGTCTGTGGGGCTACGCAAGCGGTTCCCAAAGACCTTTAGAACAAGGCATATTTTTCCCTGCTGGCTCTTTGGGCGTGGGACCCATCTCCAGCCATATGGGCATTTTTGTGCCTGGCGCGGCGCCAAGTGGGAAAGGGTGGTTTTTGAGGCTGAAGGCAGCAGCAAAGACTGCAGCCCCCAGGTCTGTGGGGCTACGCAAGCGGTTCCCAAAGAGCTTTAGAACAAGGCATAATTTTCTCTGTTGGCTCTTTGGGCGAGGGACCCATCTCTAGCCATAGGGCATTTTTGTGCCTGGTGCGGCGCCAAGTGGGAAAGGGTGTTTTTGATTGAGAAGGCAGCAGGAAAGCCCGCAGCCCCCAGGTCTGTGGGGCTACGCAAGCGGTTCCCAAAGACCTTTAGAACAAGGCATAGTTTTCCCTGCAGGATCTTTGGGCGGGGGACCCATCTCCAGCCGTATGGCCATTTTTGGGCCTGGCGTGGCGCCAAGTGGGAAAGGGTGTTGTCGAGGCTGAAGTAGCAGGAAAGACCGCAGCCCCCAGTTCCGTGGGGCTACGCAAGTGGTTCCCAAAGACCTTTAGAACAAGGCATAGTTTTCCCTGCTGGCTCCTTGGGCGGGGGACCCATCTCCAGCCGTATGGCCATTTTTGTGCCTGGCGCGGCGCCAAGTGGGAAAGGGTGGCTTTGAGGCTGAAGGCAGCAGGAAAGCCCGCAGCCCCATGGTCTGTGGGGCTACGCAAGCGGTTCCCAAAACCTTTAGAACAAGGCATAGTTTTCCCTGCTGGCTCTTTGGGCGGGGGACCCATCTCCAGCCATATGGCCATTTTCGTGCCTAGCGCGGCGCCTAGTGGGAAAGGGTGGCTTTGACGCTGAAGGCAGCAGCAAAGCCCGCAGCCCCCAGGTCTGTGGGGCTACGCAAGCGGTTCCCAAAGAGCTTTAGAACAAGGCATAGTTTTCCCTGCTGGGTCTTTGGGCTGGGGACCCATCTCCAGCCGTATGGCCATTTTTGTGCCTGGCGCGGCACCAAGTGGGAAAGGGTGTGTCGAGGCTGAAGGCAGCAGGAAAGCCTGAAGCCCCCAGGTCTGTGGGGCTACGCAAGCGGTTCCCAAAGAGCTTTAGAACAAGGCATAGTTTTCCCTGCTAGCTCCTTGGGCGGGGGACCCATCTCCAGCCGTATGGCTATTTTTGTGCCTGGCGCGGCGCCAAGTGGGAAAGGGTGGCTTTCAGGCTGAAGGCAGCAGGAAAGCCCGCAGCCCCAAGGTCTGTGGGGCTACGCAAGCGGTTCCCAAAGACCTTTAGAACAAGGCATAGTTTTCCCTGCTGGCTCTTTGGGCGGGGGACCCATCTCCAGCCGTATGGCCATTTTCGTGCCTAGCACGGCGCCTAGTGGGAAAGGGTGGCTTTGAGGCTGAAGGCAGCAGCAAAGCCCGCAGCCCCCAGGTCTGTGGGGCTACGCAAGCGGTTCCCAAAGAGCTTTAGAACAAGGCATAGTTTTCCCTGCTGGCTCATTGGGCCCGGACCCATCTCCAGCCGTATGGCCATTTTTGTGCCTAGCGCGGCACCAAGTGGGAAAGGGTGTTTTTGAGTGAGAACGCAGCAGGAAAGCCCGCAGCCCCCAGGTCTGTGGGGCTACGCAAGTGGTTCCCAAAGACCTTTAGAACAAGGCATAGTTTTCCCTGCTGGCTCTTTGGGCGGGCGACCCATCTCAACCGTATGGCCATTTTTATGCCTGGCGCGGCGCCAAGTGGGAAAGGGTGGTTTTGAGGCTGAAGGCAGCAGGAAAGCCCGCAGCCCCTTGCTCTGTGGGGCTATGGAAGCGGTTCCCAAAGACCTTTAGAACAAGGCACAGTTTTCCCTCCTGGCTGTTTGGGCGGGGGATCCATCTACATCCATATGGCCATTTTTGTGCCTGGCGCGGCGCCAAGTGGGAAAGGGGGGTGTCGAGGCTGAAGGCAGCAGGAAAGCCCGCAGCCCCCAGGTCTGTGGGGCTACGCAAGCGGTTCCCAAAGAGCTTTAGAACAAGGCATATTTTTCCCTGCTGGCTCTTTGGGCGTGGGACCCATCTCCAGCCATATGGGCATTTTTGTGCCTGGCGCGGCGCCAAGTGGGAAAGGGTGGTTTTTGAGGCTGAAGGCAGCAGCAAAGACTGCAGCCCCCAGGTCTGTGGGGCTACGCAAGCGGTTCCCAAAGAGCTTTAGAACAAGGCATAATTTTCTCTGTTGGCTCTTTGGGCGAGGGACCCATCTCTAGCCATAGGGCATTTTTGTGCCTGGTGCGGCGCCAAGTGGGAAAGGGTGTTTTTGATTGAGAAGGCAGCAGGAAAGCCCGCAGCCCCCAGGTCTGTGGGGCTACGCAAGCGGTTCCCAAAGACCTTTAGAACAAGGCATAGTTTTCCCTGCAGGATCTTTGGGCGGGGGACCCATCTCCAGCCGTATGGCCATTTTTGGGCCTGGCGTGGCGCCAAGTGGGAAAGGGTGTTGTCGAGGCTGAAGTAGCAGGAAAGACCGCAGCCCCCAGTTCCGTGGGGCTACGCAAGTGGTTCCCAAAGACCTTTAGAACAAGGCATAGTTTTCCCTGCTGGCTCCTTGGGCGGGGGACCCATCTCCAGCCGTATGGCCATTTTTGTGCCTGGCGCGGCGCCAAGTGGGAAAGGGTGGCTTTGAGGCTGAAGGCAGCAGGAAAGCCCGCAGCCCCCAGGTCTGTGGGGCTATGCAAGCGGTTCCCAAAGAGCTTTAGAACAAGGCATAGTTTTCCCTGCTGGGTCTTTGGGCTGGGGAACCATCTCCAGCCGTATGGCCATTTTTGTGCCTGGCGCGGCGCCAAGTGGGAAAGGGTGGTTTTTGAGGCTGAAGGCAGCAGCAAAGACTGCAGCCCCCAGGTCTGTGGGGCTATGCAAGCGGTTCCCAAAGAGCTTTAGAACAAGGCATAGTTTTCCCTGCTGGGTCTTTGGGCTGGGGAACCATCTCCAGCCGTATGGCCATTTTTGTGCCTGGCGCGGCACCAAGTGGGAAAGGGTGTTTTTGATTGAGAAGGCAGCAGGAAAACCTGCAGCCCCCAGGTCTGTGGGGCTACGCAAGCGGTTCCCAAAGACCTTTAGATCAAGGCATAGTTTTCCCTGCTGGCTCTTTGGGCTGGGGACCCATCTCCAGCCGTATGGCCATTTTCGTGCCTGGCGCGGCGCCAAGTGGGAAAGGGTGGTTTTGAGGGTGAAGGCAGCAGGGAAGCCCGCAGCCCCTTGCTCTGTGGGGCTACGCAAGCAGTTCCCAAAGAGCTTTAGAACAAGGCATAGTTTTCCCTGCTGGCTCTTTGGGCGTGGGTCCCATCTCAACCGTATGGCCATTTTTGTGCCTGGCGCGGCGCCAAGTGGGAAAGGGTGGTTTTGAGGCTGAAGGCAGCAGGAAAGCCCCCAGCCCCTTGCTCTGTGGGGCTATGGAAGCGGTTCCCAAAGAGCTTTAGAAGAAGGCATAGTATTCCCTGCTGGCTCTTTGGGCGTGGGACCCTTCTCCAGCCATATGGCCATTTTTGTGCCTGGCACGGCGCCAAGTGGGAAAGGGGGGTGTTGAGTCTGAAGGCAGCAGGAAAGCCCGCAGCCCCCAGGTCTGTGGGGCTACGCAAGCGGTTCCCAAAGACCTTTAGAACAAGGCATAGTTTTCCCTGCTGGCTCTTTGGGCGGGGTCCCATCTCCAGCCGTATGGCCATTTTTGTGCCTAGCGCGGCGCCTAGTGGGAAAGGGTGGCTTTGAGGCTGAAGGCAGCAGCAAAGCCCGCAGCCCCCAGGTCTGTCGAGCTACGCAAGTGGTTCCCAAAGACCTTTAGAACAAGGCATAGTTTTCCCTGCTGGCTCTTTGGGCGGGGGACCCATCTCCAGCCGTATGGCCATTTTCGTGCCTAGCGCGGCGCCTAGTGGGAAAGGGTGGCTTTGACGCTGAAGGCAGAAGCAAAGCCCGCAGCCCCCAGTCTGTGGGGCTACGCAAGCGGTTCCCAAAGAGCTTTAGAACAAGGCATAGTTTTCCCTGCTGGCTATTTGGGCCCGGACTCATCTCCAGCCATACGGCCATTTTTGTGCCTGGCGCGGCGCCAAGTGGGAAAGGGTGTTTTTGAGTGAGAACGCAGCAGGAAAGCCCGCAGCCCCCAGGTCTGTGGGGCTATGGAAGCGGTTCCCAAAGAGCTTTAGAACAAGGCATAGTATTCCCTGCTGGCTCTTTGGGTGGGGGACCCATCTCCAGCCATATGGCCATTTTTGTGCCTGGCGCGGCGCCAAGTGGGAAAGGGGGGTGTTGAGGCTGAAGGCAGCAGGAAAGCCCGCAGCCCCCAGGTCTGTGGGGCTACGCAAGCGGTTCCCAAAGACCTTTAGAACAAGACATAATTTTCCCTGCTGGCTCTTTGGGCGGGGGACCCATCTCCAGCCGTATGGCCATTTTTGTGCCTGGCGCGGCGCCAAGTGGGAAAGGGTGGCTTTGAGGCTGAAGGCAGCAGCAAAGCCCGCAGCCCCCAGGTCTGTGGGGCTATGCAAGCGGTTCCGAAAGAGCTTTAGAACAAGGCATAGTTTTCCCTGCTGGGTCTTTGGGCTGGGGAACCATCTCCAGCCGTATGGCCATTTTTGTGCCTGGCGCGGCGCCAAGTGGGAAAGGGTGTTTTTGATTGAGAAGGCAGCAGGAAAACCTGCAGCCCCCAGGCCTGTGGGGCTACGCAAGCGGTTCCCAAAGATCTTTAGAACAAGGCATAGTTTTCCCTGCTGGCTCTTTGGGCTGGGGACCCATCTCCAGCTGTCTGGCCTTTTTCGTGCCTGGCGCGGCGCCAAGTGGGAAAGGGTGGTTTTGAGGGTGAAGGCAGCAGGGAAGCCCGCAGCCCCCAGGTCTGTGGGGCTACGCAAGCAGTTCCCAAAGAGCTTTAGAACAAGGCATAGTTTTCCCTGCTGGCTCCTTGGGCGTGGGTCCCATCTCAACCGTATGGCCATTTTTGTGCCTGGCGCGGTTACAAGTGGGAAAGGGTGGTTTTGAGGCTGAAGGCAACAGGAAAGCCCGCAGCCCCCAGGTCTGTGGGGCTATGCAAGCGGTTCCCAAAGACCTTTAGAACAAGGCATAGTTTTCCCTGCTGGCTCTTTGGGCGGGGTCCCATCTCCAGCCGTATGGCCATTTTTGTGCCTAGCGCGGCGCCTAGTGGGAAAGGGTGGCTTTGAGGCTGAAGGCAGCAGCAAAGCCCGCAGCCCCCAGGTCTGTGGGGCTACGCAAGCGGTTCCCAAAGAGCTTTAGAACAAGGCATAGTTTTCCCTGCTGGGTCTTTGGGCTGGGGACCCATCTCCAGCCGTATGGCCATTTTTGTGCCTGGCGCGGCACCAAGTGGGAAAGGGTGGTGTCGAGGCTGAAGGCAGCAGGAAAGCCCGCAGCCCCCAGTTCTGTGGGGCTATGCAAGCGGTTCCCAAAGAGCTTTAGAACAAGGCATAGTTTTCCCTGCTAGCTCCTTGGGCAGGGGACCCATCTCCAGCCGTATGGCCATTTTTGTGCCTGGCGCGGCGCCAAGTGGGAAAGGGTGGTGTTGAGGCTGAAGGCAGCAGGAAAGCCCGCAGCCCCCAGGTCTGTGGAGCTACGCAAGTGGTTCCCAAAGACCTTTAGAACAAGGCATAGTTTTCCCTGCTGGCTCTTTGGGCATGGGACCCATCTCCAGCCATATGGCTATTTTTGTGCCTGGCGCGGCGCCAAGTGGGAAAGGGTGGCTTTGAGGCTGAAGGCAGCAGCAAAGCCCGCAGCCCCCAGGTCTGTGGGGCTACGCAAGCGGTTCCCAAAGAGCTTTAGAACAAGGCATAGTTTTCCCTGCTGGCTCTTTGGGCGGGGGACCCATCTCCAGCCGTATGGCCATTTTTGTGCCTAGCGCGGCACCAAGTGGGAAAGGGTGTTTTTGAGTGAGAACGCAGCAGGAAAGCCCGCAGCCCCCAGGTCTGTGGGGCTACGCAAGCGGTTCCCAAAGACCTTTAGAACAAGGCATAGTTTTCCATACTGGCTCTTTGGGCGGGCGACCCATCTCATACGTATGGCCATTTTTATGCCTGGCGCGGCGCCAAGTGGGAAAGGGTGGTTTTGAGGCTGAAGGCAGCAGGAAAGCCCGCAGCCCCTTGCTCTGTGGGGCTATGGAAGCGGTTCCCAAAGAGCTTTAGAACAAGGCATAGTATTCCCTGCTGGCTCTTTGGGTGGGGGACCCATCTCCAGCCATATGGCCATTTTAGTGCCTGGCGCGGCGCCAAGTGGGAAAGGGTGGTTTTGAGGCTGAAGGCAGCAGCAAAGCCCGCAGCCTCTTGCTCTGTGGGGCTATGGAAGCGGTTCCCAAAGAGCTTTAGAACAAGGCATAGTTTTCCCTGCTGGCTCTTTGGGTGGGGGACCCATCTCCAGCCATATGGCCATTTTTGTGCCTGGCGCGGCGCCAAGTGGGAAAGGGTGTTTTTGATTGAGAAGGCAGCAGGAAAGCCCGCAGCCCCTTGCTCTGTGGGGCTACGCAAGCGGTTCCCAAAGACCTTTAGAACAAGGCATAGTTTTCCCTGCTGGCTCTTTGGGCGGGGGACCCATCTCCAGCCGTATGGCCATTTTCGTGCCTAGCGCGGCGCCTAGTGGGAAAGGGTGGCTTTGAGGCTGAAGGCAGCAGCAAAGCCCGCAGCCCCCAGGTCTGTGGGGCTACGCAAGCGGTTCCCAAAGAGCTTTAGAACAAGGCATAGTTTTCCCTGCTGGGTCTTTGGGCTGGGGACCCATCTCCAGCCGTATGGCTATTTTTGTGCCTGGCGCGGCGCCAAGTGGGAAAGGGTGGCTTTGAGGCTGAAGGCAGCAGCAAAGCCCGCAGCCCCCAGGTCTGTGGGGCTACGCAAGCGGTTCCCAAAGACCTTTAGAACAAGGCATAGTTTTCCCTGCTGGCTCTTTGGGCGGGGGACCCATCTCCAGCCATATGGCCATTTTCGTGCCTAGCGCGGCGCCTAGTGGGAAAGGGTGGCTTTGAGGCTGAAGGCAGCAGCAAAGCCCGCAGCCCCCAGGTCTGTGGGGCTACGCAAGCGGTTCCCAAAGACCTTTAGAGCAAGGCATAGTTTTCCCTGCTGGCTCTTTGGGCGGGGGACCCATCTCCAGCCGTATGGCCATTTTTGTGCCTGGCGCGGCGCCAAGTGGGAAAGGGTGGTTTTGAGGCTGAAGGCAGCAGCAAAGCCCGCAGCCTCTTGCTCTGTGGGGCTATGGAAGCGGTTCCCAAAGAGCTTTAGAACAAGGCATAGTTTTCCCTGCTGGCTCTTTGGGTGGGGGACCCATCTCCAGCCATATGGCCATTTTTGTGCCTGGTGCGGCGCCAAGTGGGAAAGGGTGGCTTTGAGGCTGAAGGCAGCAGGAAAGCCCGCAGCCCCTTGCTCTGTGGGGCTACGCAAGCGGTTCCCAAAGACCTTTAGAACAAGGCATAGTTTTCCCTGCTGGCTCTTTGGGCGGGGGACCCATCTCCAGCCGTATGGCCATTTTTGTGCCTGGCGCGGCGCGAAGTGGGAAAGGGTGGCTTTGAGGCTGAAGGCAGCAGGAAAGCCTGCAGCCCCCAGGTCTGTGGGGCTACGCAAGCGGTTCCCAAAGACCTTTAGAACAAGGCATAGTTTTCCCTGCTGGCTCTTTGGGCGGGGGACCCATCTCCAGCCGTATGGCCATTTTTATGCCTAGCGCGGCGCCTAGTGGGAAAGGGTAGCTTTGAGGCTGAAGGCAGCAGGAAAGCCCGCAGCCCCCAGGTCTGTGGGGCTACGCAAGCGGTTCCCAAAGACCTTTAGAACAAGGCATAGTTTTCCCTGCTGGGTCTTTGGGCTGGGGACCCATCTCCAGCCGTATGGCCATTTTCGTGCCTGGCGCGGCGCCAAGTGGGAAAGGGTGGCTTTGAGGTTGAAGGCAGCAGCAAAGCCCGCAGCCCCCAGGTCTGTGGGGCTACGCAAGCGGTTCCCAAAGACCTTTAGAACAAGGCATAGTTTTCCCTGCTGGCTCTTTGGGCGGGGGACCCATCTCCAGCCATATGGCCATTTTCGTGCCTAGCGCGGCGCCTAGTGGGAAAGGGTGGCTTTGAGGCTGAAGGCAGCAGCAAAGCCCGCAGCCCCCACGTCTGTGGGGCTACGCAAGCGGTTCCCAAAGAGCTTTAGAACAAGGCATAGTTTTCCCTGCTGGCTCTTTGGGCTGGGGACCCATCTCCAGCCGTATCGACATTTTTGTGCCTGGCGCGGCACCAAGTGGGAAAGGGTGTGTCGAGGCTGAAGGCAGCAGGAAAGCCCGCAGCCCCCAGGTCTGTCGGGCTATGCAAGCGGTTCCGAAAGAGCTTTAGAACAAGGCATAGTTTTCCCTGCTGGGTCTTTGGGCTGGGGACCCATCTCCAGCCGTATGGCCATTTTTGTGCCTGGCGCGGCGCCAAGTGGGAAAGGGTGTTTTTGATTGAGAAGGCAGCAGGAAAACCTGCAGCCCCCAGGTCTGTGGGGCTACGCAAGCGGTTCCCAAAGACCTTTAGAACAAGGCATAGTTTTCCCTGCTGGCTCCTTGGGCGTGGGTCCCATCTCAACCGTATGGCCATTTTTGTGCCTGGCGCGGCGCCAAGTGGGAAAGGGTGGTTTTGAGGCTGAAGGCAGCAGGAAAGCCCGCAGCCCCTTGCTCTGTGGGGCTATGGAAGCGGTTCCCAAAGAGCTTTAGAACAAGGCATAGTATTCCCTGCTGGCTCTTTGGGTGGGGGACCCATCTCCAGCCATATGGCCATTTTTGTGCCTGGCGCGGCGCCAAGTGGGAAAGGGGGTTGTTGAGTCTGAAGGCAGCAGGAAAGCCCGCAGCCCCCAGGTCTGTGGGGCTACGCAAGCGGTTCCCAAAGACCTTTAGAACAAGGCATAGTTTTCCCTGCTGGCTCTTTGGGCGGGGTCCCATCTCCAGCCGTATGGCCATTTTTCTGCCTGGCGCGGCGCCAAGTGGGAAAGGGTGGCTTTGAGGCTGAAGGCAGCAGCAAAGCCCGCAGCCCCCAGGTCTGTGGGGCTACGCAAGCGGTTCCCAAAGAGCTTTAGAACAAGGCATAGTTTTCCCTGCTGGGTCTTTGGGCTGGGGACCCATCTCCAGCCGTATGGCCATTTTTGTGCCTGGCGCGGCACCAAGTGGGAAAGGGTGGTGTCGAGGCTGAAGGCAGCAGGAAAGCCCGCAGCCCCCAGTTCTGTGGGGCTATGCAAGCGGTTCCCAAAGAGCTTTAGAACAAGGCATAGTTTTCCCTGCTAGCTCCTTGGGCAGGGGACCCATCTCCAGCCGTACGGCCATTTTTGTGCCTGGCGCGGCGCCAAGTGGGAAAGGGTGGTGTTGAGGCTGAAGGCAGCAGGAAAGCCCGCAGCCCCCAGGTCTGTGGAGCTACGCAAGTGGTTCCCAAA